>NW_006921676.1:5311530-5325947 GCF_000298275.1 Orycteropus afer afer | reverse complement strand
ATCAGTCAATTTCAAACTGTAGAAGCTGATAAAAATCTTCAATTTCCTCATCTTTGGCTTTGGTGGTTGGTGCATAAATTTGAATAATAGTTGTATTAACGGGTCTTCCTTGTAGGCATATGGATATTATCCTATCACTGATAGCACTGTACTTCAGGACAGATCTTGAAACATCTTTTGTGATGATGAATGCCACGCCATTCCTCTTCAAACTGTCATTCCCAGCATAGAAGACCATATGGTTGTCTGATTCAAAATGGCCAAAACCAGTCCATTTCAGCTCACTAATGCCAAGGATATCAATCTTCAAGCGTTCCATTTCATTTTTGACAACTTTCAATTTCCCTAGATTCATACTTCATACATTCCATGTTCCGATTATTAATGGATGTTTGCTGCTGTTTCTCCTGAATTTGAGTGGTGCTACATCAGTAAATGGAGGTCTCAAAAGCTTTACCTTATCCATAGGAATAAGGCTGGGTTTACTCAGATGTTGCAGCTCTTTCACAGTCCTATTTTGAGAGCCTTCTAATCTAAGAGGCTCATCCTCATCCTCTGTATTATACAATGTTTCCAGACTATTCATAAGGTTGCGCGGCATTACATCAGACAGTGTTTCTCTGCTATTCATAAGGTTTTCCCTGGCCAATTCTTTGAGAAGTGGATGGCCTCTTCCTTCTTCCTAGTCTGTCTCAGTCTGCAAGCCGGGCTGATACTTGTGCACCATGTGTACCCCACTGGGTTTGAAACACCAGTGGCACAGCCTCAAGGCTCACAGCAACACATCACCACAGTAGGACAAACTGACAGACAAGTTTGTCTCCTTTAGCTGTTGGAAACCTCTCCACCTCTCCTTAGCTGGATCTTTGCAGCTGACTCCTCACTCTATCTTGGTTGCCTTGCCCTTTATACTCTCCTTTCCCCAGCCATCCCACCTTGCCACTTGTTGGGCGTGGCCTGGGTTCTCTCTCCTCACCTGGATCCCTGCAGCTGACTCCTCCTATAACTTCTTGGTGACAGTCAACCACCCTGAGGGTGCAAGTACTGGGACCTGTGGGCTCAGGACCATGGTGGTGGGGGACATCAAGCTCAAATGGCATAACATATAACCCAAAAACATTGTTCTACATCCTACTTTGGTGAGTAGTGACTGGGGTCTAAGAGCTTGCAAGTGGCCATCTAGATGCAATAATGGGTCTCTCCTCTCCAGACAAAGGAAGAATGAAGAAAACCAAAGAGACACGGAAACAATTAGTCCAACGGACTGGTAGACCATGTGATCTTCACCTATATGACCACAAAATCAGAAGAACTAGATGATGTCCAGCTCTCACTGTCAACCAGTACAGGTGATCTTGGATAGAGTGGGAGAACAATGTGGAGCAAAACTCAAAATCATAAGGGGAAAAAAAAAAAACAGGTTTACTGGTCTGATAGAGCCTTGGTAAGATCCCTGAGACCATGGCCTCCAGTTACCCTTTAGGTCTGGAACTGAACTCACTCCTGTGGCTTCCAGCAAAACAACAGACAGGGATATAAGGTGAACATTTACATCAGGTAAATACACTCCTCAGAGCGATCAATCATGGGAGAACAGAAGGGCAGTATTTGCATAGGTAGACAGCTCAGGGGGCAGGAATGCATAGGAGAGAAAGACACAGGGAAACGGTAACTATGGTGAGGAATTGGGAAGAGAGCTATTACATTGTGGGGAATTGCAGTTAATGTCATGAAACAAAATGTTTTTGCATGGCTATATAGAAAATGAATTTCCTCTATAAATTTTCACCCAAATAATATTAAGTATTAAAAAATAAGTAAATAAAATGGGAAAAAATACATATGCATAGTATAAAACAAGAAAATGATACAGATAAAGTGGGAGGATATAGGTAGAATGGAAAAATATGGCCCAGAGATGTAGTAAAAGATGTATACTGGAGTGTAAGGAGAACATAAACACAGGTGGACAAAAAAGCTGAAAAAATACTGAGGAAAAAAGCCCACAGAAGGAAAGCAGTGCCAAAGAAAAGCACAAAAGACTTCAAGATTGTATGTGTCAGGCCTTTTCATAAATAAAAAAGTAAGCCATGAAGCAGTGATGGATGATGCCAGGAAAGACCCAATTCTTTTTAGAATTTTTGCTAAGTGTTTAAAGTGAATATTATCTTGAATAATCATATTAGTAAACTCTGACCTGTATATATTGTGGGAGCTCTGGTGGCGTAGTGCCTAAGGCATCTGACTGCTACCCAGGAGGCTAGCAGTTCAAATCCACCAGCCACTCCTCGGAAGGAAGGTTGGGCAATCTAGTTCCGTAGTGATACCACCTTGGAAGGTCACCATGAGTTGGATCCGACTCCACGGCAGTGGGTGTGTGCCTATGTATTGTAGTTCACCAGGGAGGTAGTATAATATACAGGGGAGTGGGTAAGTGGGTGGCTGGCTGAGTGAGTATAGGTGCCTAACATAACAAAATAGAGTAAGAGATTCTGAGTTGGATAGATCTGGGTTAATAGACTTGAAATTCCACTGTCATGTCTTAGACGCATGCCTTGGATAAGGCATCTAATGCTTCAGCTTCCCTATTTATAAAATGGTTTATGATTACATGTGGATTAGATGAAAACTCCTAATTAAGCCATCTAGGCTGTCATAAAATAGATGCCAACTATATGCTGGTTTCCATACTTCTTTCCCAGTAACAAGGTAAAAGGTAAAAGCAATCATCTATGAAGAACAAAAAAACCGAATGAGTTTTGAACAAAAGATCAAATCTTATTTGATAAAAAAAGTTGATAAAAAGTATACTACTAGATGACTGACTCATCAGAAGAGCCCAACGATCCCATTGCAGGCCCAGAGAGCAGGAGTCTGGCGACACGAGGGTACTGAAGCTGGGTCTGCCCTGGCTGACCCTACCCAGGCTATGTTGCCTTCCTTCTGTCTTAGAGGCCATTCTAGGGATGCCCATGACCTCCCTTTCGTGGACCTCAGATGGAATGTATCCTCCTGTTTCCCATTTTGGGCTACCTGAAGCAAGTGCTTGGAGAGGCCAGAAGCCCCTGTGCACTTCTGCACATACACATACAGATTCCCCAGGCCTTCCCTCTTCTCCATCACCCCACTGGTCCCCAGGCTGGGAACCATAATCTCTATCCCCATCTCCTGCCCCTGAGCTGCTCTGCACGGGCCTCAGACCAAGCCACACCTGAGCCTGGCAGTGTCAGGTATCTGTGAGCTGATGATGCCCCTTGCCCACTCCTCACCTCCCACATAGGCCCATCCCCAGAAGTTATGATAGCTTCATGCCAAACTCAAAGAGCAATGCAGAATGAGAACGAGGTTCCAGTGTTTCTACCTGTCACATGGTGCCTGGGGACCCCCAAGCTGGAAGCATGGGTATCTCTGGTACTAAAGATGCTGCCATAGCCCCAGCTGCCTTCTCAGAGCCCTGGCATTAAAGTTTGGGGAATCCTGTCAACAAAAAAAAAAGTATACTTTAAAGTATACAAGTATACTAAGCATTTTAATTTTCTCAAAAATAAACTTTCATGAATCTCTCCACTATTTACTTTGCAATTATTTCACTCTCAATTTAATAAGGGCTGTGTTACCAATGCTTATTACTAATGCTTTCTTCCTAATTTTCCAATAAGCAATTGGCAAGGGTCTTTCACTGGTGACACACTTATACTACAGACAAGAAGTATATGACTAGTAAGTTACAGAAAGTTTACAAGCTAGAACAGGACTGCTTGTGTCAGAATAGCTGAGTCTTTTCTTTTCCTTACCTAAATCAGTTTAGCAGAAGCTGGTCTTGGAAAAATGACAAAGAAAAATGAACAAGCCAGCCTGATGTCTGCTTTTTCTTTTCATTACCTATGTTTAGCAGTCTACTTGGTGTTGCCAGCGAACTGTCACTTCCTTTTATTTCTGTACACCTTGCTATGAGAACCAGATCCTTCACTGATGTCAAGCCAAATGAGGACGCAATCATTTCTTCATAAACAAATGTGTTGGAATCATGTTTTCTCTTTGGGGGGGTGCACAAATTTTTTGTTGCTTTGACTCTTGAAAACATGGGAATTTGAAAAACTCTTTGAATTTTTGAAAATTCTAGTTGCTGAACCTTTATACAATTCATATGCCTCTATTTTGCTCACCCACTTTTCTTGATTGGGAAAAAAATACTTCCTTATTTTCCCAACTGCTCTCCTGCGGGAATCAACCATACTTTCACCTTCTGAAGTTTTAAGTGGATCCATTCAAGAAATACCCTTAATGTTATCCTCCTGGTAGAAGGCTTTTTTAAGCTCCTGAGATATTAAGTGCATGATCTGTAAGGTGGCAGGCAGGGTAAAAAAAAGTTGTTTCACATGATGGACCAGCCCAAAGAAAAAGGGAACTCTGACAACAGACCCATCACAGTCAATTCACCAACATTAAACAACAAAAACAACTCACAACACTGAAAGAAAAAAACAGAAGAAAAAAACAATCCCTGCCACCAAATCCAACCCAATCCACACACAGACAGCCAACAGAACAGTGTAGAACTAACTGCCCCATTGGGTTTCTAAGGCTGTAAATCCTGCAGAAGCAGACTGCCTCATCTTTCTTTTACAGAACGGCTAGTTTGTCAGACCTTTTGGTTAGCAGCCAAATGCTTTTAACCACTATGTCACAAGAACTCCTATCCCCACCACCAAAAAAAAAAAAAATAAACCGAACCAAACTCACTGCTGTCAAGTCGATTCAATTCATAGCGACCCCTCCTTGGGTTTCCGAGGTGGTATCTCTACAGAAGCCCAGTCTTCCAAGGTACAGCTGGTGGGTTTGAACCACCAGTCTTCTGGTTAGCAGTTGTGATGGTTATGTTTTGTGCCAACTGGCTGGGCCTGGTTGAGTGGCTGGCCAGCTGGTGGTAGTATTCCCCATGATGAGACTGGCAATCAACTCCATGGTGGGATCTACCACAAGCAGCTGAGTAGCTGCCTTTGGGATGTGATCTGTGCTTCCCGTATATAAGCAGGAACTTTGGGAATGGTCTCTAGCCTATGGCATGCTTGGACCCTGCATGTTGCCACGTCGTTGCTCAGCAGCCTGCTATATACTCTGCCAACCTTGGGACTAACAATGGACTTAAGTTAATGGCCTGCCATATGGTCTGGTAACATCGGGACTGTGCTTTTTACTTGCCAACCTTGGGGCTTCTCAGCCTCAGCAGCTAGCAGCTGTCTGAGTGAAGAAATGCCTCCCACTTTAGTGGGCCAGGAGCAGGAGGCAGAGCTGGACCCCAAGGTTGAGGGGCTTTCACCCAGCCCCTAGAGCCTGGCACTTTGAACTTAGATTTAAAGCCTCCAAATTTTAAGAATAAACCCGTTTGTTATGCCATCCCATTTGTGGTATGCTTTCTGTCAGAGTGGCACTAGGTAACCAGAAGAGCAGTCAAATGCCTTAGGCACTACACCACCAGATCTCCCATCCCTACCACAGGAACCAGGAAATAGTGCTTAAATAAAGAAAACCACCTGCATACTCTAACACATGAAAAGAGTTTATGCCCTCAAATCTGCATTTGAATTTGATCTGTTGATAAAAAGAATGAAAGGAAAAACAATGTCACAGAGACAGAGGGGAAAAAGAATGTTTATCGTACCTACCACCTATACACATGCATGAGTGAAATCAGTATTAAAAACTACTATAAACATTTTTTGTAGATTTTTCTACTCTGGATTTTTCAAAACCCTTTCTGATTTCCTACTTAATTTTTGGCCATTTTAAAATACTGCTTTTATTTGCTAGAAATCCTTTTCAAAACACAATTTCCAAAGCATTCATTTAATTCCTATTTAAAAGGCTATATAATATCCCCTCCAAAAAACAGATTTTACTGAACTAAATAAAGGTCTGTTACATTAAGGAACAAAGAGTAGGAATGATTTAGAAAAAGATAAAACAGGAATAAACTATATAGTACTTAGGCACAAAATGAACAAACTAAAAAAATAAATCTCTTAAACTAAAGACTCAAATAGAAAATTTAAGTTAAAAATTTTCCAAAAGTACAATATATAGTAAAATAAAAGTTATAGCAAAATCACAGAACTTCAGAATTGGTTTTAAGGAAAGTAACTTTAAATGCCCAGACTGGGTCAAACTAATGTTAACTGTCTAATCTTAACAGTAACATAGGTGAAATCATAAACCTGGTTAAGTACAAACACCCATATATGAAGAAAATTAGGTTAATACTAATTGCTGAACTCCCCAACCCAATGAGATATCAATGAGAGGATACAGAGAATTTGCAAATTAATTTACATTGTAAAATCTAAATATTTAAGAGTAGAAGTGAGAGAGTATCAGTTTGAGGTTTTCAAGTACATGGGTAGTAAAAACTAGTTTGTCTACGTGGAAAGTAAAGAAAAAGTGGAGAAAAAGAAACCAAAGGAAAGTTATAACATAGTTGGGAGTACTGAAATGATCTTAATCAGTATTGAAATTATGTTAATCGTGTCTTATCATCTTATTAATATTTGGCATTTTACATATTTGGATTTTATACTCACCTAAACCTTTTTGTCCAGGGTTCTTGGCAAAGGTGAAGGTAAACTGATAAAAATCTTTAAACTTCACTGTGTCCTTAAGCTCTTGTTCCAACCTTGGCAAAAGAGCTTTTAGCTTTTCTGTACTATCGCACCTGTTAAAAGAAAGATAATTATTTGTTACTTGTGGCAGTCAAGCAGACATGTCTTCCCAAATCTATTTTCTCTTCTTCCATGTAGTAAGAATTTGAGCTGGGCACATGGCACCATAGTTGGAAATTACATTTCCCAGCCCATCTAAGCAACTTGATGTAGCCTAATGCTAAATTCTCAGTAATGGTGTGAATGAAAATCACTGTAGGTTCTTTCTTGCTTAAAAGGAATTTAAATTGACTGGAGTGATAGCTGTACAGCACTGTGAATGTACTAAAAGCCACAGAATTGTGTACATTAAATGGGTGAATTGTATGGTATGTGAATTTCATCTCAATAATAACTGTTAAAATAAACACAAAATCATTGGCCCTCCTCTCCTGCAAGCTGGAGTAAGGATATGGTTTAACTCTTCACCTTTAATCAAGAAAAAGAGTACAATGCTTTGAGGATGATGGAGTAACAAGAAGAAAAGACCTCATTCTCTGAATGATCTCATAAAACTGAGCCACCCTATTAGCCTGGCCTACTGCCTACCTCTGTACTACTATGGAAGAGGAAAACTTCTACCTTATTCAAACTATTGTATTTTGGGGTTTCTTTATTATAGCAGGTTAGCTTGTACCCTAACACAGTTGTTGTTACTGTGTTGTTGTTATGTGCCGTCAAGTCGTCTCTGACTCATAGCGACCTTATGTACAACAGAATGAAACACTGCCTGCCAGGTCCTATGCCAGCCTCATGATCCCTACTATACTTGAGCCCAACGCTGCAGCCACCATGTCATTTAAAATATTTAAATATCACAAAATATTGCTCTATTGCTTTAAAAGTGGATTTTCTCCCCCAAAACTCATTAATATTTAAAAACATAAAATAGCAGAAATTCAAATTAGTGATACATAACCCTTGTCTTTATTTCAATCATCCATTAAGATAGAGAATAAAAGCAACACTTACTCAAAGCTACTCAACAAGCAGCTTTATCTAAGTAGAGCAGAATCAAGGCAAGTAAATTAGATAAAGCCTTGGAAAACATGTCTAAAACGTACATACACATACACATAGAAAGGCGCACATGTACAGCTTAATGTGAGCATGAGTGAAACTGCTACCCACATCAATATATACAATATATGAGGGGAGGGAACACTACAAATATTAAAACTAAAATAAAATAAAAGATATACAATATAACCGGCATGTCAGAGGTACCCTTTTCCCATCACAACCCCCCCCCCCAATACACAAGGAAGAATTTAATTAATTTTACTTTTATGATAACCATTTACTTGTTCTTTGTATTTTTATAAGGAGCTATGGTGGCACTGTGGTTAAAGCACTGGGCTATATCTTAGACTGGCTTCTCTACAGAAGCAAACCTAGTGAAGCTTACATAGAGAGAGAAAGAAAGAGAAAAAAATATATATATATCTCAAGGAAGTGGCTCACACAATTGTAGAGGCTGGCAACTTCCAAGTCCATGGGTCAAACATCAAGTTGGAGGCTTCTCCTGACTCACGTGGCTTCAAGGGCTGAAGAATTTAACATCGGCAGGCAATATAACACACTGCTGGCATCAGAGGCTGATGAATTCAAGATTGGCAGGTAAAATGGCAGAATGTTGGTTCACAGGCTGCAAAGGCAACAATCCCAAGATTGGCAGGCAATATGGCAGGCCATTGGTTCAAGTCCAGTAACCAGAGGTGATGATGAGCCAGATGCAGGATGCAGACCCAGCAGAAAGCCAGAGAACTTTGCCAGGGTATACATATATATAAATATACAAAAACCAAGCCGCACCCTGTGGAAACTCCCTTTCAACTGACTGGCTGCTCATAGGACATCTCATCATGGAAGTGATTATATTGTATTGCATCTCATCATGGGAGATGACTACATCACAACTGCTAAATCACTGAGAATCATGGCCCAGCAAAGTTGACAAAGAACCTTAACTATCACAGTCCACCCCCTCAACTTGGCACTTGGACACAACTCCTTAAAGTTCACATAATCTCTAAATAAAGACAATTTTGAAGTCTTACTTGTGCTTAACATGATACAACTAACAAAGTGTACGACCAAAAAGACATTAGCCCCATTTACATCCTATACTTTATAACCAAAGAAAAATATCTGATGTACACATACAAGGAAGCAATATTCATAACAACCACAGACCTTGTTTCTGTACCTGGTCACATGGTTGTAGCTTGTATCCAGAACTACTTTCTCCCACCATCCATTCTAATTCTCTTTGTTCTCAGTAAGTACCCCAGCAAGTCATGGTTCTTTGCCTGACGAAGTGACCCAGATCTTTATTCCTGAAGGGTCTGGGCCATTAGTAATTCTATCAGAATTGGGTTGCTGTAGTTTTCCACTGACTTTAATCACAGGGTATGGTAGTAAAAAGAGACGTTCTAAGGAATCTCCTGTGTTCCAGACATACTTTTCTTTACCTCCATTAATATCAATACAATTTCCCCTTGGTAATCAGGATCAATCACACCAGACAATATAGTAACTTCCTTCTTTGAGCTGATGCTGAAGAATGAGGAGTCCAAAATGGCCAGGTGGTATTCTTAACTTCCAGTTCAATGGAATCAGTATTGTGTCTTCAGGTGGAAATGTTCCTCCCTTTGGGACTAAGATGTCCAGACCCACAGAGCATAGGGTCACAGGGACAGGAAGCAAAAATTTTTTAGTGGGTCACTAGGAGTAATAGTGAGTGGTGCCACTCCGATCTCCACCCCTTGGTTTCTGGACCCATGAATCCTGGCTACTGGGGAAAAAGCATCATATATTGGACACTGGTTTACTGGAGAATATTGCCCCAAACCTGTAAGGTATTACCACCTGGCTAGTGCTATAAATGTATATTCAGAAGGCCATTCCATCGTTCTATTAAGCCAGCTGCTTCAGGATGATGGGAAACATGGTAAGACCAATGAATTCCATGAACAAAGGCCCGCTGCTGCCCTTCTTTTCCTATGAAGTGAGTACTTTGATCCGATGAGATGCTGTGATACCATGACGGTAAATTAGGCGTTCTGTAAGTCCACAGATAGAAGTTTTGGCAAAAGCACTGTGTGCAGGGAAAGCAAATCCGTATCCAGATTAAGAGTCTATTCTAGTAAGAACAAAACAATACCTTTTCCATGATGGAAGTGGTCCAATGTAATCAACCTGCCACCAGATTGCTGGCTGATGACCTCAAGAAATGGTTCCATATCAAAGACTTGGTGTTGGTCTCCACCACCAGCAGACTGGGCACTCAGAAGTGGCTGTAGACAAGTAATCCTTGCTGAGCAGAAGTTCATGTTGCTGAGCCCATGAATAACCTCCATCCCTGCCACCGTGAACACTTCATTCATGAACCTACTGGGCAATGACAGGAGTGGCTGGAGAAAGAGGATGACCAGTTTCCACAGAACATGTTATCCTATCCACTTCATTATTAAAATCTTTCTCTGCTGAGGTTACCCTTTGGTGAGAATTCACATGATGCCCAGATATCTTCACGTCTTTGGCCCATTCAGAGAGGTGTATCCACACACCTCTTCCTCATACTTCTTTGTCATCAGTTTTCCAAGCATGTTCCTTCCAAGTCCCTGACTAATCAGCCAAACCATTGGCCAAAGCCTATGAATCAGCATACAATCATACATCTGGCCATTTCTTCTTCCAATCAAAGTGAACAACCAGATGCACTGACCATCAGGAGGAGTTTATCACTGTCCTTCAGGGAAGTCCCAGGAAGGGGCTGCAGTGCTGCTGCTGGCCACTTTCAAGTGGTGCCTACATATCATGCAGAACCACTGATAAACCAGGCATGAGTTTTCTCTTCTTCAGTCAACTGATCATAAGGAACTCCCCATGGGGCCACAGGTACAGATTGGGAGAGGGACAGTAGTATGACTGGGATAGAGACCATAGGTATTTGGGTCACTTCCTTATGGAACTTACTTGTGCCTTCAGGTTCTCCTCAAGCCTGATTTCTTATATACCACTTACATATGATGCAGTGCTGCTGTGCATGTTCAACGTTATGACTTTCTGCGTCAGACAAAACCCAGTTCATGATGGGCAGCTCAGGCTGCATGGTGACTTGGTGGCCTATAGTTAGGCATTCAGCCTCTATTAAGGCCCAGTAACAAGCCAAAAGCAGTTTCTCAAAAGGAGAATAGTTTCTGCAGAGGATGGCAGGGCTTTACTCCAAAATCTAAAGCGTCTGTACTGTGATTGACCAATAGGGACTGCCAAAGACTCCAAACAGCATCTCTATTTGCCACTGACACTTTAAGCATCAACGGATAAGCCAGATGATAAGGCCCAAGTGGCAGAGCAGCTCACACAGCAGCCTGAACCTATTGCAGAGCCTTCTCTTGTTCTTGTTCTCTTAGGCCCTGCTCAAAACCAGCAGCTTTTTGAATCACTTGATAAACAGACTGGAGTAGCACACCCAAATGAGGGATATATTGCCCACTAGGTGTCATGCCTCCTTTTTAGCTGTGGGAGGATCCTGATGCAATAACCTATCCTTCACTTTAGTAGGAACATCTCAACATGCCCCACAGCCTGGACTCCTAGAAATTTCACTGAGGTGAAAGGTGCCTGATTTTTTGGTCAGGTTAATTTCCCACCCTCTAGCACACAAATGTCTTGCTAATAAATCTAAAGTCATCGATACTTCTTACTTAAAAGGTCCAATCAGCATAATGTCATCAATGTAATGGACCAGAGTGAAGTCCTGTGGAAGGGAAAGGTGATCAAGGTCCCTGAGGAATAAATTATGACATAGTGCTGGAGAGCTGATATATGCCTGAGGGAGGATGGTGAAAGTGTACTGTAGGCCTTGCCAGCTGAAGGCAAACTGCTTCTGATGATCCTTTTAAACCGACTGACAAAAAGGCATTGGCCAGATCAACAGCTGCATACCAGGTACCAGAAGATGTATTAATTTGCTGAAGCAATGAAACCACATCTGGAACAGCAACTGAGATTCAATGTGTGGGTTCTACTAGTTGCTCAGTATGTCCATTCCAATTATGCACTCTGGAACTGGGAAAACCACTACAGATGGGTTCAGGGACCCACTGGACCCACTGTGAGATGGACCAGAGCTAAGACTCCATTAATAACTTGACTATATGCCCCCATTCTGACTGGTGGACCACAGTGACATTTTGGGTCTCCTGGAATTAGTGTTAATTCAGAGCTAGTACCTAGTAATCCTCAAAAAATCTGATTATTTCCTTTTCCCGAATGAATAATCACTCTCATAAAAGGCCATAGGTCCCTTTGGGGATGGCAGGGAGAAAGATTAACAGTATAAATTTTAGGTAGTATGGGGGAGTCTTTCTTCAAGGGGACCCAGTCTCCCTTCATTCAAGGAGTATGGGTCTATAAACTGGCTCAAGTCTAGGAATTGATTGAGGGGCTGTGACTGTATTCTGGTGCTTCAAGTTAGACTACTATTCACTTGACTTAGAATTTTTCTGCTTGTACAGATCAAGTAAATATTTTTAGCAGATTTCCCATCTATTTCCCTCCTCCTAGGGACACCATGCCTAAGTAGCCAATGCCATAAGTACATATGAGTCAGAATATTCTGCTTACTGTTTTGATTCTGTTGTCCATGACGGTAACTATGCCCATCTTGTCTTTGCTGATTTAGTGCTGCCACTTGGCCCCTACCACCACAGGGTACAATCAGCCCCATTGTAGTTAGATGTCTTAATTCAATTAAGGCAGTTCCCACAGTCAAATATGGCTTATGCAGAGTAGCAATCACAGCAGTCTTTAAGGATGCTGGGGCTCCCTTCATAAATTTGTTCCTCACCGTTGTGCTAAAAGTGTGTCTCCTCTGAGTGGGTCTGTGGGTCCAAACTGATAATTCCACTCTAACATGCCAATTTCCCTAAGCCTTTGGATACATTCTTCCACATGATACCAAGACAGGTCTGATACTACAACTTGACTTAGCATAGGCCACCATATAATCCATGCTTCAGTAGATGAACCAAATAAATTATTACATCTTTTTCTGACTTCTCGAGCTGAAATAGTGAATGAAGAATCTGTGCTTAGGGCATCCAAATCAATAAATGCAGATTGATCCAACTTTATGTTCTTTGTGCCATTATCCCACATCCTTAATAGTTATTCCCGTACATATTCTCCAGGTTTCCATTCGTACATATTAGAAAAATCAAGCAGTTCTTTTGGAGTGCAGTATACCTCTTCCTGAGTCATACTTTGTACTTTGTACTTTGGGGGCTCACTGGGACTTACATCTAGTTATAGGTCTGTTGTTGTTGTTGTTGTTAGGTGTCATCAAGTCGTGTCCAACTCATAGCGACCCCAAGCACAGCAGAAAGAAACACGGCCCGATCCCGCGCCAGTTCCGTGATCCCTGCTATATATGAGCCCATCATCACAGTCAGTGTCAGTCCATCTCGCTGAAGGCCTCTCACTCTTTCGTTGACACTCCACCCTACCAAGCATGACATCCTTCTCCAAGGAATGGTCCCTTCTGACAACATGACCAAAATAGGTGAGATGAAGTCTGGCCATCCTCGCTTCCAAGGAGCATTTCGGGTGCACTTCCTCCAGGGCAGATCTGTTAGTTCTTCTAGCAGTCCATGGTACTTTCAGCATTCTTTGAAAGCACCACAACTCAAAAGCATCAACTCTTCTTCGGTCTTCCTTATTCATTGTCCAGCTCTCACATGCATACGAGGCGATTGGATATATCAAGGCTTGTGTCAGGCGCACCTTAGTCCTCAAGGAGACATTCTTGCTCCTCAGCACCTGAAGCAGTTTCTTTGCGGTTGACCATCCCAATGCTACATGTCGTCTAATGTACTGACTGCTGCTTCCATTGGCATCAACTGTAGAACCAAGCAACGTGAATTCTTTGACAACCTCAATCTTCTCTCCATTTATGGTGATGCTGCTCATTGGTCTAGTTGTGAAGACTTTTGTTTTCTTTATATTGAGACGTAATCCATACTGCAGACTGTACTCTTCAACCTTCATCAGTAAGTGCCTCAAGTCATCCTCACTTTCAGCAAGCAAAGTTGTATCATCTGCATATCTCAAGTTGTTAATGATTCTTCCTCCAATCCTGATGCCACATTTTTCTTCATATAGTCCAGCTTCTCGGATTATTTGCTCACCATATAGACTGAAGAAGTGTGGGGAAAGGATACAACCCTGACTCACTCCCTTCTTGATTTTAAACCATGAAGTGCCCTTTGTTCCGTTCGAACAACAGCCTCCTGGTCAAGGTACAGGTTCCTCATGAGTACAATCGAGTGCTCGGGAATTCCCATTCTTCTCAATGTTATCCATAATTTGTCATGATTCACACAATCAAATGCCTTTGCATAGTCATTAAAGCACAAGTAAACCTCTTTCTGGTATTCTTTGCCTTGAGCCAAGATCCATCTGACAACAGCTATGATATCCCTTGTCCCACGTCCTCTTCTGAATCCAGCCTGCACCTCTGGAAGTTCTCTGTCAATATACTGCTGCAACTGTTTTTGAATTATCTTCCGTAAGATCTTACTTGTGTGCGATATTAATGATATTGTTCTATAATTTCCAAAATCTGTGGGATCACCATTATTTGGAATGGATAGAAATATGGATCTCTTCCAGTCAGTTGGCCAGGTAGCTGTCTTCCAAATCTCTTGGCATAAC
>NW_006921676.1:5303216-5310280 GCF_000298275.1 Orycteropus afer afer | reverse complement strand
CAGCATTATTTCTGTCACCAAGGCCAAATTTTCCAACTACCAGTGATTATTCTTTGTTTCCAACTTTTGCATTCCAGTCACCAGTTGCAAAAACGGCAAGGAGGCCACATGTTCTGACCTCCTCTAATTTCCCATCTTTGGCTTTGGTGGTTGCTGCATAAATTTGAATCATAGTCATATTAACGGGTCTTCATTGTAGCTGTAAGGATATTACCCTATCACTGACACCACTGTACTTCAGGACAGATCTTCAAACATCCTTTGTGATGATGAATGCCATGCCATTCCTCTTCAAACTGTCATCCCTGGCATAGTAGATTACATGGTTGTCTGATTCAAAGTGGCCAAAACCAGTCCATTTCAGCTCACTAATGCCGACAATATTGATCTTTATGCATTCCATTTCATTTTTGACAACTTCCAATTTTCCTAGATTCATACTTCATACATTCCATGTTTTGATGATTAATGGATGTCTGCAGCTGTTTCTTTTCAATTTGAGTGGTGCCACATCAGCAAATGGAGGTCTCGAAAGCTTTTCCTTATCCATAGGAATAATGCTGGGTTTACTCAGATGATGCAGCTCTTTCCCAGTCCTATTTTGAGAGCCTTCTAACCTAACCAGACTATTCATAACGTTGCGCAGTAATGTCTCAAACAGTGTTTCTTTGCTATTCGTAAGGTTTTCCCTGGCCAATTCTTTGAGAAGTAGACGGCCTCTTCCTTCTTGCCAGTCTGTCTCAGTCTGTAAGCTGGGCTGATACCTGTGCACTACGTGCATCCTGCTGGGTTTGAAACACCAGTGGCTTAGCCTCAAAACACACATCAACACATCACCATGGTAGGACAAACCGACAGACAAGTTTGTCTCCCTGTTCAAAACCTCTAGAAACCTATTTATAAGTCTACAAGCAACAATTTGTGGTGGGGGTGGTTCCTGAGTACATTCAGCAATATCTCATGAGGCACCTGCCTCAGGCAATGCCCCAGACACTGTCTCTGGTACCATCTCTGGTGATATCTCAGAAAATGACTCACAAGGCACAGCTGGGTTAGTGTCCTCAGATGGGAGTAAGAGCAGCAGATGGTTCTGCTGACAGGAGTGATTAAATAGAATTTAGGGGCTCTATGTCCCCAGCTTCTTAATTATCTGCCCATATGTCTCCATCCTAAGTTTCAGGATCCCGTCAAAGTTCCCAATTCAACAGGCATTGTAATTCAGCCACTCAAATGATAAGACTCTGGGTTTGGTTGTCAGCAATATCAGCTCTGTCACTACAGGAAATAAGGCTTGTTTTCAGGGCACAATTGCCACCACATACCATGGATTAGCAGCGCCCTCTTTACTAATGGAGGTAGAGTAATCAGTGCCTTTACGGCTAATGAAACTTGAGAACCAATTTAGAAAACTCATCCTTAAGATTCTGCTTCTCTAGAACTACTCTCGGTACTAAATGTCTTAGGCTGGGTTCTCTAGAGAACCAAAACCAATGAAGCTTATTGTGTAGAGAGAGAGAAAAAAATATGTATCTTAAGAAAATGGCTCACACACTTGTAGAAACTGGTAAGTCCCAAGTCCATGGGACAAATGTCAAGCTGGAGGCTGCTTCTGACTCATGTAGCTTCAGGGGCTGACAAACCCAAGATTGGCAAGCATTGTAGCACACTGCTGGCACTAGAGGCTGACAAATTCGAGACTGGCAGGAAAAATGGAAGATTGCTGGCTCATAGGCCATGAAGGCAACAACCTCAAGATTGGCAGGCAATATGGCAGGCCACTGGTTTAAGTCTAGTAACCAGGGATGATGATGAACCAGATGGAAGGTCCAGATCCAGCAGAAAGCCAGAGAACTTTGCCAGAATGTCCATATATGTATTAGAAGCAGGCTACACATATGAGGAAACTCCCTTTCAACTGACTAGTTGCTCATAGGAGAGCTCACCATGGAGGTAACTGCATTATACCAGATCTCATCATGGGGGATAACTACATCACAACTGCTAAACCACTGAGAATCATGGCTCAGCCAACTTGATACACAACCTTAACTATCACAGCCTGCTAACCAAAAGATTGGTGGTTAGAATCCACCAGCAGCTCCACAGGAGAAAAGTAAGGCAGTCTGCTTCTGTAAAGATTTATAGTCTTAGAAACTTTACAGGGCACTTCTACTCTGTCCTGTAAGGTCACTATGAGTTAGAATCAACTTGATGGCAGTGAGTTTGATTTCTGGGTTTAAAATAAGCATTCTTTAACAGTGTCAATTAGTTTTCCCTATTTCTGAAATGCACATAAATGGAAACTCACTTTGTATTATTCTGTGTCTGACTTTTTTTGCCTGTATTGTTTGGTATGTGTAACCGTAGTTCGTTCCTTTTCATTGCCATATAGAATTCCATTATACTCATGGATTGTTCCATTATTTCATAATTTATATATTCTAGTCAAGATATTTTCATTATTTGTCTGTTAGTTTCTCATATTGTGGTGGTTTGTCTGTCACTGTGATGGTAGAAACTATGCCATGGTATTTCAAATACCAGCAGGGTCACCCATGTGTGGACAGGTTTCAGTGGAGCTTCTAGACTAAGACAGACTAGGAAGAAGGACATAGAGTCTACTTCTAAAAAATTGGCCACTGGAAACCTTATGAATAGCAGTTGAACACTGTCTAATCTAGTGCTGGAAGATAAGCCTCTTAGGTTGGAAGGCACTTAAAACATGACAGGGAAGAGCTGCCTCCTCAAAGTAGAGTTGAACTTAATAATGTGGATGGAGTAAACTTTTTGGGACCTTCATTAGTTGATGTGACACAACTCAAAAATGAGAAGAACACAGAATGTTATCAAGCATGAATCTCGGAAAATCAGAAGTTGTCAACAATGAAATGGAATGCATAAAGATCTATATCCTAGTAGCTCACATGGACTGGTATTGGTCATTTTGATTTGGACAATCATATGGTCTCCTATGCAGGGAATGACAAAGAGGAACAGCATCACTTTCATCATCAAAAAGAACATTTCAAGATCCATCCTGAAGTACAATGCTGTGATAGGATAATATTCATACGCATACAAGGAAGATTAGTACAATTACTATTCAAATTTACACACTACTACTTAAGCATGATAGATTTTTTGCAAGAACAATGACTTACTCATTGCAAATACTTATTTTCAACAACATAAATATGACTACACACGTGGACTTCACCTGATGGACTATATAGGAATGAAATCAACTACATCATCTATGGAAAGACAAAATGGAGAAACCCAACATATCATTCAGAACCAGTCCAAGGGCTTTCTTGATACTGAAGAAAATCAAAACAAGTCCAAGTGTTCTGATTACCTAGTGCCACTCTGACAAGAATATACCACAAATGGGATGGCCTTAACAAACAGCAGTTTATTCTCTTACAGTTTGGAGGCTTTAAACCCAAGTTCAAAGTGCCAGGCTCTAGGAGCTGGGTGGAAGCCCCTCAACCTTGGGGTCTGGCCCTGCCTCCTGCTCCTGGCCCATTGGAGCTAGAGGCATTTCTTCACTCACACAGCTGCTGGCTGCTGAGGCTGACAAGCCCAAGGTCGACAAGTAAAAAGGCACAGTCCCGATGTTACCAAACAGCACGGCATTAACTCTATTGTAAGTCCCAAGGTTGGCAGAGCATGGCAGGCTGCTGAACAATGACACGGCTACATGCAGGGTCCAAGCATGCCATAAGCTAGAGACTATCCCCAAGGCTTCTCCTTATATATAAGAAGCAGACCACATCCTAAAGGCAGTTACTCAGCTACTTGTGGTAGATCCCACCATGGAGCTGATCGCCAATCTCATTGTGGGGAATAACTACTACCAGTTGTCCAGCCATTCAACCAGGCCCAGCCAAGTTGACACACAAACTTAACCAACACACCAAGGGAGTCAAAATATGACCTTGAGATTGCATGCTACGTAAATTTAGAGACCATCTCAAGAACAGATATAATGCACTGAACACGAATCAATGACCAGAGACCAGGTGAGTTGTGGGATGACATCAAGAACATCATACATGAAGAAAGCAAAAGATTATTAAAAAGACAGAGAAGAAAGAAAAGACCAAAATGGATGTCAGAAGAGATTCTGAAACTTGCTCTTAAATGGAGAGTAGGTAAAGTGAATGTAATAAATGAAGTAAAAGATCTCAATAGGAGATTTCAAATGGCGGCTCAAGGAGACAAAGCATCACAATGAAATATGCCAAGAACTGGAGTTAGAAAATCAAAATGGAAGAAAATGCTCAGCATTTCTCAAACTAAAAGAAATGAAGGAAAAAAATGCAAGCTGTGATTTGTGATATTGAAGGACTCTATGGGCAAAACACTGAATGATGCAGGAAGCATCAAAGAAAATGGAAGGAATACACAGGGTCACTGTACCATAAAGAAATGGTTGATGTTCAACCATTTCAGGAGATAGCATATGATCAAGAACTGATGGTACTGAAGGAAGAAGTCCAAGCAGCAATGAAGCAACTGGCAAAAAACAGGACTTCTTTGAAGAATTGATAGAATACCCATTGAGATGTTTCAACAAACAGATGTGTAGTGCTGAAGGCACTCAATTTTTATGCTAAGAAATTTGGTGGACAGGTACCTGGGCAACTGACTACAAAAGATCCAGATCTGTGCTCATTCCAAAGAAAGGTGATCCGAGAGAACACAGAAATTATTAAGTAACATTAGTATCACATGCAAGTAAAATTTTGCTGAAATTAATTAAAAAATGGTATAGTAGTACACAGACAGGGAACTGCCATAAATTCAAACCAGATTCAGAAGAGGATGTGGAACAAGGGATATCATTGTTAATTTCAGATAGATTTTGGCTGAAAGCAGAGAAAACCAGAAAGCTGTTTATCTGTGTTTTATTGACTATGCAAATGCATTCAACTATGTGGAACCCAACAAATTACGTATAACATTGTGAAGAAGAGGAATTTCAGAACACTTAATTGTGCTCACAGGGAGCACTTAATTATGCTCACCAAGAGGCAGTTGTTCGAACAGAATTAAGGGACGCTGTGTGGTTCAAAATCAGGAAAGGTGTGTGTCAGGGCTGTAACTTTTCACTGTGCTTATTCAGTCTGTATACTGAATAAGTAATCAGAGAAACCGGAGTACGTGAAAAAGAATGCGGCATCAGGATTGGAGAAGACTCATTAAAAACCTGCAATATGCAGATGATATAACCTTGCTTGCTCCATGTGAAGAGGACCTGAAGTACTTACCGATGAAGATCAATATAAAGAAAAGAAAAATCCTCACAACTGGACCAGTAAGGACCATCTTGATAAATGGAGAAAAGATTGAAGTTGTCAAAGATTTCATTTTACTGAGATCCACAAACAATGCCCATGGAAGCAGCAGTCAAGAAATCAAACCATGTCATGGGAGAAGGAAAGGCTGCTTATGCACAGGGAGATAGCTCAGGGTGCAGAAGAGTATGAAGGGATGGACACTGGGAGGAGGTAACTAGAAGTGGGAGGGGAGCTGTTGCATTGTAAATTTTGGTCAATGACATGAGACAAAGTATATGTGAACTGCTGTATGAAAAGTGAATTTACTCTGTAAATCTTCACCCAAATCAAAAAAAAAATTAAAAAAAAAAAAAAAAGAAATCAAACCATGTATTACACTGGGCAAAACTGCTGCAAAGGACTTCTTTAAAGTGTTAAAGAGCAAAGATGTCACTTTTAAGACTGAGGTGCACCTAACCTGAGCCATGGTATTTTTAATCACCTCATACATATGTGAAAGCTTGACAATGAATAAGAAAGACTGAAGAATTGATGCATTTGAATTATGGTGTAGCAAAGAATATTAAATATACCCTGGACTGCCAGATAAACAAGCAAACCTGTCTTGGATGAAACACAGCCAGAATGCTCCTCAGAAGCAAGGATGGCAAGACTTTGCCTCTGGTACTTCAGTCACATCGTCAGGAGGGACCAGTTCCTGAAGAAAGTTATCATGCTTGGTAAAACAGAGGGTCAGCAAACAGAGGAAGATCCTCAACAAGATTTTATACAGTGGTTTTGACAATGGATTCAAGCATGGCAACAACTGTGAGGATGGTGCATGATCAGCCAGTGTTCCATTCTGTTGTATGTAGGGTTGCCATGAATTGGAACTGACTTGATGGTACCAAATATCAACAAGTCTGTTGTTACTAGTTTTTTAGTTACAGGGAATGCTGCTAAAAATATTTTGTACACATATGCTGTTACACATGTGAATTTACTTGTTACAGAGGAGATTCTGGGTCACAGGGAATGTGCACCTTCAATTTAGTAAGTGATGTCTAAACAGTTTTCAGAAGTGATTGTACCCAGTTATACATCATCAGTAATATGTTACAGTTGTTCTTGCTCCATATTTTTCTAATATTTGCTATCATTTCTTATTTTCAGCCATTCTAGAGACTTTGTTTTGTTGTGAAATGTATTTCATTGTGCTTTTCATTTGTTCTTTCTCAACAAGCAAGATTGAGGACCTTCTTATATTTTCATAGGCCATCTGGATATGCTCTTTTGTGAGAATAAGCTTATTTAAGAATACTTAAGTCTCTTGCCACTTTTCAATTATGTTCTTTTTCTTACTGTTTTGTAGGAATTATTTGTTGTTGTTGTTGTTATTTGCCGTCGACTCGGCCCCGACTTATAGCGATTCCTCCTTGGGTTTCCGAGGCAGTATCGCTACGGAAGTAGGATTGCCCAACCTTCCTTCCAAGGAGTGGCTGGTGGGTTTGAACCGCCAGCCTTCTGGTTAGCATTCAAGTGCCTTAGGCACTATGCTATATAAGCCATCTTTTAGTTATCTGTTTTTAAAGTACTCTCATTCAGAATGTTGTTGTTGTTGTTAAGTGCTGTCGAGTCATTTCCGACTCATAGCGACCCCATGCACAGCAGAACGAAACACTGCCCTATCCCGCGCCAGCCCCACAATCCCTGCTATACTTGATCCCATCATCGCAGCCACCGTATCAATCCATCTCGTTGAAGGCCTCCCCCTCTTTC
>NW_006921676.1:5294946-5302791 GCF_000298275.1 Orycteropus afer afer | reverse complement strand
ACTAAATTTCACTTTCTTGATTTTTTTTTTTTTTTACAATAAAAGTTTTTACATACATATGCTATACAATGCACAGTCTTTTCTTGTACGATGATTTTTATTTTGAGGGGGTGACAAGTTTTAAAATGTTCCCTACTGCAAGATCTCTCAGAGAGATTCTGTATTTTCTTCTAGACGTTTTTTGGCTTTTGCTTTTCACATTAAGATCTAGAATCTATCTGAAACTGATGTATGGTGTGAGGTAGTCAAGATTAATTTTATCCCTCAGGAATAGCCAGTTCTTCTAAGAACATTTACTGAAAATATGTTCTTTCTCTACTTCTCTAAAAAGCTACTTTTGTCATAGATCAAATATATGTATATTTGTTTCTGGGCTCTCCATCTGTTCCACTGGTTCTATTTACCTACTGTTGTGCTGAAAACCAGGCAGGCATAATCACCATAGCTTTAAAATTTCTGATAATGTCATAGAATACATCTTCCTACCTTGTTCTTTATCTTCAAGAATTTTTGGCTATTCTTGACTGTACATTTTTACATAGATTTCAATTAAGTTTGTCAGATTATACACATAAATATACTACTTCCTTCAGGCCTGGAATTGAACTCACTCCCATAGCTTACAATACAATACACAGGCATATAAGGTGAACATTTACACCAGGAAAGGATCATCTTTAGAACAATCAACCATGGAAGATCAGAAGGGCAGTATTTGCACAGGGAAATAGTTCAGAGGGCAAGAATAGAGAGCAAAGAAGGACACAGGGAAAAGGTAACCACGGGGGGAGGGGGCGTGTGTACGAAGAAAGCTGTTATGTTATGGGAGTTGCAACCAATGTCATGAAACAAAATGCATATTAACTGTTGAATGGAAAACGAATTTGCTCTATAAATTTTCACCCAAATCAGATAGAAAAGAAAAACTTGGAAAAAAAAAAAAAAAAAGCAAAGATTGTGCTGGCTTCAAAATAAATTGGAGAGTATTTATCTTTGCTATTCTATGGAAGGCATTGGGCAAAATTAGTGCTTTTGTTGCTATTGTTAAAAGTTTGGTAGGATTTCCCAGTAAAGCCACCCAGGCCAACAGTTTTCTCTGTGAGATTCTGAATCATGGGTTCAGTTTCCTTAAGAATTAGAGAACTATTAACAGTTTTATTTCTTCCTCTGTCAGTGTGATGAGTTTTGTTTTTCTCTACTTTTTGTAGACTATCAAATTCATTGGCACAAAGTTGCTAATACTAATCTTTTTAATATCTTCAGCATCTGTAGTGATGTCCTCTTCTTCATTTATGTAAGTCTTCAAAAAGCAAACCTTCAGCTTTATTGATCCTTTAAATTAACTGCTTCCTATTTCATTAAATTGTTCTTGTTATTAGGTGCCGTCAAGTAGCCTCTGACTCACAGCAATCCTATGTACAACAAAATAAAACAGTGTCCGATTGTGCACCATCCTCACAATCCTTGCTATACCTAAGCCCATTGTTGCAGCCATTGTGTTGATCCATCTCACTGAGGGTTTTCCCCTTTTTCACTGACCCTCCACTTTACCAAGTGTGATATCCTTCTCCAGGGAATGGTCCTTATGACAACATGACAAAAGCAGGTGAGACGAAGTATGGCCATTCTTGTTTCAAAGGAGTGTTTGGCTGTACTTCTTCCAAGACAGATTCGTTTGTTCTTCTGACAATCATGATACTTTCAGTATTCTTCACCAACACCACAACCCAAAAGCATCAACTCTTCTTCGGTCTTTCTTATTCACTGTCTAGCTTTCACATGCATATAAGGCGATTGAAAATACCATGGCTTGGGTTAGGTGCACCTTAGTTTTCAAAGAGACATCTTTGTTTTTCAGCACTTTAAAAAGGTCTTTTGCAGCAGATTTGCCCAGTGAGATAAGACATCTGATTTCTTGACTGCAGCTTCCACTAGTGTTGATTGTGGATCCAAGTAATATGAAATCTTGGACAACTTCAATCGTTTCTCCACTTATTGTGATGCTGCTTATTGTTCCAATTGTGAAGATTTTCATCTTCTTTAAGTTGAGGTATAATCCATACTGCAGACTGAAGTCTTTAATTTTCATCAGTGCTTCAACTCATCTTCACTTACAGCAAGGTTGTGTCATCTGCACATCATAGCATAGATTGTTAATGAGTCTTCCTCCAATCCCGATGCCACATTCTTCTCTTTCTCTTTATGCATATATATATCTATATAGATATATATAGATATATATATAGATATATATATGAAATAGTCCAGCTTGTCAGATTTGCTCAGCATACGATTTGAACAAGTGTAGTGAAAGTATAAAACCCTGATGTGCACTCTTCATCATTTCAACCATGTAATGTCTCCTTGTTCTGTTTGAACAACAGCTTCCTGTTCTATGCACAGGTTCCTCACGAGCACAAGTGTTCTGGAATTCCCATTCTTCTCAATGTTATCCATAATTTGTTATGATCCACATAGTTGAACACCTTTGCATAGTCAGTAAAACACAAGTAAACATCTTTCTGGTATTCTTTGCTGTCAGCCAAGATCCATCTAACATCAGCAATGATATCCTTTGTTCCACATCCTCTTCTGAATTCAGCTTACATTTCTAGAAGTTCCCTGTCAATATACTGCTGCAACCATTTTTGAGCTATCTTTAGCAAAATTTTACTTGCATGTGATAATGATGATACTATTTGATAATTTCCACATTCTGTTGGATCACCGTTCTTTGGAATGGGTACAAATATGGATGTCTTCCAGTCAGTTGCCCAGGTAACTGTCTTCCAAATTTTTTCGCATAGACAAGTGAATGCTTCCAGCGTGGCATCTGTCATGTTCAGAAGTCATGAAACATATATGAGTATTTCCTCAATTTCTGAAGCTTTGTTTTCTGCTAATTCCTTCAGTGCAGTTTTGACTTCTTCCTTCAAGACCATTGGTTCTTGGTCATATTCCACCTCTTGAAATAGATGGACATCAACCAATTCTCTTTTGTACAGTGACTAAATTTCTGCAATACTCTTCTGATGCTTCCTACATCATTCAATATTTGCCCATCTCAAAAAAAAAACTCAAATTCACTGCCGTCAAGTCAATTCAACTCATAGTGACCCCTCCTTGGGTTTCTGAGGTAGTATCACTACAGAAGTAGATTGCCCAATCTTCCTTCCGAGTAGTAGCTGGTGGGTCTGAACCACCAGCCTTCTGGTTAGCAGTCAAATGCCTTAGGCACTACAGAATCTTTCAGCATTACAACACAAGGCTTGAATTAATTCTTCAATTCTTTCAGCTTGAGAAATGTCAAGCGTGTTCTTTCCTTTTGGTTTTCTAACTCCAGGTCTTTGCACATTTCATAATGATAACCGACTTTATCTTCTTGAACTGCTCTTTGAAATCTTCTGTTTAGCTCTTTTATCATCATTTCTTCCACTTGGTTTAGCTACTCCCCATTCAAAAGCAAGTTCCAGAGTCTCTTCTGACATCCATTTTTGTCTTTTTTTCCTTTCCTGTCTTTTTAATGACTGTTTGCTTTCTTCATGGATGTTGTTCTTGATGTCATCTCACAATCTGTCAGGTTTTCAGTCATTGGTGTTCAATGCATCATATCTCTTCATCAAATGGTCTTAATTCAGGTGGAATATAATCAAGGTCATATTTTGGCTTTCATGGACTTTGTCTTCAGCTTCAACTTGAACTTGCACATAAGCAACTGATGGTCTGTTCCAGTCAGCTCCTGGCCTTGTTTTAGCTGAAGATACTGAGTTTCTCCATCATCTCTTTCCACAGATGTAGTTGATCTGACTCCTGTGTATTCCATCTGGCAATGTCCACATGAACAGCCACTGTTTATGTTGTTGAAAAAGGTAGTTGCAATGAATAAGCCGTTGGTCTTGCAAAATTCTATCATGTGATCTCCGGTATCATCTTTATCACTGAGGTCATATTTTCCAACTACTGGTGATTCTTGTTTCCAACTTTTGCATTATAATCATCAATGCATCTTGATTGCATGTTTGGTCAATTTCAGACTGCAGAAGATGGTAAAATTCTTAAATTTCCTTACCTTTAGCTTTGGTGGTTAGTGTGTAAATTTGAATAACAGCAGTATTAAATGATCTTCCTTATAAGTGGGTGGGTATTATCCTATCATTGGCAGCACTATACTTCAGGATAGATCTTGAAATGGTTTTTGTGACGATGAATGCCACACCATTACTCTTCAATTTGTTATTCCCTGCACAGTAGATCATATGGTTGTCTGATTCAAAATGGCCAAAACCAGTCCACTTCAGCTCACTAATGCCTAGGATATTGAGCTTGATGTGTTCCATTTCATTTTTGACAACTTCCAATTTTCCTAGATTCATACTTCATACATTCTATGTTCTGATTATTAATGGATGTTTGCAGCTATTTCTTCCCATTCTGAGTCATGCCCCATCAGCAAATGGAGGTCCCAAAAGCTTTACTCTATCCACATCATTAAGGTCAACCCTACTTTGAGAAGGCAGCTTCTTCCCAGATTTATTTTGAGTGCCTTCTGTCCTGATGGGCTCATCTTCCAGCACTATATCAAGACAGTGTTACAGGGCTATTCATAAAGTTTCCCAGTACTATATCAGACGGGAGCTCTGGTAGCATAATGCCCTAAGGCACTTGACTGCTAACCAGAAGGCTGGTGGTTCAAACCCACCAGCCATTCCTCGGAAGAAAGGTTGGGCAATCTACTTCTGTAGTGATGTTGTTGTTAAATGCTGTCGAGTCAGATCTGACTCATAGCAACCCCTCCTTGGGTTTCTAAGGCAGTATCACTACCAAGTAGACTGCCCCACTTTCCTTCTGAGGAGTGGCTGGTGGGTTTGAACTGCCAGCCTTCTGGTTAGCAGTCAAGTGCCTTAGGCACTACGCTACGGTTGCTATGAGCCAGGTCCAATTCGACGGCACATAACAACAACAACATATCAGTGTTTCACTGCTATTCATAAGTGTTTCACCGGCCAATTCTTTGAGAAGTGGACTGCCCCTTCCTTCTTCCAAGTCTGTCTTAGTCTGGAAGCTCTACTGAAACCTGTCCACCATGGTTAACCCTGCTGGTATTTGAAACATCAGTGGCATATCCTCCACCCTCACAGCAACACGCAAGCCACCACAGTACAACAAATCAACACACAAATGGTGGTTCATTACATTAGTGCTTTTTAAAAATTAATTTCTTCCTTATACATTCTTTGAGTTTAATTTGATTCTGTTTTTCTACTCCGTGAGATGATTAGCTTACTGATTTTTCAGCCTTTCCTTCATTCTAAAACATGTATTTAAGTGGAACCCTAAAAGTTTTGATCTGTATCATTTTCCTTCATCATGTAATTTAAAATATTTTTTAGTTTCCAATGTAACTTCTCTCTTCAAAAACTCAAAACTCGTTACTGTTGAGTTGGTATTGACTCATAGTGACCTCTCCTTGGGTTTCTGAAGCAGTATCTCTATGGAAGTAGACTGTCAAACCTTCCTTCCAAGGAGTGGCTAGTGAATTTGAACTGCCAACCTTCTGGTTAGCAGTCCAATGCCTTAGGCATTATGCCACCAGAGCTCCTAACTTCTTCCTTAACACGAGTTATGATTGTAGTATCTATTGAGTTCCATGCATCCATTTATGTGTCCTTAACCCAATACCACATTGTCTTGATTACTCTACCTTTGAAAAAGTCTTGAAATTGGGTAGCATAAGTTCTTTTAGTTTGTTCATCTGTTTAATACTGTTTGTCAATTTTTACTATTTCCAGTTCTATGTCATTTTTAAAATCATGTGTTGCTCTCTGGCAATTTTTTAATCTTCTGAACTAAGTGAGCAGTTATTGTAAGGTAAAAACATTTTATTACATACAGCCCTAGTGAGTTCATTTCTTTTGTGTGCGTGTGTGTGTGTGTTTTCGTACTGGCTCCTATTAATATAACACTATCTCCTCTTATGTGCATTTTTTTTTTTTGATTTTGTGCTGGACATTGTAGTTTAAGAACCGTTTGTAGAAATAATGTAGAGTAGTATTTTTCCAAATAGCATGACCTTTTATTATATGTACTGCCAAAGCAAGCATACAAATAACGTTGTTATTTACTTTTGCCAGGCACCTGTGAGCTTTAGCAATCTGAAATTACCTTATTCCAATTTCACCAAAAAAAAAAAAAAAACCCTCACTGCCATCAAGTTGATTCCAACTCACAGTGATCCCCTTTGGGTTTCCAAGGTGGTAAATCTTTATGGAAGTAGATTGCCCAGTCTTCCTTCCACAGTGTGGCTGGTGGGTGTGAACTGCCAACCTTCTGGTTAGCAGTCAAATGCCTCAGGCACTATGCCACCAGAACTCTTTTATTCCAATTTCAGGGATTGATATTTTCTAGGTTACCCATATGATTTTAGCGGGGAGCAGTTCCTGTGAAGGCTTACAGTTCACCCTTACTCTTGGAGAAGTCTTCACATTTTAAACTCACGTGTAAGGAAGTTATTTTATGCAGGCCTCTGCTGTTGGCAGGTTCTGGTATCTAATTTGTATCTAATCTCTTAATTTTTATTCCTCTTTGCACAAAAGAGTTTCAAAAGAATGGGCAAATGCCTTCAGAGAACAAGTCGCCCCAAATGTTAGGACCATCTGTTTGGAGCTTTATTTCATAATTCTTCTTTACCTTATTTGCTCTCTAATTTCTTCCAGCAGATTTATCTAATGTGTCCAGTTTCCTACCTGTCTGTGGCCCAACACACTGGTCCAAATTACCTAGTCTACTATTTCTAAACACCAAGTTCAGAAATTTAACTCAGTTTTTATTAAGTGTTCTCAAGTCCTTAATGAAAAGATGTAGGATTAACTGTTAAAAGCAGATAATAAAATCACAGTCAAAAGAGTACATAGCCAAGAAAAAGTATGAAAAAATGCTAACAGAGCAAACACAAAATCTAAAATATTTTTTTAAAAGCTTAGTGTTGTTTAAGCTACAAGTAGAGTCCTATATATCTCTAAGAACACTGACATTATCATGAAATTATAGTACAGTAAAATAGTACTTTATTTAGTATACCACTTTAATATTTATAGGAGCACTGGTGGTGCAGTGATTAAAGTACTCAGCTGCTAAATGAATGGACAGTGGTTTAAACCTACCAGCCACTCTGTGGGAGAAAGATGTGGTAGTCTGCCTTGGTGAAGATTTATAGCCTTGGAAATCCTATGGGGCAGTTCTACTCTGTCCTATATGGTCACTGTGAGTTGGAATCAACTGGGGCAGGTTTCATATTTACAAAATTCTTTTATCTTCAACTGCTCTATAAGATGTGGAGAGCAGTTAATATTACTCCATTATAAACTTGTAACCTTTAACATTCTATGTATCCTATACAAGAGGGTGTGAAATTATCTAATACATTTTTGGAAGATTTATGCCCAAAATCTTTAAATCATTTTTAAGTTATGGCACTTAATAAGATAATATCCAGGAACTTAAAAAATTCTCTTTTGTAACGTATTATTAGATACTACATAAGAAATGTTAGTGTTTCCATAATGAGCACTGATTTTAAAAATTGCCTATTTAAGGGAGATTTTAATAGATGGGATAATGTATAGTATAATACCAATGGGACTCTTCTTTAATAGGTGCTCTCCATTCTAAACTTTTCATTCTAAAACTAGGATTCACCTAGGCTTTCTTAAATACATCAAAAAATTTGCTAAGCAACGCTAAAGAATAATGTAGAATCTGCAAAACATCGCATAATGTGGATGAACTTGGAGGACATTATGCTGAGTGAAATAAGTCAGTCACAAAAGGACAAATATTGTATTAGTC
>NW_006921676.1:5255814-5293677 GCF_000298275.1 Orycteropus afer afer | reverse complement strand
ATCATCATTATAGTGACATATTTTGTTTGATTTTATACCCACCACTGGGAATATGATAAGATACTGTTAGAAATAAAGAAAATCTTGTAGAGCTTATCATCTAAATAGGTAAGGTTGACAAATACAACAGATTCATCAGTTTAGCAGAAAAAAAATGCTGTTATTTTTTCTCTTCTCTTGGTTGTTATAAATCCATGTTTTAAGAACATGTTTATATTAAGGCTTTTAAGCTCCTGTCAGCAGCTAAGAATGAGCTATTTAAGTTGTCAATACTGAAATATCAGAGAATCAGAAAGAGTTGATTAGCTTAATCACTAAGTTACATTATGTTATGTGCTTTCATTTACTTCTAAGACTTATCTGACAAATAAGAAACATCTTAAGTTATTAATGAAGGTTTTATACCACCTCTCTATATAAAATCCACCATGTGCAAGTTGAAAACAAAGAAGAAGGATGAGTAGTTGGAAAATATGGCCTTGGTGACAGAAATGATACCAGAGATCCCATGATAGAACTTTCCAAGACCAATGACTTATTCATTGCAGATACCCTTTCTCAACAACATAAATGATGAGTAAACACATAGAATTGTCCAGATGGAATATATAGAAGAGAAGATGGAGAAGGTCAATACCATCCAGGCCAGAGGCTGACTGCAGAAAACAAAACAAAAAAAAAAAACAATCTCAGTGCTGTTGAGTTAGTTCCAACTCATAGTGACCTCTCCCTGGGTTTCTGAAGCTGTATCTCTAAGGAAGTAGATTGCCCAATCTTCCATCCAAGGAGTGGCTGGCGGGTTTGAACTGCCAGCCTTCTGGTTAGCAGTCAAATGCATCAGGCACTACAGCACCAGAGCTCCTGACTGCAGGAAAAAACATATGCAATTTGAAGTTGAAGCTGAAGAAAATTAAAAAAAAAAAATCCACAAGAGCCAAAATACGACCGTGAGTATACCCTACCTGAACTCAGAAACCATCTTCTTCTTCTTCTTTTTTTTTTTTTTTGTCCTCACGAACCAAAATTTATTGAAGAGAAAGGCAAGGGGGCAGACTCACAAGGGAGAGATGGGAGAGAGAGGCTTTCGCCTACATTAGTCTCTTTAGAGACCTCTTAAAAAGAGTTGACAAATTGAACACCAACGATCAAATGAATTGTGGGACGATATCAAGAACATCATACACAAAGAAAGCAAAAGGTCATTGAAAAGGCAGAAAAGGAAGAAAAGACCAAAATGGATGTCAAAGGAGACTCTAAAAACTTGCTCTTCAATCTAGAGAAGCTAAAGCCAATCTAAGAAACAATGAAGTAAAAGAGCTGAACAGAAGACTTCAAAGGGTCGAAGAAGACAAAGCAGAGAATCACAATGAAATGTGCAAAGAACTGGAGTTACAAATACAAAAAGGGAGAACTTGGAATTGCTCAAGTCAAAAGGATAGAAGAAAAATTCAAGTCTTGAGTTGCAGTATTGAAGGATTCTACAGACGAACATTGAACAATGTAAGAAGCATCAAAAGATGGAAGGAAGACACAGAGTCACTGTACCAGAAAGAATTGGTCAACATTCAATCATTTGAGGAGGCAGCATATGACCAAGAACCAATGGTATTGATGGAAGAAGTTTAAGCTGCACTGAAGGCACTGGTGGAAAACAAGGCTCCAGGAATTGACAAAATACCAACTGAGATGTTTTGACAAATGGGTGAAATGCTAGATGCTCTCATTTATCTATGACAAGAAATTTGGATGACAGCTACCTAGTCAACTGCCTGGAAAAGACTGGTATTTGTGGCCACTCCAAAGAAATTACTGAATGTAGAAATTACTGAATACCATTAATATGACACACATGTAAAATTTTGCTGAAGACAATTAAAAAATGGTTGTAGAAGTGCATCAATAAGGAACTGCCAGAAATACAATCTGTATTTAAAAGAGGATGTGAAATGAAGGATATCATTGGTGATGTCAGGTGGATCTTGGCTGAAAACAGAGAATACCAGAAAGATGTTCACCTGTGTTTTACTGACTATGGAAAGGCATGTGTGTGTGTATCATAACAAATTATGTATGTTGTTGTTGTTATGTGCCGTTGAGTCGGCCCCGACTCATAGTAACCCCTCCTTGGGTTTCCGAGGCAGTATCACTACGGAAGTAGGATTGCCCAACCTTCCTTCCGAGGAGTGGGTGGTGGGTTTGAACCGCCAGCCATCTGGTTAGCAGGCAAGTGTCTTTGCCACTATGTTACCAGAGCTCCCCAAATTATGTATAGCATTGTAAAGAATGGAAATTCCAGAATACTTAATTGTGCTCACATGGAAACCTGTATGTAGACCAAGAAGCAGTCATTTGAACATAACAAGGGGATGAAAAGCAGGAAAGGTATGTGCCATGGCTGTATCATTTCATCATATTTATTCAATCTGTATGCTGAGCAAATAATCAGACTATATGAAGAAGAATGTGATATCAAGATTGGAGGAACAAACTGTGATATGCAGATGACACAACCTTACTTGGTGAAAGTGAAGAGAACTTGAAACATTTCATCAAAGACTATACTTTAACATAAAGAAAACAAAAATCCTCACTACTGGGCCAATAAGCAACATCATAACAAAACAGAGAAGAGAGTGAAATTGTCAAGGATTTCATTTTACTTGAATTCATAATTGACACCCATGGAAGGAGCAGTCAAGAAATCAAACAGAATACTGAATTGGGCTGATCTGCTGCAAAACCTCTTTAAAGTGTTAAAAAGCAAAAATGTTACTTTGAAAATTAACCTCTGCCTGACCCAAGCCATGGTATTTTCAATCATCTCATATGCACGTGAAAGCTGGACAATGAATAAGGAAGACCAAATAAGAACTGATGCCTTTGAATTATGGTGTTGGTAAAGAATACTGAATATACCATGGACTGCCAGAAGAACAAATTAATATTTTTTGGAAGAAGTACAGCCAGAATGCTCCTTAGAAGTGAAGATGACAAGACTTTGTCTCACATACTTTGGACATGTTATCAGGAGGTATCGGTCTGGAGAAATACATCATGCGTGGCATCACTGACTTGGTAGAGTCAGTGAAAGAGAAGACAAGACGACCCTCAGAGATGGACTGACACAGTGGCTGTAACAATAGGCTCAAATATAGCAACTACTGTGAGTATGACTCAATGGCAGTGTGTGTGTCCTTTTTTTTTTTTTGGTGAGGATGAGCAGGACTGAGCAGGGTTTCAATATGTTGCATGCAGATCGCTATGAGGCAGAACTGACTCAATGGCACCTAACAACAACAACAACAACAACAACAACAACAATATATAAAGTAGAGAAGTATTACCAGCTTAAAACAAAATGACATCTTATTAATGTTTAATATAAACCAAAACCAAACTCACTGCTGTTGAGTCAGTCCTGACTCATAGTGACCCCTCCTTGGGTTTCCGAGGCAGTATCTCTATGGAAATAGATTGCCCAGTCTTCCTTCTAAGGAGTGGCTGGTAGGTTTGAACTGCCAGCCTTCTGGTTAGCAGTCAGATGCCTTAGGCGCTATGCCACCAGAGCTCCCAATGTTTAATACGGCGACACACTATTTAGTACACAGTATTATGAAATAAATTGAATGACTGAAAACAAGGAAACAAAAAACCTAATGTTTGCTATAATTAAATTGGGAGGGGAAAATTTAAAAAAGAAGAAAATGAGTTATAAAAGGGTAATGTAAAAAAAAAACTGAGTAAAACTTTATATTGGAATTTCAAAGGAAAAACCAAAGGCTAAATCGTGTGGATGCATAAGAAATTTATAAGATACTCAAAGAAAAAACGTATCAGATTAGCATTTACAGGTTGTTGAAAAACAATGTTTAAAGTATCTTCTTTTCTGAAAAAATATTTAAACTGAGAACAACTTACCCAAGCTCTGTCATGCCGTCTACAAATTCCTTTTTGCTAAATTCACACTGAGTAGCTGCCCTGAACTTCCATGCTATGACCAAAACGCTGATACTGGCAGGATCTAGGCTTAAATCATCACAGAATTGCTGAATCCCATCAATTCCAATTTTATTTTCATCTTGTGGGTCTATAGTTAAAGTTAAGGAGAAAAAATGTTATTATCATTTTGAAAGGTATTACTATAATGGGTGATAAAAATCTACTATATAGTTATAGCAAAAGTGTTTCAAATACATCAATCAATGAACTGCAATTTTCTATTGTATATGAAAGAAACTGTGTGCAAAAAATAATAATATATTCAGAAAATAGTTTTTAATATCTAGATTTCTGAGTTTTCAGGAAAAAAAATCATTAAAACTACTTTGAGAAGACTTCACTATTAAGTAATCATTTATTTTCCCTAAAGCAATAGAATTTTACTCCACTCAAAGGCAAATTGCTAGGAATGATCCTGCAATGGTATTTATAACATGTTAAGATTTTTTTCACAATCCAGCCAAAGCAAAGAACTACTAATTTTTCTTTCAAAGTTACTCATTTGCCAGTTCTAATGCCATTGCACAATAATTAGTTTTTAAGATCATTTAGCTTAGGGTATCGAGTTTAGAAATTAGGCGTCCCCTCCATTTCTAGTTTAGAAATAAAATTTAAAACTTAGCATTTCTCTAACACAAAAAACAATAGTAAAATCTATTAAAAGTATCCCAGCAAGACCTTATCAAATTAGGTCTAGTAAATTCAGACACAGTATAGATATATCATAATGATGTGTAATTGGTTTATATGGTACAAATAGAAAACTTAAAACTACTTGGCTCATATAAAGACTGATAAACTTTCCCCTTCATATAAAATTAAACTTTGGCCATTTAAGTACTAGATGCTGTTTCAGTTGCCTTTGAGTTGATTTCAACTCATGCCTTTGAGTTGATTTCAACCCCATGTGTGCTGAGTAGAACTCTTCCATAGGGTTTTCAAGGCTGTGACCTTTTTGGAGGCAGATTGCCAGGCATGTCTTCTGAGGTGTCTCCAGGTGGGTTCAAACAGCCATACTTTGGGCTAGTAGTTGAACACATAATTGTCTACACACCCAAGGACTCCTAAATACTACATAAACTCAAAACCCACTGCCATTGAGTTCTGACTCATAGCGAATGCCATCAGGTTTCCAAGGCTGTAAATCTTTACGGAAGTAGACTGCGTGGCGTGGCTGGTGGGTTCAAACCACCCACCTTCTGGTTAGCAGCCCAATGTCTTAACCACAGCACCACCAAAGCTCCTTAAATACCATATAAAAAACCAAACCCACTGCCATCAAGTCGAATCTGACTCATAGCAACCCCCACTGGGTTTCCGAGGCAGTAAACCTTTACGAAGTAAATTGCCCAGTCTTGCTTCTGCGGAGTGGCTGGTGGGTTTGAACCACCAACCGTCTGGTTAGCAGTCAGAAGCCTTAGGCACTGTCCCACCAGAGCTCCTTTAAATACCATATACTCCAGAAAAACATGTATATGTTGTTACTGAAGAAAAGTTGATAACATAAATCAAATGAATAGAAAAATAAACATCCCTTCATGTCTATTCTCCTATACTAGGGAGAGAACAAATTTAGCTGTGGAGGTGTGGAACAAAGACTCTACCAAATATTACTACTGATCTTCTCAGTCAATTCTGTTCTCTCAACATTACATATCTTCAGAATAACAGAAAAATTGGTCTACAATGTTCTTTCTTACCTAACAAGCAATCTTGCTAAAAAAAATTCATATACAATATTGGTAATTATTTTAAAGTAATTTTGTAAGTATTCATTTACATATATTAACATGATAACTGGTTATATTTACCTACAGTCTTTGAATGCTGTATTTATTTTTAGTCTAAGATGACTGTATCATATACCTACCTAAAATCACTAGAATTGCATGAATAAAATAAAATGATTAATTAAAATTAAATCATCAGGACTTATAATTCTCACTTATATAAAAACATTTTTAAATGCTTCTGCACATATTTGAATAGCCTTAAAAAATCTGCATAAGTATGACTTACAAAATTAGCTAAAAAAAATTTAGTAAAAAATTTATAAAGTACACTAAAGCTTACTTACAATATTTTTTGAGAACTATAGTAAATACATAGCTGTGATTTTTACCATAGATTATGTTTCTGAACCAAGACTTTAAAAACAAAACGTAATTTTCAATTCATTTTCAGATTAAAACAGATTTACGCAGTTTTGCTGTGTATATTCTCAAGAATAAAATAAATTACACAAAAATATTATATAAACAGTGTTTTAAAATTTAAAAATAAAAAGTAACAAATAGGAATTTAAATCTAAGGAAATTATTCTGTGTGGATCAATACTTGTTTAAATGAGGTTTTATTATTTTTTTAAAGTTTTGGAAATAGAAGATTAACCTTTAAAATAGTTAGAAAAAGCAAAATAAATAAATCAACACTTGAACTGTTGTTGTCTTTACTGATACAATGCAGATTTAACATTTTATATGAAATTTTAAAAGTTGCTGAGTTTTTGAATCTGTATATATTCAATCTGTATATATGTAGATTTATTTTTATAGCACAACGATTGTTTGATAGAAAAGCTCCATTCTAAGTACTAATTTAAATGGAAAAGAAAAAGCTGTCTGTAAACTCTAACACAAAATTTTGTTTGTTAAAAACTTGCCCCAAAGCTTTAAATAACTGTAACTGTTTAAGTGTTAAAACACTACTACACTATTTTAAGACTGATGCTTTACTTCATTTCGGAATTATTTTCATGATTTCATATTGTTCTTTTTATTGTTGAGAACGTACACAGCAGAACATACACCAATTCCACAATTTATACATGTACAATTCAGTGACAGATGAAATTCTTCAAGTTATGCAACAATTCTCACCCTCTTTTTATGAATTAACACAAACTCCCTGCCCCCTAAGCTTCCTACCTAATCTGTAGAGGTGCTGCTGTCAGTTTGATCCCATATTGATAGTGTCTAAAAGAACACATTCTTTACTACTTAAGCTAAACTATTGCTTGATTTTAAGACGACTTCAGGGGATATCTCTGGTTTAAGGTTTAAATCAAAAGATTATGTCAGAGTAATAGTTTTAGCAGTTCACACAGCCTCCACAGTTCCAGAAAAGCTAAATTCCATGAAAAACTGAAATTCTGTTCTGCATTTTCTCCCTTTTGATCAAGATTCTTGAGTCAAAAGTGAAGATTCTTGATCAAGAGTCTGTGATCATAATGTTTAGAAATGGCAGCTGGGCACCATCTAGTTCTTCTGGTCTCATTTGATGTTGTTGTTGTTGTTATTTGCCGTCGAGTGGGCCCTGACTCATAGCGACCCCTCCTTGGGTTTCCAAGGCAGTATCACTACAGAAGTAGGATTGCCCAACCTTCCTTCGGAGGAGTGGCTGGTGGGTTTGAACCGCCAGCCTTCTGGTTAGCAGTCAAATGCCTTAGGCACTATGCTACCAGAGCTCCCAGTCTCATTTGATAGTATTCTTAAACAACCTTCTCACTCACAAATATTTCAGCCTAAACAGATTGCTTGAAAAAAAATACTGTATTAAGAAAGTGTTCTGGTTACCTAGTACCGCTCTGACAAGAATATACCACAAATGGGATGTCTGAACAAATAGCAGTTTTATCCTTACAATTTGGAGGCTTTAAGTCTAAGTTCAAAGTGCCAGGCTCTAGGGGCCGGGTAAAAGCCCCTCATTGGGGTCCAGCTCTGCCTCCTGCTCCTGGCCCACTGGAGCTAGAGGTGTTTCTTCACTCAGACAGCTGCTGGCTGCTGAGGCTGAGAAGCTCCAAGGTTGACAAGTAAAAAGACACAGTCCCAATGTTACCAAACCACATGGCAGGCCATTAACTTAAGTCCATTGTAAGTCCCAAGGTCGGCAGAGCATGGCAGGCTGCTGAGCAACGACACAGCTACATGTAGGGTCCAAGCGTGCCCATAGGCTAGAGACCATTCCCAAGGCTTCTCCTTACATACAAGAAGCAGACCACATCCCAAAGGCAGCTCCTCAGCTGCTTGTGGTAGATCACACCTTGGAGATGATTCCCAGTCTCATCATGGGGAATAACTACCACCAGCTGCCCAGCCACTCAACCAGGCCCAGCCAAGTTGACAAACAAACATAACTACCACAGAAAGACAGCCACTCAGTCTCGGTATAAAGTGTAATGCAATTAATGTTTCCTTCTAACTAGTGATCAAAATATCATACTCACTGAACAGAACAAGTTGAGTGAGAGTTTACTCCCACATAAATTTTTAGACTTCTTTCTTCTCATTGCACCCCTACTCTATCCTGATTAATCATCAGTTTCACTTAAATTGAAGAAATTGGATTTTGAAGTTGAATATCAGGAAGAGAAGGAATATCATCTTGGAGATTTTTTTTGTGTGTGTAAGACATCATAAATTCTAGAAATACAACATTCATTCTGTTATATATATTTTTTAATGTTTACAACTTAAAAGCATTTATTTTGTTTGAATAATTAATATCCTTACCTTTATACTTGTTATAGAGTTGTTCTAGTTTCTTCTTATCTACTGAATTTCTCATGGATTCTTTGTAGAATGAGTCTGGATTTTGGAAGAAGTTGTCTGTTGCCACTTCTAGTTTCCACTCATTCTGCGTTAAACAGTATATAGCAGTTCTTTCGCCAGCCTGCGTAAATGCCATAAACTGGCGGACCTTGTCCTTCTGAGACGATTTAAGCTTATGCTTTGGGATGCAAAAGAAGCAGGAAACCCAATGAAGCTAATCCAGAGGTTTGTTTCAGCATTCTATTACTAATGCCTATATTTAAACTGGATTTATTTTTCTTGTTGGGTGACTCAACTTCACTTCAGAATTACAGGAAGACAAAGCCTTGTTCTTCATCAGTTACAAAGACTGCACAGTCTTCTGAAAATTGAAACGACAGCATCTATATTGTAACAAATATGTAAAGTCTAATCTTTAAAAACTTATGAGAATCAATATTTTATACAAAATACTTTTGATTTCTACCCAGTTCACTTTGCATGAAGTATAACTGGTCCCCCCCCATACACTCTCAGCAAAGTATGTCTCTTTATGAAATACATCTAGCCATCTGATGAAACAAGGAAGGGTAAATGTAGCACAAATCCTTAACATTACCATCATAGGTCTGTCTGCAGAGTCCTCTCTGATTTAAAAGAGGCACTTCAATTAATATCAGGCTCTAATGATTATAAGGAAGCTTCATAGTTTAGATACATTATTAAATGTTTCCAAGTTTAAAATTAACAACCCTTGCCAATGGCCTCAGCAGAACCACACTGATGAAAAGACACACACATAACTAAGAATAGGGTTAACAATAATTTACAAAAGTTCCAAAAGCAGGCACAAAAAAGAATGCCCATTATGACTAAATGAAAATTATAATACTCATAACAAGAATGTCTGTGTATATAAGACATAAATAAAATGAAAAATTAGGGCAGAGGCTCTGGATAGGTAGTAAGTAACAAAACTGCCAATCAACTGTACTATATATAGTATGTAATGAAACAAAATAACATTTTAATATTTCCAGATAAGGATGGCCCAGTTTCTCTTTACTAAGTAACTTTATGAACACACCACCAGAAAAAAAAGTGATTTACTACTTTATATAAATCAAAACAGACTCTATAATGCTAATGTTTTACACATAATATGATAAACAGAAAAATTTTACTGCAAAGAATTTATATTTAACTTTGGTAAAAAAAATGATCTGAAATAATTAATAAAAATACATAGAATAATGTAAAACGTAACTTACAGAAATATACATGAATAATAAGATGTAGGTAAAGAAACTGAGAGAAGGGAAAATGAAAATAAGAAAGCCAGGGATAAGATTAGTATACAGACATGCATACCGATATAAGACCTGAAAGTGGGTAGAAAATTAGGCTCTGAACTTCCTAGCTGCCAAAGCAAAGAAGAAAATATGACAGGAAATTTTGCTTTAATAAGATTAAAAAAAAAAAACCTACCAGTGGCTTAGAAGTGGCACAGCTTCTCCTGGCACTGAAATCTGAAGTAAATGGCTCCTGTGGTTCCTCATGAAAGGGACAATGTGCAATGTTCCTCTTTGTACTGGACAAATTACTCACCAAAATGCCAATAAATAGCAGAGTGAACTTCCAAATTTTTTCTTAAAGCACCCCTCTATGCATGCTGATGCCAAAATACGAGTACAATTCAACATGAGAAGAAAACAATGCAATCCAAACACACAGTTCTCTCAATGTGTGTGGTCTGGAGACCACTTGGGGTTCCTGAAACCTTTCACGGGGGTCCACAATAACAAAACTATTTTCATAATAATTCTAAGACATTATTTGCTTTTTTCACTTCTATTCTCTCATGAGTGTACAGAAGCAGCTTGCAGAGGCTACATGACTTATATCACAACAGGTTCAAAGTACTACATGACTTATCATATCACAACAGGTTCAAAGTAAATTTAAGAATCTTTTATTAAGACAGATATTAAAGAGATTTGTAAAACAAAGTGTAATATAATGGCAAACATGTAATCAGTTCATTGTTATTTTAAAGTGAGTAAATGTATTTTAAAACCTCCTCTCAGTTTCAGTTTCCAATATGATAAATATTTATGAATATAACCCACATAAACAAAAGCTTATTAGTGGGTCAGTAGTAGAATTCTCACCTCTCCTGCAGGAGACCTGGGTTTGAGTTCTAGCCAGTAAACCTCATGCACAGCCACCATTCATCTGTCAGTGGCAGCTTGAGTACTGCTGTGATGCTGAACAGGTTACAGTAGAGCTTCCAAATTAAGACAGACTAGGCAATCTACTTCTGAAATCAGCCAATGAAAACCCTATGGATTACAACTGGTTTGTTTGTTCAACTGTGCATGGAATCACTCTGAGGCAGGGGCTGACTTGACAGCAGTGAACAATGGTAACAAACAAAAGCTCTTTGGGTTCAATAATTTTTAAAAACATGAGTCCTGAGACTGAAAAATTAGATAACTACTTATCTAGCTTAATACAGAGAATGAACATTTTGACTAATAAGGACAATGATTGTTGACCATTTGGGGGCTTTGGATCCCTTCTGAATCTGACAGATCCTCTCTCTGAGAAAAACATGTGGTACACACGTGCATGCAGTTTCCTATAAAACTTCAGCAGCTTCATATACCATTGAAGTCCACTAATGGGTTCTTCAGATGGGGAGAAGATAAGGGAAAAGTAAAACTCAGGTTAAGAATTGATGATCTGGATCAAGGATTAGCAAACTTTTTGTTAAAGGCTCATACAGTAAATATATTAGGCTTGCAGACCAAAAAGTCTCTGCTGCAGATACTCAGCTCAGACATTGTAGAATAAAAGCTATCACAGACAAAGCATAAATGAATGGATAGGGCTATGCATATACTTACAAACTTTATTTATAAAAAACAGCCAGCCAGCTTGTGGCTTATAGCTTACCAATGACTGATGTAGCTTCTAAATTAATATACAGAATGTATCTCCTATATATTATTTCTTGAAATTGAGCTTTTGATAAGAACTACACAAACAGTTCAAGATTATATTCTCTAGCAAGATCAAATATTGCTAAATAATGGCAGATTCTATATGCTTTAACAGTAAGCTAAATAAAAGATAAAGCCAGTATTTATGAAATTGATAGCCACCCTAAAGGGGGAGGAGGTCAAGCCAAGGATTATCTCAAAAACCTTAAGACAGAAACAGATGTGCAATTCCCATAATGGTCTATTGTTAGAGACAGCCATGATAATTTCATTATGGAAAGAGCAATCAATGCTATTTTAAACAATTCTCTCATGGTTGTAAAACAAAATTCAATACAGGACCCTTGGAACTTCTAGGATTACTCAGCAAAGTAACTTCAGTTAATGGAATTATTTGACCAGCATTATACAATTGATAGATCCATGTCAATTAAATGTTGACAGACATCTGGTAGATATAATTAATGTTTGACTTTTAGCTGTTTTTCTTGATTATCATCTCTTGAAGACTCTCCTAATATGTAACAACTGAGGTATAGCAACGGTTTAAAGGAAAATTAAAAAAAAAAAAGAACACTAGAAGAATATATGCAGGAATATATGGATCCAAATAATTCAAAGTGGTTCTGAGTGTTAATCAAAAAATACGCAGAGAAACAAATAGATCCCTCTTCAATCTAACCAAATTGCCCCATCTGTCATAAGACACTCCTAGCAACTTTGAACCTCATGTTAGTACTAAGGTACTGTTTCTGAATGTGCAACTGTGGCTATGGGGTTGAATGGTCTCTGGCCAAAATCAAAAGCAAGGAAATTATCAATAATGTTGCAAAAAAAAAAAAAAGTGTTATCCTTACAGGGTTCTCCATAAAATAACAGAGATTAAAACAATAATCAATAACTAAACCTAAAGACTGCATGCTCTTCATATCCAAAAGTGATGAAGAGACCCAAGATGCAATTTGCAAGAGGGTGTTATAAAGCTTCTTAGAAAAAGAGTCTCATAAACTAAAAAATTATAAGGGAAACGAGATAGCTCCAGGGCCATTTAGACAGGACTAAATCCATATAAAATTAATAAAGGTACATACACTGGCATGATCAAAACTTACTCATCAAGCTCCGAAGACTTTCACTAAGGCTTACCATAACATGAAAGTTATTCAGGGTAGCTTTTAGAGGGGCTGGGAGCAGGGCATTTTCTATGTTTCATTATTTTACTCTGTTAAAATTCAAACAATTCTTAAAATAAAAATCTGGTCCAGCAGAAACATCAAATAAAATTTTTAAACTATGGAAAAAGTTTCAAACATTTTAACTACAACTTTAGAAAAAAATTACTTACATAATGTGGGCACCAAGACTGCCCATATATAAAATAGAAACAATTTCTTTTTAAAATACAATTCCAGAGACATTTAATACAACAAAAATCTCCTGATGTCAATTTACAAGGGGCTGACCATGCAATCATTTTGAGCAAATTAATTACAAAAACTTATTGATCACTTTGACTAGTTTTGGTACACAATCGACTGACGGGGAGGAGCTAAATCCAAATACTCCCTCTTCTACTTTTGGGTCATCAAGTTCCCCAATGACTCTGCAGCATGATAAAGATGCTCAGGTGTTTCCCAAGTAAACAAAAGTTTCTTAACAATGTTGTGTCACCTTTAAGCTCCTGCTCAGCCCATCCCTCTCCTGTTAAGAGCCAAACAATTGAAGATGACAGTCTTTTATTTGCTGAAAGTAACATTTTAACACACTGCAATCTGGCTTCAGCCTCTGCCTCTCTAGTGAAATTGTTCTACTTAGTTCATCAAAAGCCTTCTAGCTGCTAAAGTTGGAATCTCTTTAGCCTCTTTTTATTCAACACCACTGACCACTCCCTCCTCATTTAAACTCTAGCCTCTTGGTATCCATGGCAACATTTTTGTAGTCTTCTTGTTTCTCTCAGTATCCTTTTTGGTTCCTCTTCCCACCCTTGATGTTTTATCCCCATCTCTCTACTCTTTTCTCTACACATTTCTTCCTGGTCTATCATCTCTCTCTCCCGTTTGAAATGCTTTCAATGGCTTCTCATTACTATTAGATCAAAGGCTAAAACTTTCTTAATATGTCCTAAAGGCCCTGTACAGTCTGGCTCTAGTTTCCTCACCAGTCTCCTATCGTGTCACTTTCCCCTTGCTCTTATGCAACTAGGATCTTCTTTCAATTCCTGGAATGGACCAACTCCTATTATCTAAGGCCCTTTGCACATTCTGTTCTTTCTGTCTTGTGTACTGTACAGTTCAGGCTACTCCTCCCACCTAGCTTTGTGTCTGGTTTACTCCCACTCATTCTTGAGAGTTCAGTTCCTACATACTTTATCATCTTTGCTAAGCCTTCTTTCACCTCCGCATCTGACACCACTCCCTCACACCTCCCCCATATAAGTTCACGGAACCTATACTTCTCCTTAGTATTTATCCCAATTGTAATACAATAGTTATGTCTTAATGCCTATCTCCCCTGCTAGGACATCAGCTTTATGAGTTCCGAAACTACATTTACTTTATCATCAAATTCCCAGTATCTTGCACACTGCTGCCTTGCATATAGAAAACTCTGACTACATATATACTGCATAAATGATGAAATACATTGACTACCATGGTTTCTAGTACATTTCAAAGTAATTAATGTACATTTCTAGAAACCTCTCCTAAGCTCTAAATCCATGTATCCAATCAACTATATAATCCCTCCATTTTCACCTCTCTGTACCGTCTTCCCCCACAAATATGTTCTTCCTCCTATACTACATTTTGATTAAATTATCACTATCTGCTCAGTTGCCCAAGGCAGGAGCTGGCTTCATTCTCCATCTTCTTTATTCTCTTTCCTTGATTCTCCATTTCCAAATAGTTCTGTTGATTCTATCATTTTGATCTCTTAAAAGTTCTCACCTTTCCCTCCTCTTGTCCTCTGATTCCTACAGCCTGTGCTTTGATTCAAGCCCTCATCTCTTTTTGCCTATATTATTAAAACAACTTCTTTGTTGGTCTTCCTTGCCTGCAACTCCACCTCCCTTCAATCCAATTTCTGTTGTTGACAGAGGGCTTTTTAAAATATGACCATCAGCCCCTTCTTTAAAAAAAATTCTTGGCTCCTATTATCTCCCGGATAAAATTTACACTTATCGGTATGGAATGAATGTAAGCCCCTGCTTACATAGTCCTCCCCATTCTCAACCCTGAATTTCATGCTCTAGCCATACTGAATTACCACCAACTCCTCAAAAAGGCAGTCTTCTCCACTTTATCTCTAGATGTTGTTGGTGTTATGTGCCATCAAATCAGACCCCTCTTTAGGACATATTAAGAATGTTCCATAGTGACCCCTCCTTGGGTTTCTGAGGTGGTTATCTCTACGGAAGTAGATTGCCCAATCTTACTTCTGAGGAGTGGCTGGTGGGTTTCAACTGCCAGCCTTCTGGTTAGCACTTAAGTGCCTTGTTGTTGTTGTTATGTGCCATCGAGTCAGCCCTGACTCATAGCGACCCCTCCTTGGGTTTCCGAGGCAGTATCACTACGGAAGTAGGATTGCCCAATCTTCCTTCCGGGGAGTGGCTGGTGGGTTTGAACCGCCAGACTTCTGGTTAGCAATCAAGTGCCTTGACTTAAGTGCCTCAGGCACTACATTACCAGAGCTCCTAGAGCTCCTCTAGGTGGCTACTTTTCTCTGCAACATCCCTCCTTTCCTTGTTCACATTGGCCTTATATTTCCTTCTGGAAGTCATGCTCTCAATAAACCTTTCCTGATCCTCCTTTTCCCAGGCTTGGATGCTTGTCCTGAACACCTCCTCTGTAACTTGTTCTTAACACAGCTGTTATCAAACTGTAGAATTATCATTTTGATTTAATAGTTAAGTCTCTCCCCTTAGACTGTGTAGTTTCTCAGAGTAATGATCATGTCTTATCTACATTCCTACTACCCAGAAAGGTCCTATAACCAAAACCAAACACACTGCCATCAAGTCGATTCTAACTCAGCAACCCTTTAAGACAAAGTGTAACTGCTCCATAGGGTTCCCAAGGCTGTAAATCTTTACCAAAGCAGACTGCTTCACCTTTCCCCTACCGAGTAGGTAGGTTTGAACCATCGACCTTTTGGTTAGCAGCTGAATGCTTTAATCATTATGCCACCAGAGCTCCTTAAGCACCTATAAATACCAAAAAACAAACTCATTGCCCTCGGGTCCGACTTGTAGTGACCCCTCCTGGGGTTTCTAAGGCGGTATCACTACGGAAGTAGATTGCCCAACCTTCCTGCAAGGAGTGGCTGGTGGATTTTCAACTGCCAGCCTTCTGGTTAGCAGTCAAAAGCCTTAGGCACTACCTCACCAGTGCTTGTTAGGAAGGTTGGGCAACCTACTTCCGTAGTGATACTGCCTCAGAAATCCAAGGAGGGGTCGCTATGAGTCAGGTCCGACTGGACAGCGCATTAACAACAACAGTTGATCAATAAAAGTTATGCCTCATTCAGCAAATTCATTTTATTTAAAAAACAGAAAAGACTTGGAGTGGTGGTTAACAATATATTAAATCATAAAATAAGGTAAGATTTTTTTCAAAAAGTAAGTTTTTCTAGTGGAGTTACAAGTACAGATTTGAGTAAACAAGTCATTTAAAATTAAATGTTTAACATCCTTTACTGCACTGCCCTTTCCTTTTCCCAATTATACTACTGAAAGGATAACGGGTAACAATTAGTATTCTTTAGTCCGAAAGCATGCTTTCTGTTTGATTTAACAAGGCTCACTGGAGATGGTGAAAGGAAATTGAAAATTTAAGATGTTGGGGGAAATCTGGAGGAAAGAAAACCCTGTAATGCCTATATTGAATATCGCATTTTCGCTCAGTATAAAAGAGCATTAGGCATCAATTACATAAAAGAGGCAAACGGACACTGCCCAGGTGTTTGCCTTCAACAGCCTTCAAAGCAAACTCAACTACCACATTACAATTAGGCATGAGTTGACAAGTTTCGTGGAGTTAATTTACGTTTTTCTGAAACGCACATCTCTTTAGCCCCTAGAGATGGCGAGCCTTGAAACTGTAGTTTTCTGGAGAGGTAACAGACGCGAAGGTAAGGCGGGTCTGGGGAAGCCACAGCCCCCGCCCCCGGGCTCACGGCCTTTCCTCAGGCCCCTGCCAGCTCCTCCCTTTGACCTTCGCGTCTGTCCCTTCTCCAGACACCAGAGCTCCCTCTTGCGAAGCTCCGTCGCCTCCTCCTGAACCACCCACGTGTGTGTGTATGTGTGTGTGTGTGTGTGTGTGTGTGTGTGTGTGTGGTGGGGGTGCGAGTAGGAAATGGGGGACCACATCCGAAAGGGCGACGAGGACCAACAAGGCCACCTACCATTCTCCCTCGGACGCTCCCCCAACTTCTCGGCGGCCCCCGACGGCGCTTCTGCGCAAGCGCACCCGGCCACCTCCCGCTCCCGGGTCTAACGCGCTCCTTTCCCGTCCGCTCGGCGTCCCCCACTAAGCGGCCTAGGGGGTATCCTGGAGCCCGCCCCTTGCGAGCGCGTAGGTCACCCCGCCGGCTCCGCAGCTCTTAGGCCACACGCCCTTTGGGAGGAGCTCTTGGAAAAAGGTGGATGACAGGTTGTGTAAACCGAACTGCAACTACCGACATGCACAGCACCCACCCTTAGGGCCAACCGGACCCGCCCGCCCCGCCTTCTTAAAGAGGACGCGACTCCCCTCTTTAGGAGACCTATGCCAGCCTGCGCGCGCGTCCGACGAGATGCCGTTCCTGAGAGAATTGTAGGCGGTGGCCGCGGGGCATGGGGCCCCTCCTTCTCCCCTCCTCCGGGTGGGCGGTGCCCGCCACCTTGGAAGGAATGCCGGAGAAGTCCGGGCGTCAGCTGCGGTCTGCGGCCGTCTTCTCTTGGTGGCGGAAGGACGGGTCTCCGCCCGCCCCTGCACCCGCCCCTCAGCACTCCAGCGTTTTGCGGGGCCGGGCCCGCCCCTCCTCCGTCTCCAGCCACCTGAGAGCCGGGCCCGAGGACGCGTCTCTGTCCCCAGGGCGTCCGCGCCGGACCAGGAGGCTGGACCTGGGGCCGCCTTCTGAGAGGCCCGCTTGCAGCGCCCCTCTGCCGCTTTCGCTTCCCCGCCCAGTGAGGTGAGCGCTTCCGGGGATTGAGCTCTGAGTCCGACTGGTATCCGCGGCCTAGGGGGCGCCCTGCCCAGGATCCGGGACTGGATTGGCAGGGGGGTGGGGGGAGAGAGAGACAGGTGATGCTCCATTAGGAACGTACGCGGAAGCTGCATCCCCCTCTCGGGTGAGTGCTTAGTACATTCGCGAGGAGCAAGTGCGCGGGGAACCTTTTCTCTCTGAAGTGCTGGCGGGGTCTGGCTCTTCTTTGGAGCACCTCCAGATGCTCCTCCTTCACGGTTGACTCCAAGACCCAATCTTAGACTGCTTTAAAAATTCAGACCCCTGTTCCATTTAGCTCCCTGAACCCAAACCAAAAAGCTATTGTCTTCTAGTCGATGTCGACTTACAGTGATCCCATAGGACAGAGTAGTACTGCCCCCATAATGTTTACAAGATTGGAAATTTTTACAGAATCGGGCTGCCACATCTTTCCCCCTTGGAGCGATTGGTGGGTTCAACCGCAGACTTTTAGGCTGACAGCCGATCGTTTTAACCACTGTGCCACCCTGTACTGTGTCGAGGCAAATTATTTTAGTACCACTCAAAATAACTGCCTATCTGATACTGTAACACGCACTCACGAAAGACACCCTATGGTGGATGCGCTGCTGCTGCTCAGTGGTGGTAACGTTGCCCCCACACAATCCAGATTATCATTCAGGAAGGATGCGATTGGCGAATAGTGTGTTGAAAATGCTGTCTTCTGAAACACCAAGATTTAAGTTTGCTTATAAAAACTGTGGAAACTGCCAAAATAATCAGTTAAATAACTAGATCAGTTTACAAATTTCTCAAAGTGAGACTTCATTTGTAAATTTATGTGTAAAATTCTTATTGATGTAACTAATCAAATAAAGTGGAAACAAAACAGAAGATCAGGTATTTTGCCACCCTTACTTTTCTTCGCATCTTCTTATTGCTACTTGGAAGCATCTGACAGCTTAAGAGCTCTGATGGCATAGTGCCTAAGGCATTTGACTGCTAACCAGAAGGCTGGCGGTTCAAACCCACTAGCTACTCCTCAGAAGGAAGATTGAGCAAATCTACTTCTGTAGCGATAATGACTCTGAAACCTAAGGAGGGGTTGCTGTGAGTCACAATCTACTTGATGACAGTGAATTTATTTATTTTTTTTAATTTGGAGCTTTGGTGGCACAGTGCTTAAGGCATTCGGCTGCTAATCAGAAGGTTGGTTCGAATCCACCAGCTGCTCCGGGTGAGACAGGTGAGGCAATCTGCTTCCATAAGGATTTACAGCCTTGGAAAACCCTGTGGAGCAGTTCTACTCTGTCCTATAGGGTCTCCATGAGTCACAATCGACTCAATGGCAGTGGGTTTGTTTTTTGCTTTTTATTTGATTTTCAGTGGTTAGCTCATTTCCATAGGCGCTGACTGATAAACTCTGAAGTGCTAGTGTGGATTGGATGATTCTTCTCCAGTGGAGAAAATGTCTATTTACTGCCAGTAGTCATCAAAAACCCAATCCACTGCTGTCAAGTCTGATCAGACTTACAGTGACCCGTCCTTGGCTTTCCGAGGCGGTATCACTATTGAAGTAGATTGCCCAGCTTTTTCTTCGGAGGGTTTTAACCACCAGCAGTCTGGTTAGCAGTCATATTCCTTAGGCAGTACACTACCAGAGCTGCCAGTAGTCATAATGGTGTTGAAAAGGACTCTCAGTTTACAATTTCCTTTTTATTCTTCTAACCAAGCTTTCCTGACTCTAAAGAGACAGTAAATATATGTAGTAGACCTCTAGCATTCTTAATCCAGACCTGTGACTGGAAGAGTGATGATGTATTCTAGTTAGAAGTCTAGACATTCCCAGTAACTTTCCTAAATCGCTAAGGTAAAAATAGTGTAATAGTAGTATTGGTGTGCTTTTCTAGGAGCTCTGTTAGCATAGTGCCTAAGGCACTTGATGGCTAGCCAGAAGGCTGGCTGTTCAAACCCACAAGCCACTCCTCGGAAGGTTGGGCAATTAGAAGATCTGGTAGCATAGTGCCTAAGACACTTGACTGCTAACCAGAAGGCTGGCGGTTCAAACCCACCAGCCATTCCTCGGAAGGAAGATGAGGCAATCTACTTCCGTAGTGATACTGCCTTGGAAACCCAAAGAGGGGTCGCTGTGAGTCGGGGTTTGGGTTCGACTCCATGGCACATAACAACAACAACAAAGTAAATGGGATGTTAGATACCTTATCTAATCTCTTTTGGCTGCTTCCGGTTCTTTTCATTGATTTATTCCATGTATATAACTTTGGATAGGAGCTCTGATGGCATCATGCATAAGGCATTTGACTACTAACTAGAAGGCTAGTGGTTCAAACCCAACAACCACTCCTCAGAAGGAAAGTTTGGCGATCTACCTCTGTAGTGATACTGCCTCGGAAATCCAAGGAGGGTTTGCTATAAGTCGATCCGACTCCATGACAGTGAGTGGTTTTTTTGGTTTATAACTTTGGATATCACCTGATGTGCTCATGTAATGGCTATTTAAAGCATCCTTTTGGGACACTGTTAAAGACTCCAGGCTTCACAGATTTTTAAATCATGTCACTACTCAGTTTTTTTTGTGTTTATGTGTTTCTGATCTCTGAGGCAATATGTCTAATTGTTGTTCCAAATTTGTTTTATATCACCCATTTTTTAAAAAGTAATGTTTCAATGATTGGATTACTTGATGAAATTTTTGTTTTTCTGGAGGTTTAACATTGAAAACCATGAAACTTTGTAATGTCTATTAGAGTTTCTTTTTCTCTTCTCTCCTTTCTTAACTAGTTCTCCAATTATTTTACTAATTAGATATGAATAATATAGTATCTGAATCATATACTTTATTTTTTGACAATCATAAATTATTTTGACAATCTACAGTATTATAAGGGCTTTAATCTTTTTTTTTTTTAAATGCATTGTTTGCTTTGTTAATTTAAAATATGCTTGTTAAATCCTCCAAAAGATGGATTTAGGTAAAAAATTTCTTCTGAAGAGTTTCCTACCCTGTTTATTTTAAAGGTTCCTAAGGATTTTTCACAATTTTTTCCTTTATTGCCTACTTAGTCACTGTGTTATTCTGAACTTAGAAGTTTTGATGATGTCCTGAAGTAATTATAATATTAAACTATTTACTACAAAAGATCCTTATCATTTCCATGTTTCATGGGAAGCTGAATAACTTTAAAACCAAAATAACCAAACCCATTGTTGTTGAGTTGGCTCCAACTCATAGCGACCCCTCTTTGGGTTTCCAAGGCAGTATCTCTATGGAAGTTGGTTGCCCAATCTTCCTTCTGAGGAGTGGCTGGTGGGTTCCAACCGCCAGCCCTCTGGTTAGCAGTCACATGCCTTAGGCACTACACCATGTTCCTGCCACAGTTATACTATTTTCTATTGGAATTTCCCTGCCCATAGTCCCAGGCAGGCCAAATTTCATACCAGGTCGATACCCCTATACACACAACCAAGGAACATAAACACACTGGCATGGATTCACCAGAATGGACCAGGGGCAGCCACACTGTACATGAGCTGTTCAGTGAGCTATGGTAAACTGTGACATAGCCTACCACCCAAACCCATTGCCCTCAAGTCAGATCCGACTCATGGCGACCCCTCCTTGGGTTTCCAAGGCAGTATCACTATGGAAGTAGAATGCCCAGTCTTCCTTTCCAGGAGTAGCTGATGGGTTTGAACTGCCAGCCTTCTGGTTAGCAGTCAAATGCCTTAGGCACTATGGAATTTTAAAAAACGTTTTGTTTTGAGATGATTGTAGATTTCAGACGAAGTTGTAAGAAATAACACAGAGAGATCCCAAATGCTCTTTACCTAGTTTCACCAATGGTAATATCTTGAATGCTCTTTACCTAGTTTCACCAATGGTAATATCTTGTAAAACTCCACCTACTCCTTACTTATTGATTATCTCATTATTTGATATTTGGTATTTGTAACAATAGTAAAAAAAAAATCTATCCAACTAATTTGTACATTAATGTCATACATATCTGGTGGTAAGGAATCTTGGTACAAGGTGAGAGTAACAACAGATGGCTCTGATATTTAAGGTTATGTGTTAACTTGTCTGGGCCATGATTCTCAGTGGTTTGGCAGTTATTTAATGATATAATTGGGCAGTTCTGTAATTATATAATTATCCTCCATTTTATGATCTGAAGTAGTCATCCTCCATTTTTACAAAATGCCAGTTTTCATACAACCTGGTCTTTGGAACCTGACCATGTTGATAAGTGAGGCATGGGTGTATAAATATTATAGAAAAACTAGAAAATTGACATTGATACATCTTACAACCTTATTTAGATTTCACCAGTTTTACATGTACTCATTTTGTGTGTATATGTTTAGATCTGTGCAATTGTATCACAAGTGTATTTGTGTGACCACCACCATAGTCTGGATACAGACCAGTTCCTCACCGCAAGGATCCATCTTGCTACATTTTATAGCCACAGCCATCTATTTCCCACCTCATTTCCTAACCCCTGGCAACTATTAATCTGTTTTTCATCTATATAATTCGTCATTTCAAGGATATAATAAAAATAGAACCATGCATTAGTAACATTTTAAGATTTGCTTTTCACTCAGTGTGATTATCTTGAAATCCATCTAGGTTGGTGTGTATATAAATTGTTCAATACACAGAAATTTTTAGAATTAATTATAACAAATCCAAAGGGTTGTTCTAATAATTAAAGACAATAATAACTAACACTGCTAAAAATATTTACTGATTTACTCAGGAAAAAACATGCTATAATTTTAATATTCTGTAGTATTTTATAGCCAAGTTTGAAGATAAAATGAAGTGAACATAGAGTTTATGAAAAAGAGTGATTCTTATTTTAAGGATCTATAAAGAAAATTTTAATTTCTTTTTCATTCTATAAATACATTTTAGTGGAAAAAAATTAGTATAACTACAATATACTTCAAAGATTTCTTATAAAATTTAATAGCTCCCGTAGATGTTATGAGATAGAGGGATAACTGTAATATCAGGAACCTGGAATCAGAAATGAATGAAGAGAATTGTTCACATACAAGCTAGGTTTCTCTGATGCATGAAATCCATGAAAGAATTACTTTTTGAGATCTTTTGGGTAAAAGAGCATAACTGAAGCATCTCAAATTTCTGTCATGGCTCTGGAAAATATGAAAGTGCATAATTCTGCAGTAGCAATTAAATGTTGTCTTGGAACAATAAGGTAGCAACTGAATGAGTCATTAAAATAACAGGTCAACTGTACTGCTAGGTATCACTGAATGGTTAGTCATTTATTTATTTTTAAGGTGGTAACACATGTATTTAAAGTGTACTGAAACTGTTAACATAAAATTTAGTGATTTCAAACAGTACATTCTCATTTATTCTACCTTGTTAGGAAATGAACTTTTCTAGGTAAGTGAATTCTTATATTATATTAGCTTATCCCTGTAGGAGCCAGAGTATCTAAAAATGTATAAAAATTGAACACTTTCACGACCTTTTGTTCTAGATACTTAGTTCCACTCTGACAAGAAAATACCACAAATGGGATGGCCTTAACAAACAGGAGTTTATTCTCTTATAGTTCTGGAAGCTACAAGTCCGAGTTCAAAGTGCCAGGCTCTAGGGGCTGTGTGAAAACCCCTTGACCTTGGGCTTCAGCTCTGCCTCTTGCTTCCGGCCCACTGAAGCTAGAGGCTTTTCTTCACTCAGACAGTACTGGCTGCTGAGGCTAACAAGCCCAAGGTGGACAAATAAAATGGCAGAGTCCTGATGTTACCAGACCACATGGCAGGGCATTAACTCAAGTCCATTGTAAGTCCCAAGGTCGGCAGAGCGTGGCAGGCTGCTGCACAATGACACGGCTACATGCAGGGTTCAAGTATGCCATAAAGTAGAGACCATTCCCAAAGCTGCTGCTTTATATATGGGAAGCAGACCACATACCCAAAACAGCTACTCTGCTGCTTGTGGTAGATCCCACCATGGAGTTGATTGCCAGTCTGATCATGGGGAATAACTGCCACCAGCTGCCCAGCCACTCAACCAGGCCCAGCCAAGTTGACACACAAACATAACCACCATACCTTTTAACCAGAAAATTGAGCAGAATACAAACAGATTGGTAGAGCAAGCTGATAGTAGCTCAAAAGACTTCATCTCTGAAATGATAGTGTGTATCAATCCCTAGTGGCATATTTTCTTCTCATTGGTTCACTGATCTGTGATAGAGAAAGGTTATGGTATTTTCTTGCCATTGATATATAAACCAAAAACCAGACTCGCTGCCATCAAGTTGATTCCAACTATATCGACACAGCAGGACAAAGTAAAACTGCCCCTTATGGTTTCCAAGGCTGTAAATCTTTACAGAAGGAGACTGCCACATCTTTCTCCCATGGAGTGGCTGGTGGGTTCGAATCACCAAACCTTTCAGTTAGCAACCAAGCACTTAACCACTGTGCCACTGGGGCTCCTCCTATTGATATATCACCCCTCTTAGGTTGAATTACAGGAGAAAGATGTGGCAGTCAGCTTCTTAAAGGTTTACAGTATTGGAAATCCTATGGGGCAGTTCTATGTTGTCCTTTAGGGTCGCTATCCATCGGAATTGACTCAATGGCAGTGGGTTTGGTTTTAGTTGAATAGAATTGGTTTTTGTCATAGGCATGACAGTCATTTATACATAGTAGATTTAATAGATGTAAGATGCTGAGTTTTTCTTTAAAAAATTGTTTTTAAATTCAGATGTAACTAACCTTTTGTCTCAACCTTTACCAGGTACCATAGAAGCATGTTAACATTCAATATTTGACTTTAATCTATGTTCAATAAATAATTTAGATGATAATTTCTATCTAGGAAAAATAACATTTTCTTCAGAAAAGTGGCAGTTTTCTGGATATAATTATTGAGTAATTTAGTTCTGATCTCAATAGTAATAAATCATTATTCAACTTTATATGGTGATGAATCTGTTTTTCAGCTGAAAATGTGTTTCTAAAATGCACCTTCAGCATAGCAGAAATCTTTGGACTGCCTTGCCCTGTCTTCTATATGTGGATCATGAAGTTATTAGAGAAAAATTATCTCTGGATATTGCTTTCATTACTTCATTTGATAGCACATGCTGCAGAACATGAAGAAGTAGCAAAGCATGCAATTAAGTTACATCGAGGAAAAGGAGCCGCTATTACTCAGAGAAGACAGTGGGTCCTTGATAATTGTAGAAAGCTGTCTGGGCTTCTTCGCCAAAAGAATGTGGTTCTTAACAAACTGAAAAATGCAATCAGAGCAGTGGAAAAAGATGATGGACTCTCGGATGAAGAGAAATTGTTTCAGGTGCACACATTTGAGATTTTTCAAAAAGAGCTGAATGAAAGTGAAAATTCAGTCTTTCAGGCTATCCATGGACTCCACCGAGCTCTGCAGGGAGATTACAAAGATGTTGTAAACATGAAAGAAAGTAGCAGGCAGCGATTGGAGGCTTTGAGAGAAGCTGCAATAAAGGTTAGTTCTTTCACATTTTACCAAGTGCAAACTTTCATTTATCAAAATAAAAAAGTACTTTATACTCTGAATGTAGAAAATACAGATAAAGGGAAAATGTACAAAGTACTAATGTTTCAGGAGATATGTTCCGTCAAGGTGTCTGTTCTTAGTAAAATACAGAGTACATCTCACGTGGAATAGAATCTTTTTGATTTTGCATATCTTAGTATAGTTGTATTTTATCACTTACAGAAGGATTTAATATCTAATGCTTTTTCTATTGTGGAAATTCCTAGGTAATTCAAAGATTACTTTACAAAAAGACACCAAACTCAGTTCCATCAAGTCTATTCCTACTCATAGCCACTCACTTTGGGGTTTCTGAGGCAGTAAATCTTTACGGAAGTAGATTGTCCAGTCTTCCTTCCGTGGAGTGGCTGGTGGGTTTGAACCGGCAACTTTATAGTTAGTAGTCTAATGCCTTAGGCACTGCATCACCAGAGAAGGTTACTCTACTTATACTAATAAAATGCTGACTGCAGTTACATTTTTATTTCTTTCCACATCAGTTTATTAGTTTAACTATATAGTAAAGATTACTCTAGTTATACTAATATACTGATGTGGAAAGAAATAAAAATGTAACTGCAGTCAGCATTTTACTGTATTTCTGACAAGAATATCTCTTGTGAAGTTTGACTTTCTTCAAAGTCTACGTACGGTTAACAAAAATGTTAAAATTCAGTTTTTAACAAATGTATACATTTGAATTAAGGATTTTGACCAAATACTACATTTTTAAAGGGATGAGAAGAAACTTACTGTATTAGATTTGATATTACTTATTTAAGTCATGATTTCTTGAATACCTATTATGTGCTAAGAACCTCTGGTGGCACAATGGTTAAAGCATTCTGTTGCTAACCAAAAGGTTGGCAATTCCAACCCCCCAGCTGCTCTGTGGGAGCAAGACGAGGTAGTCTGCTTCCATAAAGCTCCCTTGAAAACCCTATGGAGCAGTACTTCTGTGACCTATAGGGTTGCTATGAGTTGGAATTGGCTCAGTAGCATTGGGTTTGTTTTTTTGCATTTATTATGTGCCAGACATCATGCCAAGTGCCTTATGTACATAAAATATTATTTCATCCTAATAGAAATGTCTATTGATTTATTACACAGCTTGAAAAGTATAGAAAAATGTAGACTTACTAAACTTTCTTTACCAAAGTATGGTATTTTTTTGGTAGAATTATGGTAATCAGACAAATGGAGGAGCCAGGGTTTCCAGTATCCTTCATTCAGTTATCTTGCTTATTTTCTAAGTGTGAATTCCTGTAATTGTATATTGCATTAGAAAGAAACCATGATACTATCCTTTGAATAGATATTATTGTCTGATGAGATCTTTTTGACAACTGAGACATTAACTCTTCCATTTTAAATAAGGGTGCTTATGAGGATCTAGATTTGTTGTAAGGTTTCATTATAAAATGGAAAACACTGTATGAGTTTGAGTAACATTGATTTAAGTATACATGCTTTATAAATTTTTAACAGTATGGCTGCTTACGTGAACTCTGGTAGCGTAGTGCCTAAGGCACTTGACTGCTAATCAGAAGGCTGGCGGTTCAAACCCACCAGCCACTCCTCAGAAGGAAGATGGGGCAATCTACTCTCATAGTGATACTGCCTCAGAAACCCAAGGAGGGGTTGTTATGAGTCGGGTTCGACTCCATGGCACATAACAACAACAACAACAGTGGCTGTTTACAGTATTTCTTGCCTCCTAACTCCAGACATCAGCATTGTTAGAAGGCATTGAGATGGTGTTGATTGGTACCCTGGTTACCGCTAAAGATCCATTAAATAGGCAATGTTTGTTTCTAAGTACTATCCTCCTACTTCTCTGTCCTGTTTAAATGTGAATACATATTTTTAAAGTAGGGCTAATAATTTGATTAAGATGTTTGGCATTTAAATGTGATTGTAAAAAATATATTTACTAAAATTACATTACCAGCTACATCTGTCAGTTTCTCAAATAATTACATATTTCTGGAACAATTTTCCCTTTGTAACTTGGGATTTGACGATGTGTATTCTACTTACAAATTTATAGATAGTAGCAGCATCACAGCCATTTTTAGAGTACCACTATACTTCACATACATAGTAGGCACAGTATCTGGAGTGTCATCAGTGTCCAATAAATCATTTTTATATGAATAGATAACCTTCAGAAATAATAAAATTTTATTTAGAGCAGTTAAAATTACATTTTTTGATGTGCATATAGAAACAGTTTCCCTAAACACTTTGCTAAATTCAGTTATATCTGAATAATCTAGGAAACACAATCTTCCCTAATTGACCAGGGTTATAATTCTATATATGGAAAGGAATATTTGACATAGAGAATAGGTTGATTTTATTCATTCAGACCAGGTACCTAAAATTGATACAAGAAATATCCTGATTTATTTCTTAATAAATAAATTAAAAGATATCCTGATTTATTTCTTAATAAATCTCACTTTTCATTCCTTACAAATGAATAGGAAGAGACAGAGTATGTAGAACTTTTGGCAGCAGAAAAACATCAAGTTGAAGCCCTTAAAAATATGCAGCATCAAAACAAAAGTTTATCCATGCTTGATGAAATTCTTGAAGATGTAAGAAAGGCAGCAGATCGTTTAGAGGAGGAGATAGAAGAACATGCTTTTGATGACAACAAATCAGTAAGTAGTATCTCAGAACAATTTCCAGTTCACATATTGAACTACTTACTCGATGAAAGGATGTATTGTTGAAATTGTTTTTAGTATATATTAAAAGACGAGGTCAAACTAAAACACTTCTGTGTCATATACAAAATAATTTGATTTCATCTTGCAGAAATAAACTAAAAAAAAGGTGTTGCCATTGAGTCTATTTGGATTCTTGGCCACCCCGTGTGTATCAGAGCAGAACTGTGCTCCAGAGGTTTTTCAGTGGCCAATTTTTCAGAAGCAGATGGCCAAGTTTTTCTTTTGAGGCACCTCTGGTGGATTCCAACCTTCAACTTTTTGCTTTGCAGCTGAGCACATTAACTATTTTCAACACTCAGGGATTCCAGAAATAAACTAGTTATTCTTTTTTTTCTTTTCATATTTTAACTATAGTAGTTGCCGCTCATCAGTGTCTAGTCTCCGTTCTCCAGTTTTGCCACTCAGCTGTATTGGTATTGTGGTCTCAAGACAATTTGCACTTGGCAAGTGAGCTTTAATGTGGATCTACTTGGGAAAAAATAAGCTCTTTACAGGAAGTGATCTTCATACCTAAAGCAAGATTTCAGGCTACTTGTCATAATATATGTTCAAGATTCTAAGGAAAAAATTGAACCTGATGCTAAAAATTGACCATACCTCTCAGTATGGAATCATTTAAGTCTTAGATAGTGAAAGCAAATCAGAATAACATTAGAGAAGAAAAGGAGGAGAATAAAAATAAAGTGAAAAGAATGTAATGTTTTAAAAAGTTACCAATTATGAAATGAGGAAAAACTCATAAACATCTTAAAGGCTATGAATTTTCAAAAGACTATGCCTTAGATCAAGTAAAGTAGATGATTGGAAATAATAGAAATCCTAAACATTCCTATCCTTAAATTACTTTTTAAATTAAAACTTTCGTAATTCATGCTAATGGACATTTATTAATCTTTTGGTACATCTTTTGGTATCATTCTTCTGTATAGAATTTACTTTCTTAAAAAAGAATTTGAAAACATTTCGTTGATTTTAATTACATAGTATTGGTATATTTTTACAGGTAAAAGGAGTCAATTTTGAGGCAGTTCTCAGGGTGGAAGAAGAGGAAGCCAATTCCAAACAAAATATAACAAAACGAGAAGTAGAAGATGATTTAGGTCTTAGTATGCTAATTGACTCCCAAAATAACCAGTATATTTTGACCAAGCCCAGAGATTCAACAATCCCACGTGCAGATCACCACTTTATAAAGGTAATCTGTTTGTTTTCACTCTCCTCCCAAAATTGTGTGCTGGGCTTAATTTCCTCCTCTCCCTACTTAATAAATACATCAAGTAAGACTGAGCTTTGTTTTCTGAAAAACCTTTCTCCAAATAGAGTCTACAACAATTCGTTACTTTTTTTTGTGATTTGAGACATCATTTCCTTCTATTTTTGTCCCCTTTAAAAAGAAAAAAAAAGAAGCATGTTATTATTTAAATTGAATGTTAATTTTTGTTTTGCGAATTTAGAAAATTTCTTGAATTAGGATTTACTATGATGGGATTAAAGTGTCATCTAAAAACTATTTTCACTAAAATCTAACATTCTTATAAAGCAGAGAAGTTTTGGCCAAGATATCATATAGAGGCAGTCCTAGGGTAATGAACATCTGACTTACATACATAGTTATGAACTAACCTCTATAAAGCCTATTATATTAAAAATTAACAATGGTTCATAATAACAAATGAACACTACTTTGTGATGCACATCAAAACATTATTGTATTATTATGTTAAAGATGTAGTACATCTGAAAGTGTTTCTTTAATGTTCTTTATGAAAAGAAAGGTACACTATATATTAAAACAAACATTTGAGTGATGTTAGATACAAACTCTACCTAACTGTTCCAGCTTATGTGCAAATTCAGCTTAAATACAGGCTTAGAAATGGAACCTGTTCGTAATCCAGGGAATGTCTGTATAGTTTTATTGAAACATGAGATGCATTCAGAACTATCCTCCATCAGTGATTGGCAGTCCATGTTGATTCAGATTCTGTGTTCCCTAAGAAAACTAGACTAATAAAAGGATATGGAATTATTTACATACTTCAAGTTGATAGTGTTATGATTGAGAATGATCATTCTGTTTGGATTTGAACTGTAGTGACTAACAGATGCAGAAACAACAGGGTGCTGATTCCTCAGGGAAGGGTGGCAAGATCTAGATAAATTGTCGGATCTCTAACAAAATGGGCTAAGATTCAAGTCTCTAATATTGGAACCTCAAACAGGGAAAGAAACCAAGACAAAGAACCTAATATTAAAGATAATGGTAACACAGACAGTTGGGGAGGAAGACTGCAATTTTGGTAAGTTCAGTAATTAATACTCAAGGGCTTATACCAGATGTTGTTGTTGTTAGGTGCCATCAAGTTGTCTCCAACTCATAGCGACTCTATGCACAGCAGAACGAAACACCACCCAGTCCTGCGCCACCTCCATGATCCTCGCCATACTTGAGCCCATCATTGCAGCCACTGTGTCAATCCATCTCGTTGAGGGCCTTCCCTTCTTTAGTCGACCTTCCAAATTACCAAGCATGACATCCTTCTCCAGGGAATGGTCCCTTCTGACATGACCAAAGTAGGTGAGATGAAGTCTGGCCATTCTCGCTTCTAAGGAACATTTCGGCTATACTTCCTTCAGGACAGATTTGTTAGTCCTTTTAGCAGTCCATAGCACTTTCAGCATTTTTCACCAGCACCACAACTCAAAAGTATCAATTCTTCTTTGGTCTTCCTTATTCATTGTCCATCTCTCACATGCATATGAGGCAATTGAAAATATGGCTTGTGTCAGGTGCGCCTTAGTCCTCAAGGAGACATCTTTGCTCCTCAGCACTTGAAAGTGGTCCTTTGTAGCTGATTTGCCCGGTGCTATACACTATCTGATGTCCTGACTGCTGCTTCCATTGGTGTCAGTTGTAGAATCAAGCAATGTGAAGTCTTTGACAACTTCAATCTTTTCTTCATTTATCATGATGCTGCTTATAGGTCCAGTTGTGAGGATTTTTGTTTTCTTTATGTTGAGATGTAATCCATACTGCAGACTGTGTTCTTCAGTTTTCATCAGTAAGTGCCTCAAGTCATCCTCACTTTCAGCAAGCAAAGTTGTGTCGTCAGTGTATCGCAGGTTGTTAATGATTCTTCCTCCAATCTTGGTGCCACATTCTTCTTCATATAGTCCAGCTTCTTGGATTATTTGCTCAGCATATAGATTGAATAAGTATGGGAAAGGGTATAACCCTGACATGCTCCCTTCTTGATTTCAAACCATGCAGTGTTGCCTTGTTCTGTTTGAATGACAGCCTCCTAGTCTATGTACAGGTTTGTCATGAGTACAATTAAGTGTTCTGGAATTTCCATTCTTCTCGATGTTATCCACAATTTGTTATGATCCACATAATCAAATGCCTTTGCATAGTCAACAAGTAAGCATCTTTCTGGTATTCTTTGCCTTGAGCCAAGATCCATCTGACAGCAGCTGTGATATCCCTCATTCCACATCCTCTTCTGAATCCAGCTTACACCTCTGGAAGTTCTCTGTCAATATACTGCTGCAACCATTTTTGAATTACCTTCAATAAGATCTTACTTGCATGTGATATTAATGAAATTGTTCAATAATTTCCACATTCTGTGGGATCAACTTTCTCTGGAATGGGTACAGATAAGGATCTCTTCCAGCCAGTTGGCCAGGTAGCTGTCTTCCAGATCTCTTGGCATAACTGAGTGAGTGCCTCCAGTGGGGCATCCATTTGTTGAAACATCTCAGTGGGTATTCCATCAATTCCTGGAGCCTTGTTTTTTGCCAATTCCTTCAGTGCAGCTTTGACTTCTTCCTTCAATACCACTGGCTCTTGAACATATGCCACCTCCTGAAATGGATGAAGATCAACCAGTTCTTTTTGGTACAGTGACTCTGTGTATTCCTTCCATCTTCCATCTTCAGCTAAGGGAGACCTACTTGTCTGTTGGTTTGTCCTACTGTGGTGGCATGTTGCTGTGAGGCTGGAGGCTGTGCCACTGGTGTTTCAAACCCAGTGAGGTTGCACATGGTGCACAGGTTTCAGCGCAGCTTGCAGACTGAGACAGACTATGAAGAAGGAAGAGGCCATCCACTTCTCAAAGAATTGGCCAGGGAAAACCTTATGAAGTAAATGGAAGGAATACAGAGTCACATACCAGATGTTGAACATATATTGATGAAATTGAATCAATAGATAAAAGTCAACAAATGTATTACCTTTTTGATTATGATTGGTATGAGAACTAAGAGGGGCTGAGTGTAGGTTCAAGACATTAATTAGTACCCTCAGTGAAGTGGGGAGTCTCCAATGTAAAGTTATTCTTTTTTTCTGTTTGTAATTAAAAAGAAATTTTTTGGGAAAATACTTGAAACTATGTATGTATCCTATTCCTCATCAAACTTTCACCCAATAGTTCTGGAATCCCTTGATGATTCTTACCTGCAACAATTATGACTTTGATGGTTATATTGATTTTGTATGGTAAGAAAACCAATAGTGAATGTACATGAGTTATACTTAGGACACAACTAGAGGACCCAGGCTAGATAAATCATTGGAATTCTCATATTCAGAATTCTTCTAACACTCTTATGGAGTGTAAACAAAATAGACAAATTTTACTATAAAAATTGTTAGACCATCAAGAACTGACTTCATTTACTCTCAGAATACATTCTTAATGCTTTCATCTTTTCAGAAATACACAGTAATACAAAAAATCCTTCATTTCATCATCTACCCTTCATTCTCATTAAATAAATTAAGGATACTATCTTGTTGTGCTTATTCAATTAACTCACCCTTTTCTTGCACAGAGTAGAGCCAATTATTACTTTAAATTTCTTGTTTTTCTTATTTATTTTTTTCTTACATCAGGACATTGTTACCATAGGAATGTTGTCTTTACCTTGTGGTTGGTTATGCACAACAATAGGATTGCCTACAATGTTTGGTTATATTATTTGTGGTGTACTTCTTGGACCATCAGGATTAAACAGTATTAAGGTAAGAAGAACAAAATTTAACTCTGTGTATCTCTGTGTTGAATAGAATGTTAAAGAAACATTCATGAGGAGTAATAAGTTTTGAACTTGAATAAAGATACCAGTTTCTGTTGAACCATGTTAAAGAAGATGTCCTTTAAAATTTCATTGGAAATATTCTCTAAACCATAAGAAAGTCATTTTGTTTTGTTAATGAAATGGGTGACTTGACTAGCGAAAATAACCTTGTTCCTTTTTTTTAATAATATTTTATTATGTTTTTGTTTTAGGTTTATGTAGCGGTTTAGGTTCCCGTTAAACAATTTCTAAACAAGTTGTTCATGACATTGGTTATTATGGTTATGTTCTTCACACCATGTGTGAATATTCTCATTATTTTCATTCTGGTTGTTCTGTTTTCATTAATCTAATTTTCCTGCCTCCTTGTATTCTCATCTTTGCTTTAAAGTAATTATCGACTGTTTGGTGTCATGTAGTTGATTTTGTAAAGGAGCATAGTTTTTACCTGTGATACTCATTATATTTTGAGCCAATTTGTTGTTTAATTAGAAGGTGACCTCAAGGGTTAGTTTTGGTTCAAGAGTTGAAGAGTATCTCAGGGCATTGGTCTTGGAGAGTCCTCTAGTCTTAACCAGTCCAGTAGGTCTGGGATTTTTTTATTTTTTATTTTTTTGAGGGAGGAGGAGGCATTTGAGGTTCTCTTCCTCATTTTACTCCCATTCTATCCATCTATTATGGCCCTAATTAAAGCAGTGGAACTGGTAGCTGGGCACCATCTAGTTTTTCTGGTCTCAGGTTAGATGAAGCCATGGTTCATGTAGACTGTTTGTTCCGTAGACTAGTTTCTTCTTTGAGGCTTTGCCTTCCTTCTTTCTCTTTTGCTGCAGAGGGGTAGAGACCTATAATTGTGCCTTAAATGGCCACTTGCAGGCTTTTAAGACCCTAGACAGTACTCACCTAACTAGGATGTGGAGCATAACTTTTGAACACTTTTATGCCAGTTGACTGAGATGTCCCCAAGACTATGATCTTAATCCTTCAAACCCAGAAATCTAACCCTGCAAGGTGTTTGGCTGTATCTAAGAAGTGCCCCATGTACTTTATTATATATATGAATATATGTGCATGCAGCCACAGAGATGTACATACATATGGATATACTTGTGTGTGTACGTACTTATACATATGCCTGTATACATACATGTATGTTGTTATTGCTAGGTCCCACTGAGTCCATTCCAACTTACAGCCACTCTGTTTACAACAGAATGATATACTGCCCAGTCTTGCACCATCGTCACAATTGTTGCTGTGCTTGAGCCTATAGTTGTAGCCACTGTGCCAGTCTATCTCATGGAGGATCTTCCTCTTTTTTGTTAATCCTCTACTTGTCTGAGCATGATGTCATTCCACGTACTGGTCCCTCTTGATAATATGTCTGAAGTACATGAGACAAAAGTCTTACCATCCTTGCATATCAGAAACATTCTGGTTGTACTTCTTCCATGACAGATCTGCTCCTCCTTCTGGCACTCCATGGTATATCCAGTATTCATCACCAACATCCTAATTAAAGGCATCAATTCTTCTTTGATCTTCCTTACTCATTATCCAGCTCTCATATGTATATGAGGTGATTGAAAATACCATGACTTAGATCAGGCTCACCTTCCTCCTCAAAATGACATCTTTGCTTTTTAACATTTTAAAGAGGTCTTTTGCAGCAGATTTGCCCAATGCTACTTACCATTTGATTTCTGGACTGCTGTTTCCATGGGTGTTGATTGTGGATCCAAGTAAAATTAAATTCTTGACAACTTCAGTCTTTTCATGATTATTTAAGCAGTGTTTATCATGTAGTTGCTTATTGGTCCAGTTGTGAAGATTTTTGTTTTCTTTATATTCAGGTGTAAGCCATGCTGAAAACTATAGTTTTAGATCTTCATCAGTAAGTGCTTCAACTCTCTTTTACTTTGAGCAAGCAAGGTTGTGTCATCTGCATATCACAGGGTTGTTAATGAGGTTTTTTCCTGATCCTAGTGCTGTGTTCTTCATGTGGTCAGCTTCTCAGATTATTATACCTGCATAATTCCTTCTCCCCCTCCCCTAAAGAAAGCTGAAGACTGAAGGGAAAAGCAGGAATTAATGAATATGAAAATAGGTGAATCCATAAGCTAGTTCTTAGGAGATAAACTATATATTCCTCTAGTTAATGGAGAAAAAAAGGAAGCATTGTAATTACAAGGTGAAAATTATCTTGGGTCTAGTGGAAATTCAAAGAATTTGTTTCTTAAAAATCACTACTTTTATTGAGCTAGGCTTCTTGAGCATATCAGTACATGATTATTCTGTTAAGTACACTTAATATGTTAAACATATGATTTTAAATTCTTGTTTTTCAGTCTATTGTACAAGTGGAGACATTAGGAGAATTTGGTGTGTTCTTTACTCTTTTTCTTGTTGGCTTAGAATTTTCTCCAGAAAAACTGAGAAAGGTAAGGACATAATCAATTTGTGTTACATTCTTCCAAGCAACTAAATGTAATATGGTTTTGGTTTATTTACTTTTATATTTGGCTTGGCTATCCAATTAAGTATTTTTATAGTTGTTGTTGTTGTTGTTATGTGCCATCGAGTCAAACCCGACTCATAGCGACGTAGTTTGATGTTACTTTTTAACAAATTTGAAAAAAAAAGGTTTTAAAATGTCACAATTCACTGAATAATTGGAATTATCTCATGTGGCTGATTCTACAAGTCTGAGAAGTAATATATTTTAACTTTAATAGTTGACTGTCTCTCAGATTCACTGCTATCAAGTCAAACTCGACTCATAGCAACCCCCTTTGGATTTCCAAGGCAGTAAATCGTTACAGAAGTAGATTGCCCAGTCTTCATTCCACGGAGTGGCTGGTAGGTTTGAACCACCAACCTTCTGGTTAGCAGTCAAATGCCTTAGGCACTATGCCACCAGAGCTCCTTATGACTACCTCTAGAAAGGTGCAAACTGTTAAAGGGTGAAATGTTATAGGGCTTGAATGTTCAGTATGCTACAGTAGAAAAAAGTAATTCCTGAATAAGTGGCAAATACTGGTTTTTCTGTCACTGTAAAATGAAGATACATAAAAGATTAATAGTAGCTTGGACTAATGGTGGCAAAGTTGTTAAGCTGTTGCTGCTAACCAGAAAGTCAGTGGTTCAAACCCCCCAGTCACTCTGTAGGAGAACGATGTGGCATTCTGCTTCTGTAAAGATTTACTGCCTTGGAAACCTTGTGGGACAGTTCTGCTCTGGCCACAGAAATACTCAAAGTCAAAATCAACTTCATGGTAATGGATTTTTAAAGGATAGGATTCTATGCATGAATTCAGAAGGAAGATTGGGCAACCTACTTCCGTAGTGATACTGCCTCAGAAACCCAAGGAGGAATCAGTATGAATGGGATCCAGCTCGACAGCAGTGAGTTTGTTTTGGATATATATGAATAAATGTCACAATAAAGGAAGTTACAATTGCCTTTGAAATTAGTTTACTTTTGGAATTATTATTTTGAATGCTGAGATATTTTAGAATGGAAATGGGGTTGGAAATTCGTGAGAAGCTACTTTCTAAAAAACAGAAGTAGCCCTGGTGGTGTAATGATTAAGGCATTTTGCTCCTAACCAAAAGGTCAGTGGTTTGAACTCACCAGCCACTCCATGGAACAAAGAGGGAGTGGTCTGCTTCTGTAAAGATTTAGAGCTTTGGAAACCCCGTGGGAGTTGTTAAGAGTCAGAATTGACTAAATAGCAGTGTGTTTGGTTTGGTTTTCTTTCTTAAAAACATACCACAAAAGAGGAAAATGGCTGATTAAAAAACTGATGGGGTTAAAAAACAAATGGTACTGTAATCAAAAAATAAAATTAGGTATCATTTTCCCATTTTGTAACAACTAGAATACTAACGTGAAACTAGCAGAGGGTTTAAAATGACTGAGAAAGAATAATAAAATAGCCACTCATGAACCAGGTTAATGAAAGTTTCAACTGGTATGATAATTTTGGAGTACATTCTAGCAGTTTGATTTAAAACCCTTAAAATCTCATGTTCTTTGACCAGCTCTACTTCTGGTCTTTATCCAAAGGAAAGAATCAAAAATAAGTTCTTAGAAAACTAATCCATAAAATAAGGAGCTCTGGTGGGATAGTGCCTAAGGCACTTGACTGCTAACCAGAAGATTCAAACCCACCAGCCACTCCTTGGAAGGAAGACTGGGCAGTCTACTTCCATAAAGATTTACTACCTTAGAAACCCAGAGGGGTTTGCTGTGAGTCAAAATTGATTTGATGGCAATGAGTTTGGTTTTTTTGGTTAATCCATAAAATATTTATAATCCTCTACTGCAGCATTAAAGGAGCTCTGGTGGTTCTGAAGGCATTTGGCTACTAACCAAAAGGTCAACAATGGTTTCCATCAGCTGCTCCACAGAACAAAGATGAGGCAGTCTGCTTCTCTAAAGATTTACAGCCTTGGAAACCCTATGGGGGTCTCTGTGAGTTTGAATCGACTCCATGGTAGTGGGTTTGGTTTTAGTTTATTGCAGCATTAAGAAAAAAAGATTGTAATGTAGAAACTGCAAAACACCGCATAACGTGGATGAACTTGGAGGACATTATGCTGAGTGAAATAAGTCAGTCACAAAAGGACAAATATTGTATAAGTCCGTTACTGTAAAACTTAAGGAAAGGTTTATCTATTGGAGGAAATTTTCTTTGTTGATTACCAGGGGTGGGAGGGGAGGGGAGGGA
>NW_006921676.1:5253780-5254724 GCF_000298275.1 Orycteropus afer afer | reverse complement strand
AAAAAAAAAAAAAAAATCATAAAGACGTAATCTGAGTTTCCAGTGGTTAAACTTGCTACTTGATAAGCTATTAATGTAGCCATTAAAAATATTACAAAATGTATATTTGAAAAATCTTTGCTATGATGCTGAGCTTAAAAAAGTGAACATGTAACATGACCACGGCTATCTAGAAGAAGCACAAATACATAGAAGAAAACATCAGGAAATAAATGTACCAAATAATTTTAGATGACTTCCTTTTTCTTTTTCATGTTTTCCAAATTTTATAAATAAGCAGTATATCTTTTGTTATAATGAAGAAAATAAACTTTTCTTTTAAAATTTGTGTTTGTTTTCAAGAAGTAACTACCATGATTTCACTGAAATCTTTTTCTTTATATTCTTTTTTCCCATTTACTTCCTTATTTTATTTTGTTATTCTCAGGACCTTTGAATATTTTTTTTTGCTTCCTTTTTCCATGAACAGAAAAACACTTGCATATCTACTGATATTCTTACTTTTCTTTAAATACTTCTCAGGATATGTTTTCCCAGAAAACATTCTGAATTATGTTTGAATTTTCTCAAACTTTTGTATTTTTTTATGCTTCTTGCATGATAACATCCATGTATTAATTTCTGAACTCAAAGCTTAAAGAAAGTTGACCAATTTCTGGGATCTAAAGAAAAATGGCCCCCTTCTTCCTGTTACTTCTACTGAGGTGTGTTTAGAACGGGGATGGAAGGACACAGGGTTAGGTAGTATGGTTCTTCAAGGTCTTCTGCTTTACCACAGAAGTATGAAGCTATCAGCATAAAGAATAATTTCATTTGGTTCCTTGAAACTTCCTGGCCTCAGTTTCATAATGTAGCTTATTCTGAATTTGGTATCATGTGTTGTTGTTGTTATGTACCGTCGAGTCAGACCCTACTTATAGCGACCCCTCCTTGGGTTCCTGAGG
>NW_006921676.1:5252405-5253510 GCF_000298275.1 Orycteropus afer afer | reverse complement strand
GCCTTCTGGTTAGCAGTCAAGTGCTTTAGCCACTATGCTACCACAGCAGATAGGTTGGTAAAATTCTGGTTCCGCCATTAACTAGCTATCTTCAACAAGAAGATATCTTTTATCTTTTGGACATCACTTTCTTCTCTGTACTATGAAGAATTTGGTAAATAAAGTTCCTTCTGGCTCTAAATTTTCATAATTTATGTTTTTCTCTACTGTAGTATTCACTGTTATGTAATACAATAATGTTATCTTATTGATATACAATAATACCAACAATTGTAAATGGTATAAAAGCAGCATATCTTTATTAGTATTGATTTTGTTTATATAATTTTTGGAGAGGTTATATTTAGTTACTTTATATAATAAAATATTTCTTCAAACATTTCTTTAAATTTGTTCTTGGTGATATAAGACTTAAGGAGGTTTTGGAAAGGAATTCATTAGTAAATTAAGGAACTGATGGCTTGGTACCAAACCAAAAAACCAAACTCATTGCCTTCGAGTAGCATCCAACTCATAGTGACCCTCCTTGGGTTTCGGAGGCAGTATCACTACAGAAGTAGATTGCCCAGCCTTCCTTCTGAGGAGTGACTGGTGGGTTTGAACCACCAGCCTTCTGATTAGCAGTCAAGTGCCTTAGGCACTATGCCACCAGTGCTCCTGATGGTGTAGTGGTTAAAGCCAAAAGGTCAGTGGTTTGAACCCACCAGCTGCTCTCCAAGAGAAAGATGAGTCTGTGCTTCTGTAAAGATTTACAGCCTTGGAAACCCTATGGGGCAGTTCTACTCTGTCCTAATGTGTTACTATAAGTAGGAATTGACTCAGTGGCAGTTGGTTTTTTATCAGTAAATTATGTTAAGCAGTTCAGGGTGATGATGTGATTTGATGAGTAGAAAAAAATGTTGGATTGGGAGTCAAAAGACTTTATACTTTATATGGGGCAATCTAATTTAGAGACTTTGAGTTGTTGTTGTTATGTGCCCTTGGGTTTCCGAGGCAGTATCACTACGGGGCTCTGGTAGCAGAGTGCCTAAGGCACTTGACTGCTAACCAGAAGGCTGGTGGTTCAAACCCACCAGCCACTCCTCAGAAGGAAGGTTGGGCAATC
>NW_006921676.1:5249403-5252155 GCF_000298275.1 Orycteropus afer afer | reverse complement strand
AGTCTCTAATGTTCTTTTAACTTTGACATTGTTTTGCTTAGTCTTAAACCAAAAAAAAAAAAAAAAAAAAACTCACTGCCATCGGGTCAGATCCGACTCATAGTGACCCCTCCTTGGGTTTCTGAGGTGGTATCTCTACAGAAGTAAATTGCCCAACCTTCCTTCCGAGGATTGAGTTGTTAAACTTCCAGAAAAAGAGCCTTTTGCTGTTGCCACCTAGTGGCAACCCTTAAAACTTGACATGTGCTATGAATGGTTCTCAATTTTTCACCACTAAAAATGCATGTTATTACTTTTTAAGTCCATGAACTTGAGTTGGAAAATGTCTACCTAATGAACTACGCTATTCAATAAGACATTTGTTTTTCTTTTCTTTTAATTATTCAGATAAAAATTATTGGTGACTCTTTAGAGTGCCTGAAATAACCAGTGTAAGCATTTGGAGTTGATAGAACTCCTACCAGATATGGGATTAGCCTTGTATCCCTATCATGAGTGAGAAAATGTTTTCATAGGGTTTTCAAAACAGTAATTACCAGAAGGAATCTCTCTCAGTACTTTTGTGAAATATCCTAAAGATCTTGTTTTGTTGTTTTTGTTATGTGCCGTGGAGTCGGATCCGACTCTTAGCGACCCCTCCTTGGGTTTCTGAGGCAGTATTACTACGGAAGTAGATTGCCCCATCTTCCTTCCAAGGAGTGGCTGGTGTTTGAATCACCAGCCTTCTGGTTAGCAGTCAAGTGCCTTAGGCACTATGCTACCAGAGCTCCTGAAAGATCTTGTTAGAAACTATTAAAAAACATGTAAATCTAAAAACTACTTATTAAAAAAAATTACTTATTACTTGATGCTGAGAAAACTTCAGTCTTTTTGTTCTAAACACTAGTACTACTGATTTTATAAATCCGTTATTTTAAATAATCATATACTGCTTGTGATACTTCTTTTAGTGTGGCTTGAATGGTTCGTTCTTTAAACTTTGTATCTTAAAATTTCATCACTTTTTGTCTTCTCTCTAAATAGATTAGAAAATTACTGGAGGTAGGGATTGTATTTTCTTCTCTTTTGTTTCTTATTTCTTTTTCCAGCAAATATTTATTGAGTACCTATAACGTTCCATACACTGGTAGCACTGGGTATAAACCAATGTGTAAAATAGATGTGCCACCTATCCTTGTGGAGATTGCAGAAGGAGATATAGAGAGAAAGGGAGGAAATCCCTAGGAAAAGAAAGAGGAAAATATAATTCAATAGAGCATATATTGTGCTCTGCTCCAGATGCAATGGGATTAGGAGTCACATTTGAGGACATCAGTGCTTCTTAAACTTTAATGTACATATGAAACATCGAAGCATCTTGTTAAGACTACAGGTGTTGATTCAGGGGTAGGGCATGAGAGTATGCATTTCTAATAAGGGCCAGGTGTTGCAAATGCTACTGGTCCCCTGATCACACTTTGAGTAGGAGGGTTCTAACTCACTTCCCCCTATGGTCTTTTCTTGAATTATTTTCAAGTATTGTCATCTCTGTACCTTGCTTCTTAGGCTAAGTAGATGTTTTGGCCCTCCAACGAAGGTATAGAAACAACATACAAGACAATAAAATCAAAGAAAGCTAGCTCTGGTAATGACCTCGGAAATATTGCCTTGCCTTTTCTACTTGTAGATGTGGAACTAAAGCCCAGATAGATTGTTAACCTTTCCAAGGTGAACTGGTTGTTAGCAACAGATATAAGCCTAAAATCAAGATTTCCTTTGAGTGTTCCTTGAGGGTTCTAAATACCATTTTTAAAAAAAAAAAAAACTCACTGCTGTCAAGTCATCTCCAAATCATAGCAACCTCTCCTTGGCTTTCAGAGTACCTCTATGGAAGTAGATTGCACAGTCTTCCTTGCAAGGAATGGCAAAGTTGTGTTGTCAGTGTGTCTCAGGTTGTTAACGAGTCTTCCTCCAGTTTTGATGTCATGTGCTTCATATAGTCCAGGTTCTCAGATTATTTGCTCAGCACACAGATTGAATAAGTATGGTGAAAAGATACAACCCTGACACATTCCCTTCCTGATTTTAAACCATGCAGTATCCCCTTGTTCTGATGGAATGGCAGCCTCCTGGTCTATATACAGGTTCCTCATGAGCACAATGAAATGTTCTGGAATTCCCATTCTTCTCAGTGTTATGCATAATTTGTTGTGAACACAATTAAATGCTTTTTTGCGTAGTTAATAAAACACAAGTAAACATCTTTCTGGTATTCTTTGCTTTCAGCCAAGATCCACCTGACATCACCAGTGATATCCCTTGTTCCACGTCCTCTTCTGAATCCAGCTTGCATTTTTGGAAGTTCCCTCTGTCAACATACTGCTGCAACTATTTTTGAATTCTCTTCAGCAACATTTTACTTGCATGTGATATTAATGATATTGTTCAATAATTTCCACATTCTATGGAATTACTTTTTTTTATAGTGGGTACAAATATGGACCTTTTCCAGTCAGTTGGTCTGGTAGCTGTCTTCCAAATTTCTTGGCATAGACCAGTGAGTGCCTCCAGCATGATATCCATTTATTGAAACATCTCAATGGGTATTCCATCAATTCCTGGAGCCTTATTCTTTGCCAGTACCCACAGTGCAGCCTCAATTTCTTCCTTCAGTACCATTGGTTCTTGATCATATGCCACCTCCTGAAATGGATGAACATTGACCAATTCTTTTTGGTATAGTGACTCTGTGTATTTCTTCCATCTCCTTTTT
>NW_006921676.1:5230257-5241902 GCF_000298275.1 Orycteropus afer afer | reverse complement strand
TATATATATATATATATTGCTCTTTACTATGAAACAGAGGGAGAGGAGGGTGAAAACTCACACATAGAAGAGGCCAGGTTAGCTTTTTGAACCTCCTAGTGCTTGCCTTTGACTTCATTCCTCCAAAGCTGTAGTCCAACCTTCTGTCTCCATATGACTTCTTCCTGTGGTCTCACTACTATTTTTACTTTCATTAGAAATTCTAGAATTAGGCAGTTAGTGCTTGTTAAATACTGGTTTTGATTGGAAAAGGGATAGTTGGGACGTATGGAGAGAAGAAGAAACAAACAAGTAGTAAAACCTTAAACAAATCCTTTAAAGTAGAATAGGAATAGTTTTCCAGTTTAATTTCTTTTGTAAGTATATAATATTCATGTTTATATAAATATTAGATAGTTTTTATTATCTCTTCCACTATGTTGAAAGCCCTCCAGAGTAGGGGTCAAACCTTATTTCTTCCACATTTTCCATCTTGTATAGCACAGTGCTAAATGCATACTGTTGTTGTTCACTACCATTGAGTTGACCCTGACTGATGGTGACCCCATGCATTATAGAGTAGAACTACTTCATGGGGTTTTCTTGGCTGTAGTCTTTACAGAAGCAGTTCATCAAGCTTTTCTTCCGTGGAACAACTGGGGGATTCAAGTTGCCAATCTTTGCAACCAATTGCAAACCACTAGATACCTAAAATTATCTGTTTGGTAATGGAACCACATTGCCTGTGGTTCAATCCTGGCTCCAACATTAACTGTCTGTGTGACTCTAGGAAAGTTACTCAACGTTTTTGTGCCTCGTTTTCTCATCTAAAAATGGGGGAAATAATCTGCCTCTGAGATTTGTGCTGATTAAATGAGTGTGTGTGCATGTATATAGCACTTTTAACAATGTCTACCACTGTATGCCTTTATACTTTATATTTGGACTATTAATGATATTATACTGTTTATGGTGGTAGTCAAGAGATAACCTCTTGTTATTAAAAAACCTACCCACTGCCATCAATACAATTCCGGCTCACAGTGACTATATAGAGCACAGTAGAACTGCCTCATAGGGTTTCCAGGGCTGTGAATCTTTACAGAAGCAGACTGCGTCCTCTTTCTCCCACAGAGCAGCTGGTAGGTTTGAACCACCAGCCCTTTGGTTAGTAGTCAATTGCTTTAACCACTATACCAACAGAGCTTGTTTCTTTCTATTACAATATATATAATAAATGTGTTCTCTTTAAGGTGTGGAAGATATCCTTACAAGGACCATGTTATATGACCCTATTAATGATTGGATTTGGCTTATTGTGGGGACACTTGTTACAGATCAGAGCCACTCAGAGTGTCTTTATTTCTACTTGTTTATCCTTATCAAGCACACCTTTAGTGTCCAGATTCCTTGTGGGTAGTACTCGAGGTGATAAAGAAGGTAGGTGATAATATGTTTTAAGTATTTGTTGAACTGTTGCATGTATAATTGAATTTTGAATTTACAACTACAATCCTATTAGAAAAAATTACATTCTTAACTTACTCCTTAGGACTTTCCTAACAATTATGGATACTTATGCTTACATTCAGCTTTTCAAACCTCCACTTGATTAAGAAAAATGCTTGTTACATGTTTATAAATATAGAATTGTTTAAGGACCTGATAGCAATTTGGCCAAGTTTAAAAGAAATCACTCTGCATTGAAAAATGTAGTATGGAATTAGTAGTTTAAGAGACTTAGGTGCCATATTTCACTGCTTTAATTTTGGTAAGTACTGGGAATTAACATACTTTTAATACCATTTTTTTTAATAAAATTGAGTTACTCTTGTAATTCCAGGTACTTTAAACTCTTATTCTTTGGTTTTAGTTTTATCTATGTATGTAAAACATTAACATCTCTAAATCATTTTTTTGTATAGTGGAGTCATCCTATTGATGAGAAGCTTAGGAATGAACATTTTGAGTTGTCACCTGGTGACACTGTCTTCTGTACCACAGTTAAACTGACAGCATTGCCATTTTTGTACAGCAGTATATCCATTCCTCACCTATCAACATGGTTAGATTCCAAACACCAAGTCTTTATGAGAAAATCAGCATTGTGCGAAAATGGAGGATTATCACGCCAGAGCACAAGATGGAAGATGACTACATCATTGCATAACTGCCAAATTATAACATTACATAAGTACCAACCACTGAGAATCACAGCCCAGAGAAGTTGACACATAATGTAAAGTGTCACAGCCAGCATTCCTTCTGCCTTGCACCTCACCATTCATTATTGACATATGTACATTGTTAATGTGCAAAATAATTGGATAAATTTTTCACTATTGTTGTAAATGCAAAATACTGGATAACGAGATAGTCGATAAGTGAGGGATATAGGTATATATTCATTATGTTAATTTTCACTGTTCTGATTTTGTAAAAATCAATAAAGTCTCAAAACATCATAGTAACTGTATATTTTGCTACATACTCTGTGCCAGACACATAATAATTGAAAATGAATATGAAAAATATCAAAATGGCATGGCTGACCTCTTAAGTAAAACTGACGTTGTTCTGTGCCATAAGGAGAAAAGAAATGCACAGCAACGAGCAGAGCTGAGTTTATGAGCCTGCTGTTCTATATAACAAGATGTAGGTAGTAGTGGCCAGGAATTGGATTCCTATAATCACATAAGGAATCAAATAGAGCCATGCTCACTACTTGAAGCCAGGGCTAAGCTACAACTTCCCCTCTTGGGAAAGGAAGTTGGAAAAAAAAATTAAAAAAAACATTTGCTGCTTTATGGTGGATCTATGTCTGATCTAGATTATAGACATATGAACACAGATACAGCCAGACTACCAGTAACTGAACTACCTGGCTACTACTTTAGTGACCTCATCTATAATAGTTGCAGTGTTACCATCATTAAGATCTGGATATGGACTGAGGGCTCAAAAGCCTGAGTGGAAGCAACTTCACATATAATGGACAAAAAGAGATGTAGGGATCACCAGAGTCAAAGTAGAAAAATAGTAACTTCTAATTTAAAGACCTGTATACCAAAACGCGAACACTTAATGAAGAAATCTGTTGCTAGGAGAGAGAGCTGATAAAGTCAACAACCAGACAGAATATGAATTCATCTCATTTATGATAAAGACTTCAAATAAGTATGGTTAGAATACTGAAAACATTAATGACAGAATCACATCTTTTTTTAAAAAAATTGTGAAATAAAACCAGATAAGAATGAATTAAGAATAAATAAATATGAAAAACCACTAATTAAAAACCATGGACATTGTAGCACTATTCACAACAGCCAAAAGATGGAAACAAGCTAAATGTCTATTAGCAGATGAATGGATAAATCAAATGTGACACATACATAGAACAGAGTATTATTCAGCCATATGAAAAATGTCCTGATACATGCTACAACATGGATGAACCTTGAAAACATTATGCTAAGTAAGTGAAGTAAGTCAGTTTAAAAAGGACAAATATATGCCCCCACTTATATGCAATATCTAGAATCAGCACATGTATAGAGACCATAGTTTATTAGTGGTTACCAAGGATGAGAGTGGAAGAGGACACCATTTCATTGCTTAGAGGGCACTGGAATTTCTGCTAAGGATAATAGAAAAATTGGGGAATCAAAAATAGTGATGATTGCACAACATGATGAATATAATTAATGTCACTGAATTATACATGTAAAAATGTTGAGATGGCAAAGGTTTTGTTTATATATATATATACACACACACACACACACATATATATATGTATGTATATTTACCACAATAAAGAAATAATTAAAAAAAAAATAGTATTTGAATTAAAAGTAACAGCTCAGAGAAAGTCTAGTTTGACACAAACACAACACAGCACAGAGATGAAATGGGAAGGAACAATTAAGAAACAGAGAATAGATTGAAAGGCTTTATGCATATAGAATAAGAAGCCTAGAAGATAATAGAAAAAATAGCTAATAATAGAAAAAATAGTAATTTTTCAGAATTAGAGAAAAACATGAGCCCTTAGATTACAAAACTGACCAGGAAAAATGAAAATAAACTTATTCCAGATACGTCATAATACAATAGCTTTAAGCTTTGAGTACAAGGAAAAAATCTGAACAACTATCAGAAAAATAATCTGAAAAGGAATAACAAACTGGTAGCACACATCTCAGCAACATTATATAATAGAAGAACTACATGGTGGGGGAAAATAAGTTAGTCTAAAGCTTCATACCCAGCAAAATATTATCCAAGCGTGGGAATGAAGTAAAGCCATTTTCAGATATGTTGTTGTTATTTGTTGTTATGTGCCGTCGAGTCAGCCCTGACTCATAGCGACCCCTCCTTGGGTTTCCAAGGCAGTATCACTACGGAAGTAGGATTGCCCAACCTTCCTTCCGAGGAGTGGCTGGTGGGTTTGAACCGCCAGCCTTCTGGTTAGCAGTCAAGTGCCTTAGCCACTATGCTACCAGAGCTCCTAAGACTAAAATACCAAAAACCAAATTCACTGCAGTTGAGTTGATTTGACTCATAGTGACCGCTCCTTGGGTTTCTGAGGCAGTATTTCTATGCAAGTATATTGCCCAGTCTTCCTTCCGACTAAGACTAAAGAGCATTTATTATCCATACAGTCTCACACCAAATCCCTAGTAAGGGGTGAACTAGTAACAAGAGAGAAATGAACTAAATGGCATGGCATGTTGAATAAAGAACAACACACACACACACACACAAAGATTTCTTTTTTAAAAGTTGGTAAATTTTAATTAACTATGGACTGTTAGGAAAGGAATTTCTTTGCATTTTTTTAATCTTAGAGGCTAAAGTAAAACTAGACAATAAGAAGATAGTAGTAGTTGTTTCATGAGTTGCATGTTTAGGAGGTTGGTAGATATATTGAAGAATTTAGACTGTAATATAAAATCATAAATATACATGTTAAAATGTAGTGCACCTAATAGCGTAGTTTGAAAATTAAAAAAAAAAAAACTTCTAGCAAAAAAATGTACTAAGTACTTAGGAACAAATTTCTCAAAAGATGTATGTGGCCTTTGAGGATAAAATTAGAAGATGTTATTGAAGACTTAAATACATGGACACATTGTCCATGTGCATGGATGAGACTCAATACATAAAGATGTTAATTCTTCCCAAATCTGTAATCTCATGCACACTCACACATCACTCACTGCCATCGATTCAGATCTGACTCATAGTGACCCTTCCTTGGGTTTCTGAGGCAGTATCACTATGGAAGTAGATTGCCCAGCCTTCCGAGGAGTGGTTGGTGGGTTTGAACCACCAGCCTTCTGGTTAGTAGTCAAATGCCTTAGGTACTACACCACCAGAGCTCCTAGAAGTTTAAAATAATGAGATGGAATAAGATACAGCTTGCAAATACTAATCAAAATGAAACTGGCATGTTAATGTTAGTATAGATACAGACTGTAGGAAAAAAATAATACGAATACAATGGACTACAAGGGCCTATTTTCACTTCCTCCTATGAGCACACATTTGAAATATAAAATGCAAAACAATTGCAAGGTAAATTTATGGTTGGAGATCTAAACACACCTCTATCAAAAACTGAAAGGCCAATCAGATAAGGTGGTAAGAACATAAGATTTGAACAATTCATTTAAGAAGTTTGATCTAATAGACATATGGTGCTTAATCCCCATAATTTCTGATTTTTCAAAAACAGGAAGCAATTTCTATTGATTATATACTAGACAACAAAGGATGTTAAGTGACAACTGAGACTCTACATCATATAGACCATATTCTGAAACCGTAATGCAATTAAATTAGAAATTTAAAAAATGAACGATTATTTAACAAAGAAGGGTGGAAGCTAAAAAACAAAATTCTTTTTTTTAATGCATTTTATTGAAATGTAATTTATGTACAGTGAAATACACAAAACTAAAGTGACATGGGTCAATGCAAAAACAAAATTCTTAATAATTTTTGGCTTAAAGAAAGAAATTAAATAAATATGTATCAGTGGCACTAAAAATATTCATATGTATATATCATATCAGAACTTGTGAGGTGCCACAGAAGCTCTCTTTATAAGCAATTTGTACCTTTGAGTGATTTTTTTTTTAAGAAAAATTGGAATAAGCTAATTTAGCATTCAATTCAAGAAGCCAAAGAATTCATAAAAGTAAAGTAGGTGGAAGCAAATAATAAGATTAGAAACAAGAGAGTAGCTCAACAAATCCAAAAGCTAGTTTTTTGGGGAGTGGGGCTGAAACCCTAACAAAAAGAGGCTCTAAGCAAGACTAATCAGAATGATAGAAGAAGGGTTAGAATTCAGAATTAAAAGGGAACCACTAAGATATAACAGGTTTAATTTTTTTTTCCCCTTATGTAAAGCATTTCACTCTTACCTAGTGGCAAAACTTAAAAAGCCTACAAGCAACTAAGGGAGATGAACTTGTCTGTCAGTTTGTTGTATTGTGGTGGCTTACGTGTTGCTGTCAAGCTGGAGGCTATCCCACAGGTGTTGGAAACTGCCAGCAGGGTTACCCATGGTGCATAGGTTTCAGTGGAGTGTCTGGGCTAAGATAGACTTGATAGAAGGAAGAAGCCATCCACTTCTCAAACAGTTGGCCAGTGAAAACCTTATGAATAGCAGTGAAACACTATCAGGTATATTACTGGAATACTTTATGACTAGCCCTGAAACATTGTCTGATATAGTGGCAGAAGATAAGCCCATCAGGTTGGAAGGCACCCCAAATTTGACTGGGGAAGAGCTGACTGCTCAAGAGTAGAGACGACCTTAATAATATGGATAGAATAAAGTTTTCAGGACCTCCATTGGCTGATGTGGAACAACTCAAAATGGGTAGAAACAGATGCAAACATCCATTAATAATTGGAACATAGAATGTACGAAGTATGAATCTAGGAAAATTGGAAGTTGTCAAAAATGAAATGGAACGCATAAATATCAATATCCTAGGCATTAGTGAGCTGAAATGAACTGGTTTTGGCCATTTTGAATCAGACAACCATATGACCTACTATACCAGGACTGTCAAATCGAAGAGGAATAGTGTTGCTTTCATTGTCACAAAGACTATTTCAAGATCTGTCCTGAAGTACAAACCTGTCAGTGACAGGATAATAACGATATATCTACAAGGAGGGCCAGTCAATACTACTATTATTCAAATCTATGCACCAACCACCAAAGCCAAAGATAAGGAAATTGAAGATTTCTACCAACTTCTGCAGTCTGAAAGTGACTGAATATGGAATCAAGGTGTGTTGATTATCACTGATGACTGGAATGCAAAAGTTGGAAACAAAGAAGAGTTCCCAGTAGTTGGAAAATATGGCCTTGGTGGTAGAAATAACGCTGGAGATCATATGATAGAGTTTTGTAAGACCAGTGACTTACTCATTGCAAATACCTTTTTTCAACAACATAAGCAACAGCTATACATGTGGGCTTCACAGGTGGAGTACACAGGAATCAGACTGACTACATGTGTGGCAAGAGGCAATGGAGAAGTTTAGTATCTTCAGCAAAAACAAGTCCTGGAGCTGATTGTGTAACAGACCATCAACAACTCGTGTACACGTTCAAGTTGAAGTTGAAGACAATTAAAACAAGTCCACAAGGGCCAAAATAGGACCTTGATTATATCCCTCCTGAATTTAGAGACCATTTAAAGAATAGATTTGATGCGTTGAACACCAATAACCGAAAACCAGAAGAATTGTGGGATGACATCAAGGACATTATCCATGAAGAAAGCAAGAAATCGTTAAAAAGACAAAGGAAGAAAAGACCAAAATGGATGTCAGAAGAGAGTCTGAAACTTCCGCTTGAGTGGAGAGTAGCTAAGCAAATGGAAGAAATGACAAGATAAAAGAGCTGAACAGATTTCAAAGAGAAGCTCAAGAAGAGAAAAGTCAATTAGTATAATGATATGTGCAGAGACCTGGAGTTAGAAAACCAAAAGGGAAGAACATGCTTGGCATTTCTTAAGCTCAAAGAACTTGAAATATTGAAAGATTCTATGGGCAAAATATTGAATGATGCAGAAAACATCAAAAGAGGATGGAAGGAATATACAGCTTCACTGTACGAAAAATAATTGGTTGATGGTTATCCATTTCAGGAGGTGGCATATGATCAAGAGCCAATGGTATCGAAAGAAGTCAAAACTGCACTAAAGGAATTGGTGAAGAACAAGGCTCCAGGAATTGACAGAATACCCACTGAGATGTTTCAACAAACAGATGCTCCGTTGGAGGCACTCACTTGGCTATGCCAAGAGATTTGGAATACAGGTACCTGACCAACTGACTGGAAGAGATTCATATTTGTACCCATTCCAAAGAAAGGTCATCCAACAGAATGTGGAAATTATCAAACAATATCATTAATAATACAGGCACGTAAAATCTTAAGATAATTCAAAAATTGAGCAGTGTATTGACAGAGCTTCCAGAAGTGCAAGCTGGATTCAGAATAGGACGTGGAACGAGAGATATCATTGCTGATGTCAGATGGATCTTAGCTGAAAGCAAAGAATACCAGAAAGATGTTTACTTATGTTTCATTGACTATGCAAAAGCATTCGATTGTGTGGATCATAACAAATTGTGGATAACATTGAGAAGAATGGGAATTCCAGAACACTTAATTGTACTCATGAGGAACCTGTACATAGACCAGGAAGTTGTTTTTCGAACAGAACAAGGGGGCACTGCATGGTTCAAAATCAAGAAGAGAGTGCATCAAAGTTGTATCCTTTCACCATACTTATTCAACCTATGTGCTATTCTGGTTACCTAGTACCACTCTGACAAGAATGTACCACAAATTGGATGGCTTGAAGAAATAGGAGATTATTCTCTTACAGTTTGGAGGCTTTAAGTCTGAGTTCAAAGTGTCAGGCTCTAGGGGCTGGGTGAAAGTCCCTCAACCTTGGGCTTCAGCTCTGCCTCCTGCTCTCGGCCCACTGGATCTAGAGGTTTTTCTCACTCAGATGGCTGCTGGCTGCTGAGACTGACAAGCCCAAGGTTGACAAGTAAAAAGGCACAGTTGCGATGTTAACAAACCACACGGCAGGCCATTAATTCAAGTCCATTGAAAGTCCCAAGGTCAATTGAGCATGGCAGGGTGCTGAACAACGACATAACTACATGCAGGGTTCAAGTATGCCATAAGCTAGAGACTGTTCCCCAAGGCTGCTGCTTATATACAGGAAGCAGACCACATCCCTAGGGCAGCTACTCAGCTGTTCACAGTAGATTCCATCATGGAATTCATTACCAGTCTCCATGGAGAATACTACATCCAACTGCCCAGCCACTTAACCAGGCCCAGCCAAGTTGACACACAAACTTAACTACCACATATGCTGAGCAAATAATTTGAGAAGTTGGACTGTATGGAGAACATGGCATTAGAATTGGAGAAAGACTCATTAACAGCTGGTGATACGCAGATGACACAACTTTGCTTGCTGAAAGTGAGGATATCTTGAAGCACTTACTGATGGATTATACCTCAATATAAAGAAAACAAAAATCATCACAACTGATCCAATAAACAGCTTCATGATAAATGGAGAAAAGATCAAAGTTGTCAAGGACTTCATATTACTTGATTTTACAATTAATACCAGTGGAAGCAGCAGTGAAGACATCAGGCAACATTGTGTTGAACAGATCTGCTGCAAAAGACCTCTTTCGAGTGATTTAAAGCAAAGATTCCTTGAAGACAAAGGTATGCCTAACCCAAACCATAGGAGGTCTGGTAGCATAGTTCCTAAGGCACTTGACTGCTAACCAGAAGGCTGGCAGTTCAAACCTATCAGCCACTCCTCAGAAGGAAAGTTGGCAATCTACTTCCATAGTGATATTGCCTTTGAATCCCAAAGAGGGCTTGCTATGAGTCGGGTCCAACTTGACAGCATTTAACAACAACTCAAACCATGTTATTTTCAGTCGTCTCTTATGCATGTGAGAGCTGGACAATGAATAGGAAGACTGAAGAAGAGTTGATGCTTTTGAGTTGTGGTGTTGGAGAACAATGTTGAGAGTACTATGGTCTGCTAAAAGAACTAACAGATCTGCCCCGGACGAAGTACAGTTGGAATGCTTCTTGGAAGTGAGAATGGCCAGACTTCATCTCACCTACTTTGGTTGTGTTGTCAGAAGGAACCATTCCCTGGAGAATTATATCATGCTTGAGAAAGTGGTGGGTCAACGAGGAAGGGGAAGGCCCTCAACAAGGTAGATTGACACAGTGTCTGCAATGATGGGCTCAGGTATAGCAAGGATCATGAGGCTGGCACAGGACCGGGCAGTGTTTCGTTCTGCTGTGCATAGGGTCACTATGAGACAGAGATGACTCGATGGCATCTAACAACAACAACATGAAGTACAGGTTACAAAAGTCTAATTTATGCACAACCTTATGGATTAACCCCCATAAAGCCTATGATATGAAAAATTTTAGGTACATACAATAGTTAATAGTAAAAAACTGGTGTTACTTTGCAGAACATATCAAAACATTATTACTGTCACTATTATTATGTTAAAGATGCTTTAGTGTATCTGGAAGTGTTTCTTAATGTTCTTTATGTGTCGAAAGGTACACTGAATGTTAACTGACATTAGATATGAGCCATAGCTACTGTTATGGCTTGTGTACAAAATCAACTTAAAGAGATTTAGGAATGGTATTTGTAATCTGGGGACTACCTGTATTGGGAAGGACTTACATCAGTAGGAACTCTCATACACTGCTGGTATGATTATGACATTAGTGCACCTTTGGAGAGCAATTTGGTCCCATCTTACAGTCTTAAAGATGTGTATACTCTTTTTTTCTTTAACTTCTTTGTATTTTGTCAAGAATATACACACCAAAACATACACGCTTTCAGTAGTTTACATGTACTATTTAGTGACATTGATTACATTCTTTGAGTTGTGCAACCATTTTACCCTCCTTTTGAGTTATTCCTCCCTCGTTAACATAAACTCACTGCCCCCTATGGTTCCTATCTAAGAATCTTTTGAGTTGCTTTTTTCAATATGATCCTGTCTAGACAGTTCTTAAAAGAGCATAATGTTCAAGGCAAACATTTTTTACTAGTTAAGCCAAACTATTGCCCAATTTTAAGATTTCAGGGGATATTTTTGGTTTAAGGATTATCTCTGGGCAGTAGTTTCAGGGATCAATCCACCCTCTGTGGCTCCAGAAAGTCTAGAGTCCATGAGAATTTGAAATTCTAGTCTGTATTTTCCCCCATTTAATCTGGATTCTTCTGTGAAAACTTTGATCAAAATGTTCAGTAATCCAGTTCTTCTGATCTCTTGGCAGTGGAGACAGTTGTTCATAAAGGCAGTTAGCCACATGTTCCGTATCCTCCTCCTGTTCCTGACTACCTTTCTTCCTCTGTTGGTCCAGGTCAATAGAGACCAATTTGTGTGCCTTGGATGACTGCTTTCAAGCTTTTTTTTGTTGTTGTTTGTTTTAAATATATATATATATATTTTTTTTTTATTAGGATTTGGGTGAAGATTTACAGAGTAAATTCACTTTTCATACAGCAGTTCACATATACTTTGTCTCATGTCATTGA
>NW_006921676.1:5215669-5227927 GCF_000298275.1 Orycteropus afer afer | reverse complement strand
TGTATCTGTCATTGAACCAATACCAGACAGTTTTGACTACTGTGGCTGTATAGTAGGTTTTGAGATCCGGCAATGTGAGACCTCCTACTGCTTTCAAGCTTTTGAGATACCAGGCTACACACCAAACTAGGAGGTAGAACAGAAGCACTAAACATGGTAGTTGGCTGATTAACTGGGATGTCCTGTGAAACCATGACCCTAAACCTCCAAACCAGGGAACCACGTCCCCTAAGGTGTTTGTTTGTACATAAGCAAAGCAACATCAGCAGCTATTATTTTTGTTGTAAATATATCACAACTTTTGCAAATTCTTCTTTTTATAGTTGTACAACTTCTTGTCAGCAGTTAACAATAATCAGCTGTGCAACCTTACCCTAATCAATACACTGTTTCCATCACCATTAACCATCCTTTTCTACCTGCCTCCCATCCCTGGTAACTACTAATAAACTTTGGTCTTTATACATTTGCCTTTTCTTGTCTTACCTGAGTAAGGTCATACAATATTTGTCGTTTTGTGATTGACTTATTTTGCTCAGCATAATGTCTTCAAGCTCCAGCCATTCTGTAGCATATATGAAGACTTCATTTCTCCTGCTGGCTGAGGAACATTACATTGTATATAGGTACAACATTTTGTTTATCCTGTCATCTAAATCATGGGCATTTAGGTTGTTTCCACCTTTTGGCTATTATGAATAGCGCTGTAACGAACATTGGTGTACATATCTCTTTTTAAGTCTCTGATTTCAAATCTTGTTGGATATATACCTAGGAGTGGAATTTCTGCATCATATGGTAGTTCTATTTTTATTTTTTGAGGAACCACCACACAGTTTTTCACACTGGCTGTACCATTTTACATTCCTACCACCAATGGATGAGGGTCCCAGTTTCTCCACATCTTTGCCAACATTTGTTATTTCCTGTTTAGTGTTTGTTCTTCATCTTAGCCATACTAGTGAGTGTGAAATGGTTTCTCATTATAGGTTTTTGCTTGTTTGTTTTTTAATTTTTATTATGATTTGGGTGAAAGTTTCCAAAGCAAATACATTTTCCATACAGCAGTTCATACATCTTTTGTTTCAAGACATTGACTGCATTCCCCACAACATGACAGCTCTCTCTTCCCGCTTTCTCCCTGTAGTTACTGCTTCCTCTGTCCTCTGAACTTACTCCTTCACAGGAGTGAGTTCAATTCCAGACCTGAAGGGTAACTAGAGGCCATAGTCTTGGGATCTCACCAGGATCTATCAGAGCAGTAAACCTGGTCTTTTTTATGAGTTTGATTTTTGTTCTACACTATTCTCCCACTCTATCCAGGATTTCCCACACTGATCCCTTTCTGAGTGGTTGACAGTGATAGTCGGGCACCATCTATTTCTTCTGGTCTTGTGGTCATATAGGCTGAGGTTTGCATGGTCCTCTAGTCCCTTGGACTAATTGTTTCCATGTCTTTGGTTTTCTTTTTCTTCTTTGCTCTGGACAAGGAGAGACCTATTGTTGTATCTAGATAGCCATTTGTAAGCTTTTAAGACCCCATTCCCTACTGACAAAAGTAAGATGTAGAACAATGTTTTTGTGTAGTATGTTATGACAATTGGGCTTGATGTCCCTGTGACTATGGTCCTGAGCCCACAGGTCCAAAAACTCACTCCATGAAGTTGGCTGACTATGGCTAAGAAGCTATCATAACTTTGCCCCCTGTCAGTTCTAGTTATATGGATCTACTTACAGCACATACAAATATGTATGCAGAAATACCATCTACCAACCTTATAAATGGTAATGGATATATTCCCTTTTGCCTAGACACACCTGATCATTGAGCCCATCTACCCATCTATTTACCTGTAGATTAATGTTTGTTATCGCTGATAACACAGTGTTGTACATGTAAAAGGTTTATCTTTGTTGTCTGTACCTCTTGTGCATCTCTCTCTGTCTTCCTTCTCTTTACTTTATTATTATGTTATTATGTTGGCCACTTGCTTTTTATATATTGCCTTTCCCTTCACCCAAATCACTGTTTGTCTCTACCTATCTAGCAGTGTTCCCTCCCTTCCCCTCCCATTCCTGGTAACCAACAAAGTTTCCTTGCATATATAAACCTCTCCTTTTTACAATAGTGAACTAATACAATATTTGTCCTTCTGTGATTGACGTACTTCACTCAGCATGTCCTCAAAGTTCATCCATATTATGCAGTGTCTCACAGATTCTACATTATTCTTTAGTGTTACATATATTCCATTGTGTGTATGTGCCATAGTTTGGTTGTCCATTTTTCTGTTGATGTGCACTTAGGTTGTTTCCATCTATTTGCTATTGTGAATAGTGCTGCGATGAGCATGAATGTGCATATATGTGTTCTTGTCCTGGCTCTCACTTCTTTAGGATATATACCTAGTAACAGGATTGCTGGATCAAATGGCGTTTCTATTCCAACTTCTTAAGGAATCGTCATACTGATTTCCACAGTGGTTGTATCATTTTACAGTCCGACCAGCAGTGTATGAGAGTCCCAATTTCTCCACATCCTTTGCCAGCATTTGTTATTTTCTGTCTTGTTGAACTTTGCTATTCATGCCGTGGTGAAATGGTATCTCATTGTTGTTTTGATTTGCATTTCTCTAATAGCTAATGATCGCAAACATTTCTTTATATGTTTGTTGGCTGCCTGAATATCTTCTTTGGTGATGTGTCTGTTCATGTCTTCTGCCCATCTTTTAATGCATTGTTTGTCTTTTTAATGTTGAGGTGTTGGCATTTTCTATAAATTTTAGAGATAAGTCACTTGTCAGATATGTCATTGCTGGATATCTTTTCCTAATCTGTATGTTCTCTTTTTACTTTCTTGAAGAAGTCTTTTGATGCACATAAAAATTTAATTATTAGAAGGTCCCGTGCATCTAGTTTATCTTCTGCTGTTTGTGCATTTTGGGTTATGCTTGATAGTCTATTTATGCCATAAATTAGGGCCTGCCAAAGGGGCAGGGAGGCCACATCTTCTGACCTCACAGAGGAAGACAGAATCACCATCAGCAGCCCAAGGCCTATTCCTGTAAGGCCACACATGCTGCCTCCCTCCAGCTCTTTCACCAGCCCTGACACCAACCTTTCTTCCCGCCGCACCCACCACCTCTCTGCTGGGTTCGATAATTCACTGCAGTGGCCACACACAACTCACAGATTATGAGGTGTATTAGGGAAGCAACAGGCTACAATTGAAGTTCAGGAACACACTCAGTCCCTCTCAGCCCGCTGTCTCTCAGCCAACAGTCTTTCTCAGTCTCTTTCTCAGCAGTGCATTTCTCTTGGTGTCTCTCTCCTAGTAGTGCATGTCTCTTGGTGTCTCTTTCTCAGCAGCACTTGTCTCTCAGGGGCACGTTTTTCTCAGCAGCATGTCTTTCTTAGCCAGCAGTCAGAGAGATTCCTTCTGCCTCTAGGAGGGCTCCTTTTGAGCCTGGCATAGTGGCCAAACTAACCAATCATAACCTCAGAATTCTGAACACCTGAGAGAGAGCAAACTTCCCAGAACATTGCTCTTTGTGCCACTCTCAACAGAAATACCCCAGGTGGATAACTTTAACAATGAGGAGCTTCTCAGTTGCTCATGACAAATTCCACCTAGGAGTTTACAAAGACTTATGGCTAGAAAAGCCATAAGGTAATTTACTATAAAAGCCAAACCAGATAATTTACTATACCACAGGGCCCCTAAGTTTGCACCTGTTTTTTCCTTGAGGAAGTTTATAGTTTTAGTTTTCACATTTAAGTGTTTGATCTGTCTGAAGTTAGTTTTTATGCATGGTTTCATTTTTCTGCAAATGGATAACCAGTTTTGCCAGCACCATTTGTTGAAGAGACTGTCTCTTCCCCATTTAATGGATTTCAGCCTTTTGTCAATGATCAGCTGACCATAGGTCGATGGATCTATTTCTGGGTTCTCAATTCTATTCCACTGGTTTATGTGCCTGTCATTGTACCAATACCAGGGTGTTTTAACTACGGTGGCTGTATAGCAGGTTTTGAGATCCAGGAGTGTGAGACCTCCTACTGTGTTGTTCTTCAATAGTGCTTTGCTTATCCAAGGTCTCTTTCCTTTCCATATACAATTAGTGATTGTTTTTTCCATATCCTTAAAGAATGTTGATGGAATTTGGGTTGGGATTGCACTGAATTATAGATTGCTTTGTGTGGTGTTGAAATTTTCACAATATTCAATCTTCCTATCCATGAGCACGTTATGTTCTTCCATTTATGTAGATCTCTTATGGTCTCGTTATGGTTTTAATTTGCGTCTTTCTGATGGCTAATGACTCTGAGCATCTTTTATGTACTTGGTGACCATTTGAATATCCTTGTTAGTGAGATACCTGTTCAGGCCCTTTGCTCATGTTATGATTGGGTTATTTATCTTTTTTTTCAGTTTGTTGCCAAAGCTTTATATATATTTTGGTTGTTAGATTCTTGTTGGATGTATGATTTTTGTAGATATTCTTCTCCCACTCAGTAGCTTGTGTTTTCACTTTTTAGTGAGTTCTTTTAATGAAGAAAAGTTTTTCATTTTTATGAGATCCCATTTATTTATTTTGTCTTTCGCTATTTGTGTTTTTATTAGTGTATTAGATTACCTGCTGTTGAAAACTATGCCTGCCAGTGTTGCCCCTGCTTGTTTTAAGAATGTCATGGTTTTAGTGTGCACATTTAGGTCCTTAATCCATTTTTAATTGTTTCTGTGTGTATGGAGTGAGGCAAGGATCTTGTTTCATTTTTCTGCATGTGGAAATCCAATTTTCCCAGGACCATTTATTGAGAGGTTTCTTTGTTCCCCATTATATGGACTTAGCACCCTCCCTCAAAAATCAGTAGACTGTATGTATGGGTATGGGTATATTTCTGAACCCTCAGTTCTATTCCATTAATCTGTGTGTCAGTTGTTACATCAGAACAAGGCTGTTTTGACTTCTACAGCTATATATTATGTTTTAAAATCAGGAGGTATGAGTATACTACTTTGTTCTCTTTCAGAATTGTTTTAGCTATTTAGGGCCACTTGCCTTTCCATATAAAGTTGTGCAAAAACGGCAAGGAGGCCACATGTTCTGACCTCCTCTAATCCCACAAGAGGAAGACAGGATTATCAGCAGTAACCCAAGGCCTATTACTGCAAGGCCAGACATGCTGCCTCCCTCCAGCCCTTTCACCAACCGTTCCTCCCAAAGCACCCACCACCTCTCTCCTGGGTTCGATAATTCGCTGCAGTGGCCACACAGAGCTCATAGATTATGGGGTTTATTAGGGAAGCACCACAGGCTACAATTCAAGTTCAGGAAAAATGCTTAGCCTCTCTCCCAGCCCACTGTCCCTCAGCCAACAGTCTCTCACAGTCTCTTCCCCAGCAGTGCTGGTCCCTTGGTGTCTCACTTAGCAATTCATGTCTCTGGTGTCTCTTTCCCAGTAGCACGTGTCTCTTTCAGGGGCACGTGTCTCTTTCAGCAGCACGTCTTCCTTAACCAGCAGTCAGAGTTCTGCCTCTAGGAGGCCTCTTTTTGAGCCCAGCAGGGTGGTCAAACTAGCCAATCATAGAATCAGAACTCTAAGCACCTGAGAGAGAGTGGGCACCTCCCAGGACATTGTTTTGTGCCACTCCCAACAGAAATACTCCAGGTGGACAACTTCAGCAATCAGGAGCTCCTCAGTTGCTCATAGAAAATCCCACCTTGGAGTTCACAAAGACTTATGGGTAGAAAAGCCACACTAAGTAATTTACTACACCACAAGTTGAGAATTGTTTTTTTCATTTCTTTGAAGAAGGCTTTTGGAATTTTGATTGGGATTGCATTGAGTCTATAGATTCCTTTAAGTAGTATAGAGATCTTAACAATATTAAGTCTTCTAGTCCATAATCATGGAACATCTTTCCATGTGTTTAAGCCTCCTTTAATCTCTTTCAGAACTGTTACATGGTTTTCCTTATATAAATATTTCATGTCTCTGGTTAAGACATGGTTTATTCCTAGGTATTTTATTCTCTTAGATGCTATTATACGTGGAATTTCCCTTTCACATTTCTCTTTGCTGGTGTATAGGTACCCAGCTGATTTTTGTTTGCTAGCCTTGAACCCTGCAACTTTGCTAAATTTTTCAATTAGCTCTAAAAGTTTTCTTATGAACTCTTTGGGATTTTCTACATATAGGATCATAATCAACCACAAATAGAGATAATTTTACTTCTTTTCCATCCTGGATACATTTCAATTTTCTTGTCTTAATGTTTTGTCTAGGACTTTAAATACAATATTGAATAGAAGTGGTGAGAGCAGGCATCCTTGTCTTGTTTCCAGTTTGAAGGGCTATGTTCTCAGTCTGTCTCCATTAAATATAATGTTGACTGTTGGCTATATATATGTATACCCAGAATCATACTGAGGAATTTCTCTTCTAGTTTTCTTTAGGATTTTCATCAAGAAATGGTGTTGGATTTTGTCAAATGCTTTTTCTCCGTCCGTAAAGATGTTCTACTGATATGGGGGAAGATATATATACTCTTAACCCAACAATTTCATCCAGATATGTATCTTTGCTTAATGGTAACACTTTTGAAACACTCCCAGTGATGTCAGTAAGACTGCCATCATTATTCCTGTTCAATATTACCAGTGTAATTTTTTGTTGTTGTTGTTGTGTGCCGTCGAGTCGGCCCCGACTCATAGCGACCCCTCCTTGGGTTTCCGAGGCAGTATCACTACGGAAGTAGGATTGCCCAACCTTCCTTCCGAGGAGTGGCTGGTGGGTTTGAACCGCCAGCCGTCTGGTTAGCAGGCAAGTGTCTTAGCCACTATGCTACCAGAGCTCCCAGTGTAATAAGAAAAGAAAAGAAAAAAAAAAGGTGTAAGAATTTGAATGTAGAGCTAGTCGTCTTATGCTAACCATGTGACGTTGTTGTTGTTATTGTTATGTGCTGTTGAGTCGGACCCGACTCGTAGCAATCCCTCCTTGGGTTTCCGAGGCATTAACACTACGGAAGTAGATTGCCCCATCTTCCTTCCAAGGAGTAGCTGGTGGGTTTGAACCGCCAGCCTTCTGTTAGCAGTCAAATGCCTTAGGCACTACGCCACCAGAGCTCCCAACCATGTGATAGTCCATATGAAAGAAAAAAAAAAACTTAACAATTTTACAGACAATTGATTAGAACCAGTAAGAATTCATTGAGGTTTAGTAGTTGTACAATGCACCAATGATCACATATTAGAAAAATGCATTGGGAAAAACGTTTCATTTACAGCAGTAGGGAAACTATAATGTATTTAGAAATAAATCTGACAATAGCTGTATATAACTTTTATAGAGAAGTTTATAAAACATTACTGAAGGATTCAAAAGCCTTATTAAAAGAAGAGAGTATATTCAAGAACAAGAAAATTCCAAATCCTAAAGATATGAAGTCTCCCCAGAATTTATAAATTAATCAATGCAGTTCCCATAAAAATCTCAACAGGATTGTTTCCCTCTCCCCAGTATAGAATTTGATGTTAATCCTAAAAGTTTTTCTGAAACCACTAATATTAAAAAAGCTAAAAGCAATTTTGCAGAAGAATGGGCTTCTACTTTTTAACATCAGAGGTAGTAGAAGAGAACTCCACAGTTAGCGGTGGGCGTACTGATTTATAGGGGGCATAAAAGAGCTATTACCCATTCCAAGATAAAGCACACCTCGTTTCTTTGGGAGTAGTGTATGAGGGAGGAAGGCAAGAGGCCAGGAATGCTTATTCTTGTTGTTGTTTTTGTCAGGTGCCATCAAGTTGGCACTGACTCATAGTGACCCTGTGTACAATAGAACAAAACACTGCCTAATCCTGTGCCACCCTCACAATAGTTGCTATGCTTGAGCCCGTTGTCACAGCCACTGTGTCAGGCCATCTCATTGAGACTCTTCCCCTTTTTCACTGACCCTCCACTTTATCAAGCATAATATCCTTTTCCAGGGAATGGTCCCTCTGATAACATGACCAAAGGAGGTGACACGAAGTTTGGCCATTCTCACTTCTAAGGATCATTCCAGTTGCATTTCCTCTAGGACAAATTTGTTGGTTCTTTGGTCATGTTGTCAGAAGGACAATTTTTTCTGTGGTTTTATTTTTCTCTTCCTGTTCTGTAATTTCAATTACACGTAGGTTATTCCTTTTGATGGTATCCCTCATGAACCTCAGGCTTTCTTCATTTTGTTTCAAACTTTTTTCTGATTGTTCGCTTTCTAAAGAAGTAGTGAGGTATTTGCCTTCAATCTCACTAATTCTGTCTCTCATTGATCCAGTTCTCTTCCTTTCCCGTTCAGTGTCTTATCTACTTCTAAATCTTCAGTATTAATCTTCTGGATTTCTATGTGTAGATTTTGTATATTTTCTAATTTTTCATTTATTTTGTAATTTTGTTGTATTGTCTTTCAAAATTGTTGTAGGGTTTTCTCTATGTTTTCCTCAATTTTGTCAGTGTTTTCCTTGATCTGTCTCTCAGTTTGTTGAAGATACCTAATAATACTTTTGAATTCCTGTATCAGGGAGTTCCAATGCTATGTCTTCCTCAGGGGTGTGCTTTGGGTCTGTATCCTGGTCCCTTGTTTCTCTTGCTTTATCTTGCTTCTTTGTGTAGACCGTGACGCTCTGTTGTCTCTGAGGCATTGTGACATTTTTGTGTTTATATTTAATTGGTGATTGTATGTTGAAGTGACTTGCCCACGATTTTTGTTTTCTTTGTATGTTACCTACATAAGCAGGATACTGTGCTGTGCTCTTCTATTTGCTACTTGGCAGCACTTACACATTCACCACCTGTCTCCTTTCCTGTTGTCAGCCTCCCGTATGTCCCTGCCGTCCTTGGCAAACAAAGCCTATTTGTAGGTCCCTGGAATCTGAATGAGAATGCTGTCACTTTAAAATCCAAATGGCCACCACTTGTAAAGATTCAAAATAGCTTCACCCTTGATCACTTTAAATACCCAAAATGTCAGCAGCTTGTAAACAATCAAAATTACTGTGCCTTCGGTCACTTTAAATATCCAAAATGGCCACCACTTGTAAACATTCAAAATGCTTACACCCTCAGTCACTTTAAATAGCCAACATGGCCACTGCTTGTAAATAATCAAAATGGCTACACCCTCCAGACAACAAAAGTCCACAGCTCAGGTTGTCTGCCTCCTTTCTGCTTCCCTTCCTAGTCATAGAGCACCAGCACAGTCGTCCTGGCAGCCCTTGGTGACCAAGGCTGATCTTTAGGTCAATTCTCAGGTCCCAATACCACTTGGAAATATTCAGGCTGTTGGTCCCTTAAGAATAGCTGATAGTCCACTGCTCTGACCGTCTCCATACTCACTGTTTTCATTCAGGTTTTTCCACTAGTTGGTGCCTAATCCACTTCTGTATACTCCTTTTCAAAGCTCAGGGCTCCAGGATTATCTTCTGTATCTCTGAAATTGAATTTTCTTAACAACAACAACAACGACATCTCTGCAATTGAATTTTCTTTTCTTTGTTGAAGAGTGTCTGTGTAACTTATCTGCCTATTCCTCCATCTTACCAGAAATCCTGTCTTGTGGACTTGTTTTAATTGTCTTCAGCTTCAACTTGAACTTGCATATGAGCAATTGATGGTCTGTTCCACAGTCAGCTCCTGGCCTTGTTTTCGCTGAAGATATTGAGCTTCTCCACCATGTCTTTGCACAGATATAGTTGATCTGATTTCTGTGTATTCTATCTGGTGATATCCATGTGTATATTCGCTGTTTATGTTGTTGAAAAAAAGTATTTGTAATGAAAAAGTTGTTGGTCTTGAAAAATTCTATCCTGTGATCTCTGGCATCATGTCTGTTATCAATACCATATTTTCCAATTACTGGTGATTCCAACTTTTGCATTCTAATCACCAGTAGTGATCAATACATCTTGATTGAATGTTTGATCAATTTCAGACTGTAGAAGTTGGTAAAAAATCTTCAATTTCCTTGTATTTAGCTTTGGTGGATAGTGTATAAATTTGAATAATAGTGGTATTAACTGGTCTTCCATGTATAAGTATATGGATATTATCCTATCACTGACAGTATTGTACTTCGGGATAGATCTTGAAACATTTTCTGTCATGATGAATGCTGTGCCATTCTTCTTCAATTTGTCATTCTCAGAGCAGTAGATCACATGGTTGTCTGATTCAGAATGGCCAAAACCAGTCCACTTCAGCCTAGGATATTGATTTTTATGCACTACATTTAATTTTTGACAATTTTCAATTCCCTAGATTCACACTTTGTATATTCCATGTTCCGATTATGAATTGTTGTTGTTGTTGTTGTGTGCCGTCGAGTCGGCCCTGACTCATAGCAACCCCTCCTTGGGTTTCCGAGGCAGTATCACTACGGAAGTAGGATTGCCCAACCTTCCTTCCGAGGATGAACAGGTATTTCCAAATGTTTCTTCCCACTTTGAATCGTGCCACATCAGCAAGTGGAGGTCCCAAAAGCTTTACTCCATCTACATTATTGAAGTTGACTCTACTTTGGGGAGACAGCTCTTTCCCAGTCCTATTGTGAGTGCCTTCTGACCTGAGTGACTCATCTTCCAGCACTATATCAGACATTGTTTCAGGGCTATTTATAAAGTTTTCCAGTAATAGATAGTGTTTCATTGCTATTCATAAGATTTTTGCTGACCAGTTCTTTGAGAAATGGATGGGCTCTTCCTTCTTCCAAGTCTGTGTTAGTCTGGAGGCTCCTTTGCAACCTGTCTACCATGGGTTATCCTGCTGGTATGTGAAATACTAGTGGCTTAGCCTCCAGCCTCGCTGTAACCCGCAGGCTACCACAGTGCAACAGGAATGCTTGGGAGCAATCTTTTCTCATGAAACACAAGCCAGATGAAGGCAAGTTTGCCCAATGGGTATATGGGAATATTCATTATAGCATTGTTTATAATAGTGGGGGGAAAATTGAAATACCTAAATGTCTAAATGGAATACTCATTAATACTCTGTGATACGCAGACAACACAGCTTTGCTTGCTGAAAGTGAGGATGACTTGAAGCACTTACCAATGAAGATTGAAGACTACAGCCACACAACTGGACCAGTAATCAGCATCACGATAAATAGGGAAAAAACTGAAGTTGTCAAAGACTCCATATTACTTGCTTCTACAATCAACACCAACGGAAGCAGCAGTAACAGCATCAGACAATGTATTGCATTGGGCAAATCTGCTGCAAAAGACCTCTTTAAAGTGCTGAAGAGCAAAGATGTCTCCTTGAAGACTAAGGTGTGCCTAATCTGAGCCATGATATTTTCAGTCTCCTTATATGCATCTGAGAGCTGGGCAGTGAATAAGGAAGATCAAAGAGTTGATGCTTTTCATTTGTGGTGTTGGCGAAGAATACTGAAAGTACCATGGACTGCTAAACAAACTGACCAATCTGTCCTGGAAGAAGTGCAGCCAGGATGCTCCTTGGAAGCAAAAATGGCCAGACTTCCTCTCAACTATTTTCATCATGTTGTCAGAAGAGACTATTCTCTGGAGAAGAATATCATGCTAGGTAAAGTGGAGGCTCTATGTGAAAGGGGAAGGCCCTCAACAAGATGGATTGACACAGTAGCTACAACCACTGGCTCAAATATGGAAAGGATCGTAAGGCTGGCACAGGACCGGGCAGTGTTTCATTCTGTAGTATGTAAGGTCGCTATGAGTCAGAGGCGACTCAACAGCACCTAACAACAACCACAACAAATGTCCACCAATAAGTGAATTGATAAATTGTGGTATATTGACAGTTTTCAAAATGAGCCAAGCTTTATGCATCAGTATGCATATTCTCAAACATAATGGTGGGGAAAAAACAAGTTGCAGAAATGTCTATCATATAAAATTTAAAATTACAAAATGATAACCTTGTTTATGACTGCATAGGTAAAATTGTCTTTAAGTAGTAAAACATTTAAGGCAATCATAAACATTAAGATTATTGGAGGGTAGGACAGGAAGAGAGTGATATCCAGAAACAAATGGTTTTTAGGGTTTGTTGGTGGTATCTGTAATATTTTTTTTTTTAATTTTATTTTGATTTGGGTGAAGATTTACCGAGTAAATTCACTTTTCATACAGCAGTTCACATAATATACTTTGTCTCATGTCATTGACCAAAATTTACAATGCAACAGCTCCCCTCCCACTTCCTCCCCATAGTTACCTCTTCCCAGTGTCCATCCCT
>NW_006921676.1:5204728-5214744 GCF_000298275.1 Orycteropus afer afer | reverse complement strand
ATCTAACAGCGTTCCCTCCCCTCCCCTCCCACCCCTGGTAAGCAACAAAGAAAATTTCCTCCAATAGATAAACCTTTCCTTAACTTTGTAATATTTTCTTGCTTTTTAAAAATCTTAAGCAAATAAGTCGAAAATTTAAGATTTGAATGCAAAGAGCAACTAGTACGTTAGTGTTTGTTGTGGCACTACTTACAATAGCCAAAAGGTAAAAAAAAGCTTTTTGTTGTCCATCAACAGACGTCTATCAATAGATGAATGGATAAACAAAATATGGTATACATATACAATAAAATATTACTCAGTTATAAAGAGATTTTCTGATACATGCAACGACATGGATGAATATTGAAAATATCTGCATGGTATAAGTCAGTTTTACAAAAGGAGAAATACTGTATGATCCCACTTATATGAAATAGGCAAATGTATAAAGACCAAAGTTTATTAGTGGTTATCAGCAATAGGAAGAAGAAGGAAAGAAGAAATCATTGCATGGGGGGGGGGAGACTGAGCTTCTTCATTGGGGTTAATAATTTAGAAATGGATAGTGTGTTGGTTCTACAACATGATAAAAGTATTTAATGTCACTGAATTTTACATGTAAAAATTGTTGAATTGGCAAATGTTATAATATTATACTATAACCCCCCAAAAATTCCATTGCTTTTGAGTCGATTCTGACTCATAGTGACCCCCATTGGGTTTCCAAGGTGGTAAGTCTTAACAGAAGTATACTGCCCTGCCGTCCTTCTGCAGAATGGCAAGTGGTTTTGAACTGCCAGCCTTCTGGTTAACAGTCAAATGCCTTAGGCACTGCGCCACCAGAATATAGTATTATGCTATATGTGCACAAAAAAGAACTTTAAGACTTATTAAAATTCAGGAGTGGGAATGTTGGTATCTGTTACAATCTTTAGTTTCTTTCCATTTAAAAAATATCAGTGGAAAGAAGGAAAAACTTTAAAATTTAAATATTTGTAGTGATAAGCATAAAAATTAAATTTAGTGCAGAGTACACAAGAATAAAAAATACAAGTGGTCTAATTTTTTAAATTTTGTATAATTATTTTCATCTTTGGTTTGATTGTACTATTTATGCTTATCATTATTCCCTAAGCATTTATCATGCTCCTCTAGCCTCTGTTGAATTCCCTTATGAACAAATATTTTTTCAGCATCTATCTACTTCCATAGTGATACTGCCTCAGAAACCCAAGGAGGGGTCTCTGAGTCAGGTCTGACTTAATAGCATATAACAACAAAAACAGCAACATGTACAGAAGCACTGTGTGTTGTACTAAGGACACTAATGAAAAAGATACAGTCTCTACTCTCATAGCATCTTGGTGTGGTGGTAAATAATGGACTGTCCATTGGATTTAAGCCAGTTGTCTGTGATCAGGTGCAAAGACAATGAATGCTGACAGTATATCATCAAAGACTATTTCTTAAAAAATGAAGTATAATTAGGGATTTTATATTTTCTTTAAATAAGTTTTATAAAAAGAAATAACAGTTGCTGACAAGGTGATTCTGACTCATGGCTACCCCATGTTTATCAGAGTAGAATGTTGTTAGTGTCTGATTTTTTTCAGAAGTAGATCACCAGGCCTTTCTTCTGATGTACCTCTGAGTGAACTCCAAACACTAACTTTTTGATAAGCATTGGGAACACTAATCATTTGCACCACCCAGGGACTCCTTAATAAAGAAGAGGCATAGTAATAGTTGCAGGCTTGAAATATATTAATGTTGTCTGAGGAAAGGGAAAGAGGTGTCACAGTGTAATTGCAAGCTTATGATACAGCATATTTTGTAAGATCAAGAAATTTAAAATGATTATGAACATATCGAGGCATTGTAATGTTGAAAAAGAATAAACATTTTCAAGTGTCCCACACATTTAATACTTATTATGAGGAGCTCTGGTAGCATAGTGCCTAAGGCACTTGACTGCTAACCAGAAGGCTGGCGGTTCAAACCCACCAGCCACTCCTCAGAAGGAAGGTTGGGCAATCCTACTTCCGTAGTGATACTGCCTCAGAAACCAAAGGAGGGGTCGCTATGAGTCGGGGCCGACTCGATGGCAAATAACAACAACATTGAATCATATAACACTCAATAATGCAAAGCTGCCACAGCAACCTAATGTGAGCACCTATTTAGAATGTTTTAAAGTTCTAAGCAAAGATGTTTCCTTCAGCAAAAATTTAATTTTATGCAGTAAATAAAATAATCCTTTTAAAACTATTACTGGAATTCTAACCTATTCTTTTATTTTTTGCTGTCAATGAGATTTTTTGATTTGGTTTGGTTTGGTTTTGCTCTGGTTTAAGACTTTGTTTTATATAAGCATATTGATCAACTTGATCTTTAAAATCTGTTAAAACCAATGTTTTTTTTTTTAAAAAAAGAAAAATATTCGCTTGTTTTAGGGGGAAAATGATTATTTCCAATTCAGAAGCATATGTAAATTGTCCAAAGCCAGGACTATTTGTTGAAAATTGTGACATTTGCAGGCTTATGTACTGAATTTATGCAAAGCATATCACTTTTCTTCTTTCTGGAGGAGTTATTTTTGTCCCTTTAACTGTGCCATGGTTATTGCCATTCTATTTGTCTAATCAGATGGTATTTCTCTGCCAAGTCTGTTTATCTTACAGTGTGACAGTGATGATGGGTTTGTGAGAGAAAATTACTACTGTCAGCCAGACTCTGCCCAATGCCCTTGGAACATGAAAGTGACCAGTTTAGGGAACAGTTAAGTCAGTTCTCTCTTGAATAGCTTAGGAGAAAATGAATACTAGAAATGAAAGCTTAATGTGTTTTGGGGACATAAAATGAAATTGGTGTGATTATCCAGTAGTGGAAATGAAATATTCTGGAGATTTTTTACAAAATTTTTAACTTTTAAATGCTTCAATATTTGTTTTCTAAGAGATTATATAAAGTTTGTGTTTTTATTTAAAATGTTATTTTAATTATTTTGGAAGTATGCAGAATGATTCTATTTTGATTTGTGATTCTTTAAACCTGTTTTTAATAATTTTCCCCCCAAAACAGGTGATATTGACTATAGCACTGTGCTGCTTGGTATGCTAGTGATGCAAGATGTACAGCTTGGATTATTTATAGCTGTTATGCCAACTCTTATACAAGCAGGAGCAAGTACATCTTCTAGGTATATTTTTTATACCATTTCATTTTATATTTGTTTTTCTAGTTTCAAATCATTTATTTATGAAAATATATAAGATCTTGTTCCAAAAGCTCATTCAAAGCTTATATAATATAGACTTTAGAGCATGGACTCTGGAGTAACACTGCCTGGGCTCAAATTCTTGCTGTGTTTCTTACTAGCTTTTTAACCTTGGGCAAGTTACTTAACTTTACTCTTCCTTAGTTTTGTCATTTGTAAAATGAGGATAATAGTACCTACCTAATAGTACCTACTTGAGGGCTGTGGTGGTTTGTGGTAGAATTTTGTCTCCTATGTTGGAGACCTGGGTTCAATTCCCAGCCAGTGCTCTTCAGGCTCAGCCACCACTTGTCTGTCAGTGCAGTCTTGCGTGTGAATGCTGTGATGCTGAACAGGTTGCAACAGAGTTTCCAGACTAAGATAGACTAGAAAGAAAGGCCTGCGAATATACTTCTGAAAAACCAGTGAAAACCATATCGATCACTATGGCCCAGTTCTGTTGTTCATGAGTTTACCATGAGTCAGGGACCAGCTTTTCAGCAGCCAACAACAGTAAGATGATTAGGAGGATTGAATGAGTTAAGCTGTAAAAGTGCTTAGAACAATATCTGGAACATATTGAGGTGCCATTGAGTTGGTTCCAACTCATAGCGACCCTATGTACAACAGAACAAAACACTGTGCATGGTCCCGCCCTATCCTCATGATCATTGCCATGCTTGAGCCCAACATCGCAGCCACTGTGTCAATCCATCATGTTGAGGCTCTTCCCCTTCTTTGCTAATCCTCGATAAGACCACAGTACAAGAGACGAAGTCCAACCATTCTTGCTTCTAAGGAGCATTCTTGCTTATTTCCTCCAAGACAGATTTGTTTGTTCTTCTGGCAGTCCATAGTATATTCAGTATTCTTCACGAACATCACAGTTCAAATGTGTCAATTCTTATGTGGTCTTCCTTATTCATTGCCCAGCTTTCACATATATATGAGGCTACTGAAAATACCACCTGTGCCTTGTGTCAAGCTCACTTTTGTCTTCAAAGGGACATCTTTGCTCTTTAACACTTTAAAGAGGTCTTTTTGCAGCAGATTTGCCCAGTGCAGTATGTCATTTTATTTCTTGACTGCTACTTCCATGAGCATTGTATATTTGATTGTGGATGCAAATAAAATGAAATTATTGATGACTTTCGTCTTTTCTCTGTTTATCATGATGATGCTTATTTGTCCAATTGTGAGGATTTTAGTTTTCTTTATGTTGAGTTGTGTCCATACTGAAGGCTATAGTCTTTGAGCTTCATCAGTAAGTGCTTCAAATCATCTTCGTTCTCACCAAGCAAAGGTTGTGTCATCTGCATATCAAGTGTTCCTCCAATCTTGATGCCACATTCTGCTTCATATATTCTAGCTTCTTGGATTATTTGCTCATAATACAGATTGAATAAATATTGTGAACATAGTAAGTAATTATATGAGTTAGCTATGATTGTGGTGATTATAATCATCATTGTCATCATTGTTATCATTTTCCTGCTCCCTCTTTCAGTTCTACTAAAATCATCCCAAAACCTATACTACACTTTTTGGTTTCACATGGAGAAAGAGGCCAAGTGGGAAAAATAAATTTACCCAGAAGTTTGTAGATGATGCTGAATGTACAATACATTCCAAGAATACCAGCCAAAAAATAGCATACAGTTGGAAAGTATAAATTCTTGTTACTGTGTTGAGTCAATTCTGACTCATACTTACCCTGTATGACAGAGTAAAATTGACCTTTAGGGTTTCCTAGGCTATAACCTTTATAGGAGCATATCACCAGTTCCTTTGTCCACAGAGACTTTGGATGGGTTCAGACTGCTGACCTTTTAGTTAGCAACCGAACACTTACCAAAAGTATAAGAAAGCATAGAGAACCCTGTAAAATTTTAAAGCAAATACCCTTGGAATTGGACTATAAGCTTGAGTTGGTTTTAAGCAAATATGCTGTAATTTATGCATTAAATATTGTACTTTCAATACCCCCAGAAACTACATTTATTACAGTGATGATGCCATTGGTCAAAAATTACTAAACTTTTTGTAATTTTTTCTGCAGCCAGTTTGAAACCCTAAAATCTGTCTCCTTTATTTTGTTTCCAATCTGTATGCCTTTTTTTTTTTTTTTTTTTTCTTTTTCTTGCCTTATTGCATTGGCTGGTATTTCTAGTACTCTTGAATAAGATGGTGTGAGCAGATATCCTCAGTTTGTTCCTGATCTTAGAAGGAAGGTGTTCATTCTTTCACCATGAAGTATGATGTAACCTGTTGTTTTTTTTGGTAGATGTTCTTTATCTAGTTGAGGAAATACTTTCTATTCCCAGTTTGCTGAGAATTTTTAGCCTAAATCAATATTTGATTTTATCAGGTGCTTTTTCTGAACCAATTGATATGATCATCTGATTTTTCTTCTTTAGACTGTTGACATGGTGGATTACATTAATTGATTTTCAAAAGTTGAACCAAACTTGCCTACCTAGAATAAATTCTGCTCAGTCATGGTATCTCATTCTTTTTATACAGTGCTGGGTTTCATTTGCTAATGTTTTTTGAGGACTTTTGTGTCCAAATTCATAAGAAATATTAGTGTATAGTTTTCTTTTTTGTACTGTTTCTATCTGGTTTTGGTATCAGTGTAATCATAAACTAAGTTGAGAAGTGTTCACTCCTATTTTCTGGAAAACTCTGTATAAAAATTGACGTTAATTCTATAAAGGTTTAGTAGAAATCTTCAATAAAACATGTGGGACTATAGATTTCTTATTCTGATGCTTTTTCCATTACAAATTCAATTTCTTTCATGGGTATAAGATTATTCATCCTGTCATTTCAGTTGAATTTTGGTAGTTTGTGGTTTTCAAGGAATTGATCCATTTTGTCTGAGTTGTCTAGTTCACAAATGAAAAGTTGTTCATAATATTCCTTCATCATCCTTTTGATATCTGTTGGGTCTGTAGTGATAACTCCTGTCTCATTCCTTATACTGGTAACTTGGGTCTTCTCTCTTTTTTCGTTGTCAGTCTTGGCATATGTTTGTTCATTTTATTAATCTTTTCAAATAACCAGTTATTTTTAATTTATTTTTCTCTATTTTATCTTTAGTTTTCAGAAGTCTAATTACGATGTACTTTGGTGTCTTAGTTACCTAATGCTGCTGTAACAAATACCACAAGTGGTAAGCTTTAACAAAAAGAAATATATTCACTCACACTGCAGGAGGCTAAAAGTCCAAATTCAGAGCACTGGCTCTAACAGAAGGCTTTTTCTTTCCATCCTCCTAATCTTAGGAGGTTCCGAGTGCAAGGACCCTGGGTGCAGAGGATGCACTGTGCTCCCGGCTCTTCTTTCTTGGTGTTAGTAGATCCCTTTCTCTTTGCTTGCTTCTCTTTCCATTCATCTCTTGTAAGATAAATGGTATTGCAGCCACATCCCAGGGAAACTCCCCTTACATTGGATCAAGGTTCTGATAGGATGGATTCAGGGTGTTACATCCCATCCTAATCCTCTTACCATTAATTGACCTGTCATATCAAGTCACATCATGGGGGATCATTACATAACTGCCCAATTACATCATTACATAACTGCCAAACCACTGAGAATCATGGCTTACCCAAGATGACACATGTTTCTAGGGGAAATAATTCAATCCATGACACTTGGCATAGATTTCTTTGAGTTTATCCAATTAGGAGTTCGTTCAGCTTCTTGAATCTATAGCTTTATGTTTGAAGTTTTCAGTCATTATTTCATTGAATACTTTTTCAGTCCCACTCTCCTCTCCTGCTAGGACTCCTGTGATACAAATTTTTGCTCTTTTGTTATTGTTTCACAGGTCTCTGAAACTCTTACTCTTCTTTTTCCAGTATATTTTTTCTCTGTGTTGTTCAGATTAAGTAAATTCTATTAATATGTCCTCACATCCACTGATTCTACACTCTCTCATCTCCACTCTACTATTTCACCCATCCCCAAAGATTTTTATTTTGGTTGTTATATTTTTCTGTTGTAAATTCCCATTTGGTTCTTTTTTTATAATTTTAATTTCTTTGCTGAGGTTTTCTATTTTTTTATTTGCTTTCAAGATATTTGTAATTGCATGTTGAAGAATTTTTATGTTGATTGTTTTAAAATACTAGTGAGGTAATTCCAAAATCTTATTCATCCCATTGTTGGTGTCTATTGATTTTCTTTTCTTATTCGAGTTGATGTTCCTAGTTCTTGGTATGATGAATGATTTTCTTTTGTATCCTTGGCATTTTTGATAATATATTATGAGGCTCTAGATCCTATTAATTTTTTTTTTCTTTTTTAACAAATAATCCTCCTGTTAAGGTGGAGTGTGTAGTGGATAGATAATGTATGTTCAGCTTCCTGCTAGGCCCTACTGGTACCATCTTGGTCAAATTGGAACACTGATAAACAATGCATCATTACAGACTGGTGGGATGGAAGTTTAGTATAGTATTTACCTTATGTCAGGTCTTAGATTAGGTTTCAACAATCCAAAAATGATTATCTATGATACATTCTCTGCTCTCAAATAGCTCACAGTGTGGCAGAGAAGGTTGTTAGTGTTCTTGTTATGTAACATCAAGTCTTTTATTTATTTATTTTTCAACTTTTTATTGTGATTTGGGTGCAGGTTTACAGAGCAAATTAGGTTTCCAGTCAATAATTCACACATATTTTGTTTCATGACATCAATTGCAATCCCCACAATGTAACATCATTAATCCCACTTTCTCCCTGTTTCCTATTTCCATTCCTCCTTCTTTCCTGAGCCTTCCTTACTTATGAACTTTGTCCTTGGGCAAATGCAGTCCTTTAATATGCAGTGGTTGATTGTTCTAAGGAGTTCATATCTCCCTAGTGTTATTGTTTACCTTACAGACCTGTCTATTTGGCTGAAAATAGAACGCAGGAATGAGTTCAGTTCCATACCTGAAGGGTGACTTAGAGCCATAGTCTCAGAGATCCCACTGGTCTCTGTCTGGCCAGTAAACTTGATCTTTGTTATGATTTTGAGTTTTGTTCTCCATTTTTGTCCTGTTCTATCCAGGACTTTCTGATATGTTCCCTTTCAGAGCAGTTGATCATGGTAGCCAGACAACATGTTATTCTTGTCTCAGGATTGTGGAGGCTGAGGTTCAAGTGGTCCGTTAGTCCAAAGGATTAATTATTTCTATGTGTCTATGATTTTCTTCACTTTTCTTTGCTCTGGACAGGGAGAGACCAGTAGGTGACCACTGACAAGCTTTTAAAATCCCATCACTACTCATCAATGTAACATGTACAACATTTTTCTTTGTAGACTATGTTGTGCCAATTGATATTGGTGTACCCCACCACTATGGTCCTGAGCCCTAAGGGTCAGCAACATATTCCTTCATGATGTTTGGCTATGACTAAAAAGTTTTCATAACTTTGCCACCGGTATGCTCTACTATATCCATGACTATATGAGTATATGAAATATATATAGAGAAATATCCTTCATCAAAACCAAAAAACAAAAAAACCAAACTCACTGCCATCAAGTCAAATCTGACATCTGACTCATAGTGACCCCTCCTTGGGGGTATCTCTGTGGAAGTAGATTGTAGTCTTCCTTCTGAGGAGTGACTGGGGGGTTTGAACCGCCAGCCTTCTGGTTAGCAGTCAAATGCCTTAGGCACTATGGCACCAGAGCTGCTTCATCAAAACTACATATATTCATGGGTACAGTCCATTCTCCTTCCCACACCTCTTGAACTTGCATGTCTATCATTCTGTCCACTCACAGGTTATTGTTATTCCTTTTATTGCAGGATCTTTTTTTTTAATTGTACTTGGCATGCAAATTTACAAAGCATGTTTGTTTTACGTCCAAGAGTTCATGCACATATGATTTCACTGCTCTGATTACCATCCCCAACCATAAAAAACTCTCCTCACCTCTCCTCCCTGTGACCATTGAGTCATTTTCAACTCACAGCGACCATATGTGACAGAGTAGAACTGTCCAGGGCTGTAATTTTTACAGGAGCAGATTACCATATCTTTGTCTTGCAGACTGCTGAATGCATTTGAACTGGCAACCTCAGTTAGAAGCTGAGCATTTAACCATTGTATTGCCATGGCTCCTTGTAGGAAAGGTAGAAGGAACAAATAACTTTTTAACCTCAGATTTCCAGAAGTTAAGAGCTCAGGCTCTGCAGTGAGGCCTCAGTTGAAACTTCAGCTCTGTCATTTACTAACTTTGCAAGTTTCAGCCAGTTACTAAACATCTGTGTGACTCAGTTTTCTCCCTTGTAAAATGAGGATAATATGGAAATAGTACCTGCCTAATGAATTGCTGTGAGGAATGAATGAGATAATCTTGTAAAACACACAGCACAATCCCTAGTGTATAATTATTATTAAAGGTTAGTTTATCAAGAAGGTTCTTTGGATTATTATTTTCTTTTGGCCCAAAACATTTTTTTTTAATATCTATATCAGTAAACAACACTTTAATTCCAACCTGAAAATTAGAATTGATTCTTGTTCCTTTTGGCTACAGATTTTCAGTGAATAAAACTTTGAACAGCAAAAAGATGAAAATCATTTGAGTTATATTTAAAAGGTCTGAGTCTTTTGTCAGTGTATAAGAAGTTAATAGTTGACAAAATTTAGAATTTCTTAACAAAATAAGTAGAGCCTTGTTGTTGTTGTTGTTGTTAAGTGCCGTCGAGTCGTTTCCGACTCATAGCGACCCCATGCACAGCAGAACGAAACACTGCCCTATCCCGCGCCA
>NW_006921676.1:5164484-5201294 GCF_000298275.1 Orycteropus afer afer | reverse complement strand
AACAAGGGAAAGTGTTCAGTGCAGATCAGTGAGTAAGCACCAGCCCGCCCGTGCTTACCTTACTCCCAGAGACCCGGTCCCTCTTGGGAGGGTAACAAGGGAAAGTGTTCAGTGAAGATCAGTGAGTAAGCACCAGCCCGCCCGTGCTTACCTTGCTCCCGGAGACCCGGTCCCTCTTGGGAGGGTAACGAGGGAGCCATCTGAGCACTAGTGACTGGGTTTTACCCCTTTCTCCCGCTCTTCCCAAGTAGAGCCTTGGTCAAAGTTTATAGGACATTTATAAAACATAAATATTATATTTATTTTTCACCTTTCTTTTCAGTTATAGATACATAAAATATTGCTGTATGACCTTTACTCAATTAGAAAATGTTAAAGAGTTTTTCTTTTCCATTTCTGTAATTAAAAAAAATTAATCCAGTATAGTATTGATGCCATTAAAAAAGTGTTCCAATTCAGGCATGAAACTTCATATTTTCAAAGAGTTTTAATGATGTGAGAAAATGTTCTATTTGTAACGTTAAACTTTAAAAAGCAGAATCAAAATTTTATATAACACTCCTCAAATATAAACTTAGAGTTCCATATAACCTAGTAATTTCACTCCTAGGTATATACACAAGAAAAATGAAAACATGTACATGAATGTTCATAGCAGCATTATTCATAATAACTAAAAAATGGAAGTAACCCAAATGTCCATTAGTTAATGAATGAATAATAAAATGTGGCTTATCTGTACAGTGGAATATTTTCAGCCATTAAAAGGAATGAACTACTGACATCTTACAACATGAGTAAACCTTGAAAATATTACACTAAGTTAAAAAAGATAACCACAAAGGGCCACCAAACCAAAAACCAAACTCAGTGCCGTGCAGTTAGATCCAACTCAGCAACCCTTCCTTGGATTTCTGAGGCAGTATCACTACGGAAATAGATTGCTCAACCTTCCTTCCGAGGAGTGGCTAGTGAGTTTGAACCGCCAGTCTTCTGGTTAGCAGTCAAATGCCTAAGGCACTACGCCACCAGAGCTCTCCAAAGGGCCACATATTATATAATTTTATCTACATGATATGTCCAAAATAGGCATTTCCAGAGAGACAGAAAGTAGATTAGTGGTTGTCTGGGAATGGGGAAAATGAGAGAAAATGTGGAATGACTGCTACAGGGTTTCTTTGTGAAGTGATCAAAATGTTCTAAAATTGATTATGGTGATGCTGTTGCCCAGCTCCATGAATATATTACAAACCATTGGATTGTACACATAAGTGAGTGAATTGTATATGAATTAATCTCAAAAAGATGTTCAAATTATGTACAATTTTATTTCAACTACATAAAGATGTTGAATAAACTACATGAATAGAGAAACTAGTAATATATGTTACAAGATGTTAACAATCATTATCTACTAGTGGAGTAGTAAGGAGCTCTGGTGGCATAGTGCCTAAGGCATTTGACTGCTGTGTTAGACTGGGTTCTCTAGAGAAACAAAACCAGTAAAGCTTATATATAGAGAGAGAAAGAGAAATTTATCTTAGTAGAATGGCTCACACACTTATAGAAGCTGGCAAGTCCAAAGTTCTTGGATCAAAGGTCAAGCTGGAGGCTTTTCCTGACTCGCAGCTGCAGGGGCTGAGGAGCTCAAGGTTGGCAGGCAGTATACTGGCTGTTGACTCCAATGAATAACAAATCCAAGATCTCCAGGCCGAATGGTGGATTGTTCTCTCATGGACAGTTTTAGGCAGCACAACAGAATCCTGATCCACAGAAGAATGTCTCTTTTCTGAGGATGTCCATAAATATACTGAAAGCAGGCCACACCCCTAGGGAAACTCCCTTTCAGTGGATTGGCTGCTCAAAACATGTTCCTCTGATCCCATCATGGGAATAACCACATCACAACTGCTTAAACCACACAGAATTGTGGTCCAGCCAAGTTGACACACAGCTCCAACTACCACAGTCCATTGTAAGTCCCAAGGTCGGCAGAGCACGGCAGGCTGCTGAACAGTGACACAGCTACACACAGGGTCCAAGCGTGCCATAGGCTAGAGACCATTCCCAAGGCTTCTCCTTACTTACAGGAAGCAGACCGCATCCCAAAGGCAGCTACTCAGCTGCTTGTGGTTGTTCCCACCATGGAGTTGATTGCCAGTCTCATAATGGGGAATAACTACCACAACTACCACCAGCTGCCCAGCCATTCAACCACACCCAGCCAAGTTGTCACACAAACATAACTACCACAACTGCTAACCAGAAGGTTGGTGGTTCAAACGCACCAGCCACTTTGGAAGGAAGACTGGGCAGTCTACTTCCATAAAGATTTACCTCCTCGGAAACCTGAAGGAAGTCTCAATGAGTCAGAATCGACTCGATGGCAGTGAGTTTGGTTTCTTTTTTTTTTTTTTTTGGTTTAGTAGAGTAGTAGATTTGTGTTGATTTATTGTCAGCTGTATATACTTTTCCATGATTTTGGAAAAATTCTCTTCTAATTTTGATAACCAGGGAAATTCTATACAAATATTAAATTTTAAACAAATATTAAAAGAATAAATTCAGTTTTAAAGTTAATATAAACTTTGCCTTTTTGTTAAACATCATGCAGAATTAATCTTGGTGTTTCTAAAAGGAAAGATTAACTCTTTTTCCAAAATATCTTATAGGTAAAGAGCACAACACAGAAAGCTGTGATAAATAAGATTACTAAAATATAAAATGATTTGAATTATTACAATTAAAATCTTGCAAAACCATGGAAGTTCTAAAAGAAAGTAGGAGGGAATTTATTTATAATGAAGATGGGAAGACTTTTCAGCTTCAAGCAGGATACAGAATCCAGAGTCCATAAAGGAAAAGAAAAGTAACAAATTTCACTACATTAAAATTAAAACTTCTAATGTTTAAATACACACATACATATGCATATACACACACACACACAGATATATAAGCATACACCTGTGCATATATATATATTTGATAAGCTAAGGACAAACTAGAAAAAGACATTTATACATATACTAAAGACAGAGGATTAAGTTACTTATTTTCTAAATAATACACAAATTAAGAAAAATATGAGTAACTTAGTTTAAACATGGGTAAGAGATATAAGCAGTTAACATAGAAATGAATAAAATAAATGCTAACCTTCACACATAAAGGCAAATGGTACTTTTTACCCATCAGTTTATAAATGTTCAAAAGGTGGATGATACTCAGTTTTCAGAAATAAGCATTCTTGTGGGTTGTGATGGGAGTAGAAATTGAATCAGCCTTCCTGGCAGCCAGTTTGGCAGAATCTATCATCATGTAAAAGCTGCTTATCCTCTACCAAACAACACCACTATTGTCTTCTAATATGCTCACAAAAGCTTATCATCACTTCAACATAGAAAGAATCTAGACCAACCAAGAATCTATCAGCATATACCTGACTAAGTAAATTATAAAACCAAAAAACCAAACTCATTGCCATCAAGTTGGGTTTCTAAGGGGGCATCACTACAGAAGTAGATTGCCCAATCTTCCTTCTGAGGAGTGGCTGGTGGGTTTGAACTGCCAGCCTTCTGATTAGCAGTCAGATTAATTTGTAGCCTTAATCACTACACCACCAGATCTCCCTAGTAAATTATAGTACATCCATATGATGGGATACTATTGAGCCATTAAAACAAATGCGGCATATGCTGAGAAAAGAAAATTTTCCAAAATAAGTGAAAAAATACAGATCCAAAATAGTATATACGTCATGATCCCATTTGTGTAAATTAAGAATAGAATATATGTGGACAGGCATGAAATTTAACTAGTAGTAATCGGAAACTAGTAACAGTGATTATCTTTAGAAGAGATTGGAGTAGTCTAAGACTTTAGCTTTTCATTTTGTACCTTTCTTTGGAATATTTTCACCTCACCAAAGTATATTTAATTGATGTATCTATAGATACATAGAAATCCAAACTAGAGATGATAATTACAGAGTAGCTTATATAGTGATTAAGCCACAGTCTCTGGAGCCAGGCCAGCGGAGCTTGTCCCCAGCTTTTGCCCTACTTGTTGTTGTTGTTATTTGCCATTGAGTTGGATCCGACTCATAGCGACGCCTCCTTGGGTTTCCGAGGCAGTATCACTACGGAAGTAGATTGCCCCATCTTCCTTCCGAGGAGTGGCTGGTGGGTTTGAACCGCCAGCCTTCTGGTTAGCAGTGAAATGCCTTAGGCACTGTGCTACCAGATGTGATTTTTGCCTCTACTCTCTCATCTGTAAAATAGGGATAGTAATTGTGCTTGTCTCATAGGAAGGATTGGCATAAAGATTGTTATGACAAATGCAGATCTTAAATTCCTTATGAATCTTTTTATCTAGCTAAATAAAACTGGACTGAAACTAGAATACCTATAATGTGACATGCATTATTCTAGATTCTTCGGAGACAGAGGTGAAAATGGTAAAGAATGTCTTTACTCTCATGTCCTGTTTGGAAAAGATAATGAACAAACGATAAATTAATAGTAACCAAGAAAAATTTCCTATCATAGAGAAATGTGTGATGAGTAGTATGATGTAGAATAATTTGTTTATGAATAATAGATTACTACCTCAGATTTGCAAAGGCCTCTGAGTAGTTGATATTTAGGCTGAAATCTGAAGAATACAGATGAGCCAGTCACGTGAGGGAAATCAGGAGGAGCATTCCAGCAGAGGGAGCCTGGTGCACATGCCCTACAGCTAGAGGGAGGTTGGCCTGTCAGAAGAAACAAAAAGCAGCTGTTCTGTGGATAAGGGGAGAGTTGGGTGAGATGAAATGTGCCAACAAAGGACAGAAGTTTGAGTTTCATTTAAATGTCTTAAGAAGCTTTAGAACATCTGATTGATGTCCTTAACATGTTTGGCCTCTTTTGAAAAGTGGATTATAGTGGGGTAATAGTGGATAAGATCAGTTAGGAAGTTATTGGAGTGCTGTAGGACAAACGTGATGGTAGCTTGTTAGACAATGGGCTGGTGATAAGTGATGGACATAAAGGCCAGATTCAGGCCAAGTTTTAGGAGTAGAGAACTTGTTGATGTATTGATATATAAAGCAAGGGAAAGAAAACAATCAAGCATGACTTGGCTTGAAAGATTTTACTGGGTTGTGGGAGACTGGTCATGAATATTGGGTAAACTGATATATTTTATTCTATACCAGTGAACAAATTTCTATTCTTGCCAGTGCTTCAGTTCCTTATTTCTCACATTGGCTCACCCTCTTAATGAACAAAGGTAGTCTTTCAGAATGACTAGCAGACTTTTTCCTATTTGCTTACCCATTATTGATTTATTCATCCCACCTTTCTTTGTTTTAAGCCCAGCTCTTCTAATACTTCTAAGGTATGTGGCAATTTGAAATTTGTGTTTCTAGCACTGCTGTTTTAAGTCTAACTGCAGTGACAAATACTTCCTTAGTAACCAGATATATATTCTTCCATTGATAAGAAATTTTTAAACCGGAATTTTGGACTGATTTTTTTCTAAATATGTCAGAAAGCTAAGTTTAAAAAATATTGCATGTACCACAAATAAAATTCATGCATTTATTGTGAAAGTCATTAAGCTGTCATTTTAAGAATATATCAAAGATCTGAATAGAATATGTATTTTAAAAGACTTAGTAAAGAATATCTTTTTTCTGTGACTAAATAATCGACATGAAATGCAAAATTCTGGCTTGTGATAAGGAAATATTTTGCCGAAAGTTGCTAGAGTTCTTTAGTCATGCTTCCGATAGTGAAACTGAGTGTAATACTACAGGGTAACTATTGCCTTACAAAGAACATCAAATGGAGGTTAATTTCTGATTAAGAATTTGATTATCAATCATTGATTATGAATTAAAAATTGTCAGTCAAAAGTTTTTTACATCCTAGAAAATGTCTTTATTCCAAAATACTGATTGCAAAACAATTCAGCCTCAGTGTTTGATTCAAGTAACTCAATTTCTGAGAGAAATATTATTACTAGGTTTTATTTAGCATTTGGGAATAAAACTGTACTATTGGGGTAATTTAGTTTGTAACATTATAAAGGAAAAAAAGTGTAAGATCATTTTCCTGGATTTTAGAGAATTGTGTTTTAAAGATGAAATAACATGTGTTTTTGTTTTTTTTTTCTTTCTTTCCTAGCATTTTCATGGAAATACTGCGAATACTGGTTTTGATTGGTCAAATTCTCTTTTCACTAGCAGCTGTTTTTCTTTTATGTCTTGTTATGAAGACTTACTTAATAGGACCATATTATCGAAAGCTGCATATGGAAAGCAAAGGGAACAAAGAAATCCTAATTTTAGGAATAACTGCTTTCATCTTTTTAATGTTAACGGTAATTCTCAAAATATCTATATATGTTATATAATCTGATTTATATAGTCTGTTTCACTGAAAGCTCATGATCAATTCTTGGTATCTTTTAATTTTAATACTGGTTAAATGTTTAAAACATTTATTTGTATTTTTTATTTTATACATTTTATTGTGCTACCCATAAAAAATGTAATACAATGAGCTAAACATGTTATTATTTTGACTCATTTTTTAAGCAGTTTGCCAAAATTTTATTTGGAAGTGATCTCAAGTTATCACATGGTTACTGAGGGGGATTAAGTAAACAAATGTACTTACAAGCAGGTAAAAACCAATGTCAAATCATTCTACTCTGTTTGAAACTTTCAAATAGCTTTGCATCTAAAATAGAAAATTAACATTTTAAAAATAAATTTTAGTTATATTTGATAGTAACAAGTTAGTAAACAGTGAAAGTTTTATTGCTGTAATGTGAGAATTTTAATATGTTATTTTTGAGAGCAGATTTTCTTTAACTGAAGAACAAGCTTTTCATGGTAGATGAGGGAAAATACTGTTAGACTAACAAATAGTGTAAATATGAACAGTATTTCCTTAATTAAATTAGCTTATGTTATTCATATTAATAATGCAGCACTCATAATTTTACAAAAGCAAAGATGATTTTATGCTAAAAAGTAGCAGTAAACTGTCTCCAAATTGCTTTCCTAAATATTTTTATTTCTGATGGTTCCTTAATTTTATTAACTCAAGAATGATGATCATGAAAAACTTAGATCCTTCTGAAAGTGAATTACCATACTTTTACTTCCAGGAAGATGGAATAGACTTTTTTTTTCCCCCTATACATTAATTGCCACTCCTCGGAAGGAAGGTTGGGCAATCCTACTTCCGTAGTGATACTGCCTCGGAAACCCAAGGAGGGGTCGCTATGAGTCGGGGCCGACTTGACGGCACATAACAACAACAACAACAACAAAACCCCCTAAAAGTCCTGAAAATTGTATATAAAACTGAGAAAATTCTGAAAGATAAAGAAAGAAGACAGACTGGTTAAAGAACTCAGGGGCTAAGGAATAATATAGGTGAGTTTCATTTTGCTTCATGTATCACAGCTGTGGAGCTGAAGAAGCCAGCAACCCAGAAACACCAACATGTATAAACCAAAAAAACCCCAACAAAACCCTGTTCACTCTGGCAAAAGCTCCAGGAAAGGGAAAGCCTAGAAGGATAGTACTTTCAGTCAATAATCACCCTACTCCAGTGAAATACCACAAAGGCCAAGTGGGAAGCCTAGACTTTTACCCTTACCGGGCTGTACAACGCATCCCAGCATCCCTGCCAGATTGGTGTCAGAGAAGGCCAAGTAGGGAGCCTGGACTTTCAACATTGCAAATCATTAAGGAGCTCTCCCTTTCAGCCTTCTGATGCCCCACAGTGTCTATTCTGACCACCTGGAGAGCCACACATGCATCCTCCTTGGGAGTCAACAGAGGATAAGTGAAGAACCTGGACTTCTTTTTCCACATTATAGTAACAAGGTGAAGTTATACCTTTCTTTGCCAGAACAGTGTTAAAGAAAGCCAATTTAGACAAAAAGCTTAAATAAGATCCAGAATCTCATGACATAATATAGTTCAGGTGTTAGTCAAATATCTGTTATATCAGGAACCAGTAAGATGTCAAATTGAATGAGAAAAAAAAAAAATCAAGAAACATATGCCAACACTGAGATGACACATATGTCCAATTTATCTAACGGGGATTTTAAGGGCTATCATAAAAATAATCATAGGAGCAGTTATGAAACAATTTGACACAAATGAAAAAATAGAAAATCTCAAAAAAAAAAAGAAGATATAAAGAAGGACCAAATGAAAGTTTAGAACTGAAAAAGAGTAACAACAACAACAACAAAACTCAATGGATTTAGCTTAGAAGCTCTGGTGGTACAGTGGTTAAAGTGCTTGGTTGCTAACTAAAAGGTCAGCTGTTTGAACCCACTGGCCACTCTTTAGTAGAAAGATGTGGCAGTCTGTTCCTGTAAAGATTTACAGCCTGAAACCCTTTGGGACAGTTCTACTTTGTCCTATGAGGTTGTTATGAGTCAAAATGAACTCAATGGCACTGAGGTTGTTTTGGATGTGCTCAACTGCAGAATGGAGGGGATAGAGGAAAGAATTAGTGAGTTAAAAGATAGAACAATAGAAATTGCCCAATCTGAACAACAGAAAAAATAGATTGAAAAGAAATATTGACATAACCTCAGGGACCTATTGGACTATAAAACAGAAGATCTAACATTTCTGTCATAGGAGTCCTGGAAATAGAGCAGAGAGTTTGAAATGATGGCTGAAAACATCCCAAAATTGGTAAAAGACATATATACCTACAGATTTAAGAATCCAGGTGAACACCAAACAAGATAAACCCAAAAAAAGTCCTCACCAAGATGCATCATAATTAAACTTATGGAAATTAAAAATAGGGAAAAAAAATCTTCACAATGGCAAAATGGTTTAGAAAAAAAAAAAAATGACCTTCATAAGGGGAAAACAATTCAAATGATAGCCGATTTCTTATCCAAAATAAGGATGCGAGTGAAGAGGAGCACAGTATTTTTGAAGTGCTGAATGAAAAGAGCTGTGAATCCAGAATTGTATACCTGGCAGACATATACTTAACAAATGATGGGAAGTCAAGACATTCTCGGATGGATAAAAACTAAGAATTTGTCACCAGCAGACCTACTGTAAAAGAATGGCTAATAGGAGTTTTCTAAACAGAACAGAAATCAACAAAAGAAGAAACTTTGGAATATCAGGATGGAAGAAGGAACATAGTAAACAAAAATATGAATAAATACATTAAGCTTTCTTCTCCATTTGAATTTTTTAAGTTGTATTTTGAGAGTTGGATTAAAAAATTACACAACTGACTGATTTTCTAAAGTTACATAGAGGAAATATTTAAGATAATTATAAATAGGCAGGTAACAGGATATAAAGAATGATAAGGTTTCTCTACTTCATTTGAACTGCTATAATGAAGACATCAGTAGACTGTTGTAGATTGCATGTATATAAATATATATATATTTATAAAATACCACCATTTGTCTGTCAGTTTGTTCTACTGTGACTTGCATGTTGCTGTGAGGCTTGAGGCTATGCTACCAGTATTTCAAATACCAGCAGAGTCACCGTATAGACAGGTTTCAGTAGACCTTCCAGATGAAGACAAACTGGGAAGAAGGATGGGTCCATCCACTTCTGGAAAAAACTGGCCTCTGAAAACCTTATGAATAGCAGTCAAACACTGTCTGATGTATTACTGGAAAAGCGTGTGAATAACTCTGAAACATTGTCTGATATAGTGCTGGAAGATAAGCCCCTTGGTTTGGAAGGCACTCAATATATGGCTGGGAAAGAGCTGCCTCCCCAATGTAGAGTTGACTTTAATGATATGAATGTAGTAAAGCTTTCAGGACCTTTATTTGCTGATGGGGCATGACTTGAAAAGAGAAGAAGCAGCAGCAAACATTCATTAATAATCGGAACTTGGAATGTACAAAGTATGAATCTAGGAAAATTGGAATTTGTCAGAAATGAAATGGAATGCATAAAGATCTATATCCTAAGTATTAGTGAGCTGAAATGGACTGGAATTGGCCATTTTGAGTCACACAACCATATGGACTACAGTGTGGGTAATGACAAATTAAAGAGGAATGGCATTGCATTCATAATCAAAGTGAACATCTCAATATCTATCCTGAAGTACAGTGCTGTCAGTGATAGGATAATAGCCATACACCTAGAAGGAAGACCACTACTACTACAATTACTCAAATTTAAACACCAACCTCTAAAGACAGAAATGAAGAAGTTGAGGATTTTTTTCCAACTTCTGCAGTCTGAAATTGACCAAACGTGCAATCAAGAATCAAGATGCATTGATAGTTATTGGTGATTGAAATGCAAAAGGTGGAAACAAAGAAGAATCATCAATAGTTGGAAAAGATGGCCTTGGTGATAGAAATGATGCTGGAGATCGCATGATAGAATTTTGCAAAACCAATGACTTATTCACTGCAGATACCTTTTTTCAACAACATAAATGGTACTGGACAGGTGGACCTCACCAGATGGACTACCCAGAAATCAGATCAGCTCTATCTGTGGGAAGAGGTGATGTTGAAGCTCAGTATCTTCAGTCAAAACAAGGCCTAAGTCCATGAGAGCCAAAATATGACCTTGATTATATCCCACCTAAAATTAGAGCCCATCTGAAGAATAGATTTTACACATTGAACACCCATGACTGAAGACCAGACAAGTTGTGGGATGATATCAAGAATGCCCTACATGCTTCCAGCCAAATAAAAGACAGGCATATGAGTTGAATGTTTACCTGAGGTAGATATACTCCTCAGAGAGAACAGTCATGGGAGAAAAAAGGGCTGCTTATGCACAGGGAGACAGCTCAGGGGGCAGGAGTGCATGGAGGGATGGACCAGGGAAGAGGTAACTATCGGGAGGAAGTGGGAGAGGAGCTGTTACATTGTGGTAAATTGTAGTCAATATCACGAGATAAAGTGTATGTGAATTGCTGTATGGAAAGTGAATTTGCTCTATAAATTTTCACCCAAACCACAATTAAAAAAAAAAAAAAAAAAAAAAGCCCTACATGAAGAAAGCAAAAGGTCATTAAAAAGAGAGGAAAGGAAGAAAAGACAAAATTGATGTCAGAAGAGACTCTGAAACTTGCTTTTGAACATAGTGTAGCTAAAGTAAATGGAAAAAATGCTGAAATAAAAGACCTGAACAGAAGATTTCAAAGGGCAGCTTGAGAAAACAAAGTAAAGTATTATCGTGAATGTGCAAGACCTGGAATTAGAAAATCAAAATGAAAGAACATGTTCAGCATTTCTCAAGCTGTTCAAGCCTTAAGTTGCAATATTGAAGGATTCTGTAGAGCTCTGGTGGCATTGTGCCTAAGGCATTATTGGACTGTTAACCAGAAGGTTGGCAGTTCAAACCCACCAGCCACTCTACAGAAGGAAAATGGAGCAATCTACTTCCATAAAGATTTAAGCCTCAGAAACCCAATGGAGGTCGCTATGAGTAAGAACTGACTTGATGGCAGTGAGTTTGGATTTTGGTTTATTATGAGCAGAATACTGAATGATGTGATGCAGGAAACATCTAAAAGAAGATGGAAGGAATACACAGAGTCACCACTGTACCAAAAAGAATTGGTCAGTGTCCGCTATTTCAGGTGTAGCATATGATCCAGAACCAATGGTATTGAAGGAAAAAGTTGAGACTGCACTGAAGTAATTTGCAAAAAAACAAGGTTCTAGGAATTGATGGAATACCCATTGAGATTTTTCAACAAAATGGGTGCAGCATTGGATGTGCTTACTTATTTATTCCAAGCAGTTTGGAAGACAGCTACCTGGCCAACTGACTAGAATAGATCCATATTTGTGCCCATTCCAAAGAAAAGTTACCCGACAGAATGTGGAGATTATTGAACAAAATCATTAATATCACATGCAACTAAAATCTTGCTGAAAATAATTCTGAAATCGTTGCAGCAGTATATTGACAGGGAACTTCCAGAAATGTAAGCTGGATTCAAAAGAGAAGTGGAATGAGGGGGCATCACTGCGGGTGTCAGATGGATCTTAGCTGAAAACAGAGAATACCAGAAAGATGTATACCTGTGTTTCATTGACTATGCAAAGGCATTCGACTGTGTGGATCATAACAAATTATGGATAACATTGAGAAGAATGGGAATTGCAGAACTCTTAATTGTTCTCATGAGAAGGCTGTGCATAGACCAAGAGTCTGTCATTCAAACAAAACAAGGGGATACTGCATGATTTAAAATCAGGAAGGGTATATGTCAGGGTTGTATCCTTTCACATACTTATTCGTCTGTACACTGAGCAAATAATCCAAGAAACTGGACTATATGAAGAGGAATACGGCATCAGGATTGGAGGAAGACTCATAAACAACCTGCAATATGCAGGTGACACAGCCTTCCTTGCTGAAAGTGAAAATGACTTGAAGCAGTTAATAATGAAGATTAAAGACTACAGTCTTCAGTATGGATTATGTCTCAACAGAAAGAAGACAAAAATCCTCATAACTGGACTGATAAGCAACATCATGATAACTGACAGCAGAATAATTGATGCATTTGAATTGTGGTGTCGATGAATATTTAATGGACCATGGACTACTAGACCTGAAGTTAGAAAATCAAAATGAAAGAACATGTTCAGCATTTCTCAAGCTGTTCAAGCCTTGAGTTGCAATATTGAAGGATTCTGTAGAAGAACAAACAAATCTGTCCTAGAAGAAGTGCAGCTAGAATGTCCTTAGAAGCAAGAATGGCCAGACTTCATTTCACCTACTTTGGTCATGTTGTCAGAAGGGACCATTCCTTAGAGAAGGATATCATGCTTGGTAAAGTAGAGGGTCAGCAAAGAAGGGGATTCAGTGAGGTGGATTGCAACAGTGGCTGCAATGATGGGCTCAAATTTAGCAAGGGTTTTGAAGCTATGGCAGGACCAGGCAGTGTATTGTTCTGTTGTACATGGGGTCACTATGACTCGGAGCCTAACAAAACCTAACAACAACAACATACATAAAATGTAGTACCTACAGTAACAAAATATACTCAAAAAGTATAAAGAAAAGTACAAAGAAATATACTCAAACACTATAGACAAAGCAAAATGGAATTCTAAAATTATGTTTAAATAGAAAAACAGGAAAAAGAAAACAGAGAGATAATAATAATAAAAAAAATCAAACTTAAGCCCTAACATTAATAATTACATTAAATGTAAAAGCCCATACACACTGATTAAAAGATAGAAATGGGCAGATTGTATCAAAAAACATGATCCATAGTGGTGATGAATACACAACATTTTGAAAGTTAATGTAACTGAATTGTACACTTAAAAATGGTTAAATGGAAAATTTTTATATTACATATATTTTACCATGATACATACATACACAGATGATCCAACCATATGATATTATAAGAAACTCAATTTAAATATGATAATATAGGTAGGTTGAAAGTAAAAGGATGAAAAAGATTTGTCTTGCAGACATTAATCAAATAAAGCAGGAGTAGTTATGTTCGTATCAGATGAAGTAGATGTTATTACAGAGAAAATTTCCAGTGACAGAAAAGGACATTTTGTAGCAAAATGATCAATCTACCAAGAAATTATAGTTTGGAAATGTGTATGCACCAAATAACAGAGCTGTAAAATATGTGAACCAAAAACTCACAGAACCAGAGGGAGAATAGACAAATCCACAATTTTTATTACAGACTTCAACACCCCTTCCTTAACAGTTGATAGAACAACTAGACAGAAAATCAGCAAGGATATAGAAGAATTAAGCTTTACCAACCAACAAGATCAAATAGACATTTATAGAACACTCAAATCCAACAACAGAATACACATTTTTTTTTCAAGTGACCGTCACACATCTACTATAAACTGCATCATGGGCCATAAAAGGAATGTCAACAACTTTGAAAGAACTGAAATCATGTAAAGTGTATTCTCTTAACATGGTGGAAAAACTATCTCCTATTTTGATCCCTTTCTGAATGGTTGATGGTGGTAGCCAAGTACCATCTAGTTCTTCTGGTCTCACAGTAATGTAGGCTGAGGTTCTTGTGATCCACTAGTCCCTTGGACTAATTGTTTCCATGTGTCTTTGGTTTTCTTCATTCTTCCTTGCTCTGGATGAGGAAAAAATCAGTTGTTGCATCTTAGATGGCTGCTTGCAAGCTTAGACCCCAAGGATATGGTGTTTTTTGTTTTGTTTGTTTGTTTGTTTGTTTGAACATTTTGTTATGTTTTAGGTGAAAGTTTCCATAAGGGTTTCCTTGGCTGTAATCTGTACAGTAGCAGATTGTCACTCCTTTTCTTCTTCAGAGCCACTGAGTGAGTTCCAACCACTAACCTTTTGGTTAGCAAATTGCAAAGCACTTGTACTCCCTAGGCTTCTTCTACCATGAAACTGTTATTTTGTTGTTGTTAGGTGTCATCAAGTCAGGGCTAACTCATAGCAACCCTAATGAAACGCTGCCTAGTCCTGCACCATTGTCACAGTTGTTGCTGTGTGTGAGCCATCGTTGTGCCACTGTGTCATTCCATCTCACTGGGGATCTTCCTCTTTTTCACTGACCCTCTGCTTTATCAAGCATTGTCCCTTCAAATAACATGACTAAAGTAAGTGAGACAAGATCTCACCATCCTAACTTCTAAGGAGCATTTTGGTGGCACTTCTTCCAAGACAGATTTGTTCATTCTTCTGGCAGTCCATGATGTATTCAATATTCTTCACCAGTACCCTGGAATATTTACTCAGCAATTAAATTTTAATACACTCAACCTGAATAATCATCAGAGAATTACATACAGAGTGATAAAAAGCCAGTCACAAAGGGTTACTGATTATAGATTGCATTTAGATAACAATGTTGAAATGACAGCATTATAAAAATGTAGAAAAGATTAGTGACTACCGGCCCTTAAGGTGGGGGAGTAGAGGGGAGGTCAGTGGGGATGCATGAAAAAAGCAATCTGAAAGATCCTTGTTGTTATGTGCCATGGAGTCAGACCCGACTCATAGTGACCCCTCCTTGGGTTTCCGAGGCAGCATCACTATGGAAGTAGATTGCCCAACTTTCCTTCCGAGGAGTGGCTGGTGGGTTTGAACCACCAGCCTTCTGGTTAGCAGTCAAGTGCCTTAGGCACTATGCTACCAGAGCTCCCTGAGATCTTTGTAGTGATGTAAAATACCTTAACTATCAATACTAGTATTCTGGTTGTGATACTGTGCTACAGTTTGGCAAGATGTTATCACTGGGGAAAAATAGTTAAAGTTACCTTTATCTTTCTGTATTATTTCTTACAACTGTATGTGAATGTACAATTACCTCAAAATATAATGTTTAATTTAAAAAATTAACAAAAATTATTTCCTTATATATGTTTTAATTGCCTGTTAATATTTTATAATCTCAGGAAGAGATTAAGTTTTGCTTTTTCTGTTTCAACCTTCTCATTTCTTGTGTTGTTAGGTCCCGTCGAGTTAGTTCCAGCTCATAGTGACCCTGTACGGTTTTATTTTGAGCAGCAGAATAAAACACTGTCCAGTCCTGTGCCATCCTCACAAGCTACTTAAAATAATTTAAACTATTCCTAGTATATGACCTAATTGCTTTTTTACATTACTTTATCCATTCCAGAGTATGTTTCTGGTTGAAAATGCCAGTTGCCATCAAGTCAACCCTGACTCATGGCAACCTCATGTGTATTGGAGTAGAATTGTGCACCATAGGGTTTTCTTTCTTTCTTGAGTCCAAAGCCTACACTTTTTCAAACCACTCTACCAATCGAGGTATTAGAAAGTGGGGATGTTTGTTTGTTTTGTTTTTGAAAATATAAAATTAAATACATAACATCATAATGTGGCAGCCAGTGAAGCTGACATTGCCTAAACCAAGCATTTAACCTTCCCTTATTAAAAAGTTTTAGTTTGCACATATTATACCAAGAGATTGCCAGGGGAAGATTTAGTTGCAGTATTCTAAATTATGATTCTGAATGAGCAATAAACAGTTTAACAATTACCAGGCTAATCTGATCATTTCAGTCACTCAGTGTTTAATGACTTGTTTTTTCGATGTAGATCACCAAGCTTTTTTTCCAAAGTGCTTCTGGGTGAACTTGAACTTCCAACCTTTTGATTAGTAGCCAACCATGTTATTTATTTGCGCATCCAGTAAAGCTGTCTTATCTGGACAAATTATGTTTTATTCCCGATGGCTACATAAGTTAAAATAATTTTTTATTCATTGATTCTCAGTTTTCTTTCTTTGTTCACTCAGCACAATTTACTCAGCACCTTCTATATATACTAGGTGCTGGGCATTTTGTTTATAAGCTGTTCTTAAAATTCGTGTATCAGTTTTCACTTTTCATTGATTGCCGTGTGATACGCCATTGTATGAATGTTGTTTTTGTTAGCTGCTATCAACTTACCCTTATTAGGATATTAGGGTTTGTTTATATTTAGAGCTTTTATAAATAAAACTTTTATAAACATTCTTGCGTGTGTTTTTGATTGACATGTGATTTCATGTCTGACGAGTATATGTCTAGTAGGGTGATTGCTGAATCATAGCATATACACGTATTTAGCTCTAGTAATTACTGCTAGTTTTCTCATGGTGGTTGTGCCAGTTTTCACTCCCACCAGCATTGTGTATGAGAGTTCACTTTTCCATATACTCTTCAACACTTTAGTATTGTCAGTCTTTAATTTTAGCCATTCTAGTGGGTGGTAATGGTATCTTACTGGAATTTTATTTTCATTTTCCTAAAAGTTACTGATGTTGAGTACTTTTCTCATATATTTATAAACCATTTGGAGATCCTCTTTGGGTAGGTACCTATTACGCGCTCCTCAGATTATTTTTCTGTTAGGTTTTGTTTTGTTTTGTTTTTTTCCCTTACTGATTTGTAATTCTGTTTATATTCTAATAAATTATTTGCCAGGTGTATATATTTTTTTCCATCACTTGTCTCTTAGTTTGTTGTGCTATGGTGGCTTTCATGTTGCTGTGAAGCTGGATAGAGACTATGCCACCAATATTTCAAATACCAGCAGGGTCACCCATGGTGAACAGGTTTCAGTGGAGCTTCCAGACTAAGACAGAATGGAAAAGAAGGAAGGACCATCCACTTCTCAGAGAATCGGCCAGTGAAAATCTTATGAATAGCAGTGAAACACTGTCTGATATATTACTGGAAAACTTTATGAATAGCCCTGAAACACTGTCTGAAATAGTTCCAGAAGATGAACCCCTCAGTTGGGAAGGCACTCAAAATATTACTGGTAAAGAGCTGCCTCCTCAAAGTAGAATCAGCCTTAATGATGTGGATGGAATAAAGTTTTGGGGACCTCCATTCGCTTATGGGGCAAGACTCAAAATGAGAAGAAATAGCTCCAAGCATCCATTAATAATCAGAACATGGAATATACAGAGTGAATCTAGGAAAATTGGAAGTTGTCAAAGAAATGCATAAAAATCAATATCCCAGGTATTCATGAGCTGAAATGGACTGGTTTTCAGCATTTTAAATCAGATGATCACATCATCTATACCAGGAATGACAAACTGAAGAGGAATGGTGTGACATTGATTGTCACAAAGAATGTTTCAAGATCTATCCTGAAAAGTATAATGCTGTCAGTGATAAGATATGCCTACAAGGAAGACCAGTTGACACTACTGTTACTCAAATTTATGCACCAACCGCTAAAGCCAAAGGTGAGGAAATTAAAGATTTTTTGAAGTTTTGCAGTCTGAAATTGACCAAATAAGATGTATTGATGATTACTGGTGATTGGAATGTGAAAGTTGGAAACAAACAAGAATCACCAGTGTTGGACAATATGACCTTAGTGATAGAAATGACACCAGAGATCATATGATACAATTTTGCAAGACCAATGGCATATTCATTGCAAATACCTTTTTTCAACAACATAAACAACATGTGATGTACACATAGATCTCACCAGATGGAATACACAGGAATCAGGTCAACGACATCTGTGGAAAGAAGTGAAGAAGAAGCTCATTATCTTCAGCCAAAATAAGGCCAGGAGCTGACTGTAAAACAAACCATCAATTGCTCATATGCAAGTTCAAGTTGAAGCTGAGGAAAATTAAAACAAGTCCACAAGAGCCAATATATGACCTTGATTATATCCCACCTGAATTTAGAGACCATCTGAAGAATAGATTTGATGCATTGAACACCAATGACCAAAAACCAGACAAATTGTAGGATGAAATCAAGAATACCATATATGAAGAAATCAAAAGATGATTAAAAAACAGGAAAGGAAAAAACCAAAATGGATGTCAGAAGAGACTCTAAAACTTGCTCTTGAGTGCACAGTAGCTAAAGCAAATAGAAGAAATGAAAAGATAAAAGAACTGAGCAGAAGCTTTCAGAGAGCAGCTCAAGAAGACAAAGTCAGTTATTATAATGAAATGTGCAAAAACCTGGAGTTAGAAAACCAAAGGGGAAGAGCACTCAGCATTTCTCAAGCTGAAAGAACTGATTTTAAAAAAAAAAAAAAAATCAAGCTTGAATTGCAATAGTGAAAGATTGGGCAAAATAGGAGCTCTGGTGGCATAGTATCTAAGGCATTTGATTGCTAACCAAGAAGGCTGGTGGTTCAAACCCACCACCCACTCCTCAGAAGGAAGACCAGACAATCTACTTCCATAGAGATACTGCCTCGGAAATGCAAGGAGGAATCACTATGAGTTGGGATCAACTTAATGGCAGTGAATTTGGTTTTTTTTTTTAATAGGCAAAATATTGAATGATGCAGGAAACATCAAAAGAAGATGGAAGGAATACACTGAGTCACTGTACCAAAAAGAATTGGTCAGTGTTCATCTATTTCCAGAGGTGGCATATGATCAAGAACCAGTGGTACTGAAGGAAAAAAATCGAAGCTTCACTGAAGGAATTGGCAAAGAACAAGGCTCCAGGAATTGATGGAATACCCACTGAGTTGTTAGAACAAACAGATGCCGTGCTAAAGGCATTCAGCTATGCCAAGAAATTTGGAAGACAGCTGCCTGGCCAACTGGCTGGAAGAGATACATATTTGTACTCATTTCCAAAGAAAGATGAATATGGAAATTATCAAACAATATCATTGATACCACATGCAAGTAAAATTTTGCTGAAGATAACTCAAATACGGTTACAGCTGTGTGTTTATTGGGAACTTCCAGAAATGCAAGCTGGATTCAGAAGAAGATGTGGAACAAGGGATAACATTGCCAATGTCAGATGGATCTTGGCTGAAAGCAAAGAATACCAGAAAGGTGTTGACTGTAGAAAAATGTTCAATTTTGTGGATCATAACAAATTATGGATAACATTGAGAAGAATGGGAATTCCAGAATACTTAATTGTGTTCATGAGGAACCTGCACATGGACCAGGAGGCTGTCATTTGAACAGAACAAGGGGATACTGCATGATTTAAAATCAAGAAGGGTGTGCGTCGAGGTTGTATCCTTTCACTGTAATTGTTCAACCTGTATGCTGAGCAAACAAGCCGAGAAGCTGGACTATATGAAGAAGAACATGGCATCAAGATTGGGGGAAGACTTATTAATAACCTGCAATATACAGGCGACACAATCTTGCTTGCTGAAAGTGAAGATGACATGAAGCACTTACTGATGAAAATTAAAGACTACAGTCTGCAGTATAGATTAAACCTCAACATAAAGAAAATGAAAATCCTCACAAATAGACCAATGAGTAGCATCACAGTAAATGGAGGAAAAATTGAAGTTGTCAAAGATTTCATATTACTTGAATCAACAATCAATATCCATGGAAGCAGCAGTCAAGAAATCAGATGTTGTATTGTACTCTGCAAATCTGCTGCAAAAGACCTCTTTAAAGTGCTGAAGAGCAAAAATGTCGCTTTGAAGATAAGGTGTGTGTAATCCAAGCCATGGTATTTTCAATTACCTTGTGTGCTTGCTAAAGCTGGACAATGAGTAAGGAAGGCCGAAGAAGAGTTGATGTTTTTGAGTTGTGGTGTTGGTGAAGAATACTAAAAGTACTGTGGACTGCCAGAAGAATGAACAAATCTGGCCTGGAAGAAGTGCAGCCAGAATGCTCCTTGGAAGCGAGAATGGCCAGACTTTGTCTCACCTCCTTTGGTCATGTTGTCAGATGGGACCATTCCCTGGAAAGGAATATCATGCTTGGTAAAGTTGAGGGTCAGCAACAAAGAGGAAGACACTCAACAAGATAGATAGACAAAGTGGCTGCCAAGTAGCAATGGGCTCAAGTGTAGCAAGAATTGTGAGGATGGCTCACAACCATGCAGTGTTTCATTCTGTTGTCCATAGTGTTGCGAAGAGTTGGAACCAATTCGACAGCACCTAACAACAACAACAACAATGACATGTATTTTTAAATTGAAATAAAATTTACCATTTGAGCCATCTTAAAGTGTACACCTCATGGTCTTCATATATCTGTGCTACCATTGTCACTGTCTAATTCCAGAACATTTCTATCACTCCCAAGGAAACTCCATATCTCCCAATTTCCCCTCCCACCCATCCCCTGACAGCTGCAAATCTACTTTCTGTCTCTGTGTCTTTGCCTGTTCTGGATATTTCATAAAAATGGAATCATAGAGTTGATCACTTTTTGTGTCTGACTTCTTTCAGTTAGCATGTTTTCAAGGTTCATCTAAGTTGCAGCATGCATCAATAATTCACTCCTTTTAATGGTTGAACCATAGTCTATGTCAGTTATATTTTTGCTAGTATCTTTAAGTTTGTGACTTGCCTTTTCAGTCTCTCAATGGCATTTTTGATGAACAGAAGTTCTTAATTTTAATATAGTCCAATTATCAATTCTTTTATTTCTGGTTAGCACTTTTTACATTCTGTTTAAAAGATCTTTGCCTATCTCTGGGTCGTGGAGATGTTCTATGTTATCTTCTAGGAGCTTGATTATTTTACTTTTTTCATTTAGATCTACAGTCCATCTGGAAATGATTTTAGTCTATGACATGAGATGAACAACTGTATTTTTATATGCATTTACCAGTATCATTTGTTCAAAAGACTTCTCCCCACTATACTGCAGTGTCACCTTATCAAAAATCAAGTAGCCACATATGTGCATGTTTGTTTCTAAATTCTCCATTTTGTTTCCTTGATCTGTTTACCTATTCTTGGACTACACCATAGCCTGACATCTGGTAGTATAAGTGCCCAACTTTGTTCTTCTGTTAGGATTGTGTTGGCCATTCATATGGTCTTTCCCATTTCCATATAAATTTTTAGGTTCAGTTTGTCAGTTCTCACATACATTAAAAATTTTATTAAAATTCTGGGGAATCTGTGTATCAGTTGAGGGAGAATGGACATTTTGGTAGTAATGAGCTTTCAAAGCAATGAACATGATATATTCTGTTTATTTCAGTCACTGTTCCTCAGCGGTGTTTTATGGTGGTTAGTGTAGAGGTTGTACACTTGTTTTGTCAGATTAATTCCTAATTGTTTGATGTTTTTTGATACGTGGTATCTTTAAAAGTTCACTTTCTATCTATCTGTTGTTGCTATCTTCTGTAGTTTTATTTTCTCGAAAAAAAAAGCAAGTTGTTTTGCATCATTAATGCCTTTTCTTCATCTGGAAATCTGTGTTAAGCTTTGCATTGAACAGAATTGTAATTGAAACCCTAATAAATTATGACTATTCAATTTACCATTTCTATCTCACATAATTAAGTTATTAAAATTAGTAGGTTCTAGATTTATTGATGCTTTTCTCTGGTTTCACATCATCTAAAACCCATATCTGCTTTCTTTAAGTGGTTTGAGTTTGAGTGTTAGAATGGTTTCTTGTACAATACGGTTTTGGTTTTTTTTTTTTAATTTTAAGAGTTTATGTTCAGCATTACATGTACATTTAGTTTTTAATGACACAGTCAGGCTGTTCATTGATTCAAGGGCAAAAAATACATATTACAGATATTTAAAATAAATTTTAGAAAATATTCTCTTTCAGAAATCTCATAGTAATCTACATGAATGATTATTTCAAGTATATAAAAAAAATTTTCTTTCCTGTATTGTTACTTCAGCTAATATTAGCTGCCATATGTCATCTCTCAGATCATCCCGACAGAGGCCCTTATTAGGGACTTGACAGGTTGTACATAAATTTTTCAATGATTTTTTTTATTTCCTAGATAGTTTCATTGTTATTACTGTGATGGTTCTGCTAGATCTAAGGACATCTCTGGATGTAAATCTTACTAAAAATTGAAAATGTTGCTAAATAAGACAGTACTATGTATTTCTGGTAAAAAGTTTAATCCTTCCACCCTTTCTCAGGTCACAGAGCTGTTAGATGTTTCTATGGAGCTGGGCTGTTTCTTGGCTGGAGCACTGATCTCTTCTCAAGGTCACATGGTTACTGAAGAAATTATGTCTTACATTGAACCTATTCGTGATTTTTTGGCTATCATTTTCTTTGCATCAATAGGTAATCTTTTTTCTTTATATTATAATTTTCAAATTGTATTTGTTAATTGCATTAAGTTTATAATATGTATTTAATATTTATATTCTATATGGTAAAAACAGTTTCTATAAAATTAACTTTATTCAGTACATCTTAAGTTTGATTGCTAGTGGTCAGCAATTTTTTTTTCAAAGTCTTAGAAGAAATGTTAGAAAAAAGTATGCACTGAAGGACATTAGTTAGTTGACTACTTATCATACTTTATTAGCATTAAGAATATACAGTACGGTGCACAAGAATTACAACAAAGATAAACACTTATTACATATACAATACTGCATTATCACTAATAACAAACATTAATATATAAGGGGATGTTGTTGTTGTTATGTGCCATCAAGTCGGCCCCAACTCATAGCAAACCCTCCTTGGGTTTCCGAGGCAGTATCATACAGAAGTAGGATTGCCCAACCTTCCTTCTGAGGAGTGGCTGGTGGGTTTGAACCATCAGCCTTCTGGTTAGCAGTCAAGTGCCTTGGGCACTATGCTACCAGAGCTCCTATATAAGGGAATACATAGGTAGAAATGATCACGCTGTATGTGATGTGAAAATGTCCATATACAGTAGAGCTAATGAGGCAAACCTATGAAAACTTCTTAGCCATAACCAAACACCTTGAGAGAGTGAGTTGCTGGGCCTGTGGATTCAGGACTGTAGTCATGGAGGACTTCAAGGTCAATTGGCGTAATGTAGTCCACAGAGACATTGTTTTGCATCCTGCTTTGGTGTAAGTAACAACTGGGGCCGTAAAAGCTTGTGAGTGGCCATCTAAAGTGTAGCTATCAGTCTCTTCTTGTCTAGAGCAAAAAAGAGTCAAAATCAATGACACATGGAAACAATTAGTCCAAGGGACTAGTAGACCACATGAACCTTAGCCCCCACAACCCTGAGATCAGAAGAACTAGATGGTGCCTGGCTACTACTGCCAAGTATTCAGCAAGGGATCACATTAGGAGATTCTGAATAGAGTGGGAGAAAAGTGTAGAACAAAACTCAAAATCACAAAAAAAAAATTTAAAAAAAAACAGGCTTACTGGTCTGGTAGGGACTGGTGGAACCCCTGAGACTATGGCCCTTAGTCACCCATCAAGCTTGGAACTGAACTCAGTCCCAGGGTTCAACTTTCAGCCAACCAATAACACAGATCTATGAGGTGAACAGTAATACCAGGGAGGAGCTACACACTCCTTAGAACAGTCAACTATAAGAGATCAAAAGCAGAACATTTGCCTAGGGATAAAGCTCAGAAGGCAGGAATGGATAGGAAAGAAGGACTAGGTGAAATGGTAACCGGGAGAAGGAAGTGAGAAGTATTGTTGTATTGTGAGGATTGCAATCAACGACACAAAACAAAACCTGAATAAACTGTTGAATTGGAAAAACAATTTGCTATATGAATTTTCACCCAAATCAAAAAAAGACAAAAAAAACCCACTGGCATTGAGTTGATTCTGACTTACAGTGACCCAGTAGGACAGAGTAGAACTGCCCCTAGTGTTTCAAAGACTATAAATTTTTATGGAAGCAGACTGCCTCAACTTTCTCCCACAGAGAAGCTAGTGGGTTTGAACCACCAACCTTTTGGTTAGCAGCTGAATGCCTGGACCACTGAACCACCAGAGCTCCTTCAAATCACAATAAAACAGTTAAGAGAAATTTTAAAAAGTAGTCATTAAAGACAATTCAGAATATCTAAAAGAAAAATTAAGAGCTTCGTCTTTTAACATTGAAGCACATGTGACTTCACAGAGGACAAATTTTGGAAACTCATATAAGCAACTTAAATTTAATGAATCAGAACGCTAATTTTTGGAGAAAATACTAATTTTTATATAAAAATTAAATTCATAATGTCTGAGGTGTGGTACTCTAGATATTTGACTTTGTCAGGGTATTTTGAATGGTCAATCTTGGGAGAAGTGACAGATAGTAACAAAATCAAAAGAGCTCTTACCTGTTATAATGGATCCATTTGGCATCTTTTCACTCAATACATTTTATTGCTTGGAAAGCTTATGCACTTTATCACTGAAATGTTTGAAATTAGAAAGCTGATTTATATGGAAATGCTAAAGGCCATGAATAGCCAAGACAATCCTGAAAGAGAACAAAGTTAGAATGCTCACGTACTTTATCAAAGGCAAAATAAGGCTATTTCATGAACTGGTTTAGATCTGCAAGTTACTTGGTACGTAAGGAATCAGAGCAGAACCAGAAGAGGCCCAATGAGACATCTGCATCCCAGTAGAGCACCCCCTCAGCAGGTATTTGACTGTCTTTCTCCCCTTTCTGCTCTCCTTTCTTTCTTGGAACCCCTCTTTTTCTTCTTGTCTTCTCTCCCCTGAGCCTTTCTTTTTTGCTGCTTCTCCTACAACCTTGGCTTTCACTACTGGTGACACCTCAAAGTGCTAAATAAACACTACCAATTTCTGATTCTTTGAGGTTCCATTCCAGGTTGATGATTTACCTTCTCTTTTCTCTGTTCTTCTGTAGGCCAGGTCTAATAAAATTGATTAGATTTTAACTTATTTTTTTAAAAACCTGCATTCCAGTCATGCATTCCATTCTTAAGATTACTCCCAGGTCAGTTTAACTAGTACTGCCTGCTAAGACATCATTGAAAATGTTTATTTTTAAATTGCTGTTATTAAAACTAAAATTCCATGACTATGTTACTTAAAGCATACATACTTGCTTTTGTACTAGTCAAATTAGAATTCTTGGTGTGTTGAGAACCATGTTTTCTAATAAATAATAGTCCTATGTGTTTTTGCTTTGACTATACACACTCTCAATTTATCTAAAGTAATTCAAGGTAATTTCCCTGCCAGCTGAGAAACTTGTATACAGTTAGGTTTGTGCTTTCTTACTTGGTCAGGGATAGAACTTTTTGTTCTGGGCTTCTTCAGCCTTATACTTTAATATGGTTAACAAGCAAAAATAAATGACATCTGTTTAACTAGGAAGATAACCTTTACTTTTGTCCTTAGGATCTAAGATATACTTCAGTGAGGCATAATGAATGAATGAGAGTAATGATTCCCATTTTTTAACAAATATTTATTGAATACTTGCTATGTGCTAGGCACTGTACTATACACACTGTAGGAACTGTAAAGATGCACTAGACACAGTTGTTACCACCAAAGAGTTTGCTTTTAGCAACAGCTACTGGCAGGATAGAAAGAAATAATCCTATAAAGATGTGTTAACAAGTAGTGGGTACACAGAGGGAATGAGTGGCCATTAATACTTGAAAGGATTCAGTCTCTGCTTCTTAGAAGAGATTGTATTTGAATGGCCTTAAAAGTCAAAGTAGGGTTTTTTAGGCCAAAAATAAAGGTGAGTGTCCTATGCTGAAGGAATAGCCTGAACAAAAACATAGAGGGTAAAATTGTGAGCGCCCAGGAAGAGTTTAGTGAGATAGTAGGAGATAAGGCTAGAAAATTAAAATGGGTGAGATTACAGAGGGTTTTTCATACTATGCCAAAGTCTTTGATTTTTATTCTATAGGTACCAGAAAACAATAACAGGGGTTCACTTTAGGATACTTATATGTATTCTGATTCAGTGACAGAGGAAAAAAACATGGTTAACTAGCAAACATTATAATCTGACTTTATATTTGGCTCTAATGTGTAATAAATATTGAATACTAAAAAGACCTTAACTTTTGTGGAATCTGTAGAAGAGATCTTAGTAAAGCATTTCTTTTCTTTACAGTGCAGAAACCAATTTCATATTGCAGAATGCTTTCCATTTTAAAGTATCATGACAGAAGAAAGCCACTCTATGTCTGAAGTTTAGCATAAGGGCTTCCATCTTTGAGCATTAAGGCAGGGTGCTGGGCCCTAATTGGAATCTCTTACCCTAATCAGACCTCACATCAGTACTTCAGAGTAGTTGTCAATATCTGTCATTTCAAAGATGTGGATAGCAGCACTAAAAAGTTCAAGAATGGATCTAAGTTCATGCAGATAGTAAATGGTTATAGATTTTTGAACCAGATTGTAAAGCCCATGTTCTTTCCAATAGACGAGACATTGGCAAACTATGGCCCATGGCCTGTTTTTGTAAATAAAGTTTAGTTGGAATATAGCCACACTCATTTATTTATATTTTATTTATGGTTGCTTATGTGCTACAAGGTTGGGCAATCTACTTCTGTAGTGATACCGCCTCCAAAACCCAAGGAGGTATCGCTATGAGTTGGGTCCAGCTCGACGGCACAGAACAACAACACAACATGTGCTTCAAGGGCAGAGTTAAATAGGGGCAACGGAGACCATGTGGCCCACAAAGCCTATGGCATTTCCCAGGAGACCCTTTATAGAAAGTTTGCCAAACCCTGTTATTATATCATAAGAATTAATTCCTAGTAACTTCTAGTTTTAGGAATAAGATCAATAATTTGGTTCTCCTTTTTATAAAATTAACTTCTCAGCAAGGATTTCTTGATATTCCTCCTTCCTGGGGCATTAAGAAGATTACAGAAACAGCCACTACTGATTGTTCCTTATTCTTCTGTGACAGCACTTAGGTGATATTATACGTAATTTCCTGTATCTGATTTAATCTAGGTATGAGCACCTTGAGGGCATTCTAATGTCTGTGGGGTGCAGTGCATTGAATATTAGTGATCACGATAGCCAGCATTTATTAACACATACTGTGTGCTAGGTATCTGCTGGGCTATGTGCTTTACACATCGTATTTTATTTACTCACCACTTTCCCATACTGATGAAGATTGAAGAATACAGTCTGCAGTATGGATTACGTCTAAATATAAAGAAAACAGAAATCCTCACAACTGGACCTCTAAGCAGCATCACAATAATTGGAGAAAAGATTGAAGTTGTGAAAGATTTCACATTGCTTGGTTCTACAGTCCATGCCAATGGAAGCAGCAGTCAGCACATCAGACAAGTCCGCTGCAAAGGACCTCCTTCAAGTGCTGAGGAACAAGGATGTCTCCTTGAGGACTAAGGTGCTGCCTAACACAAGCCATGATATTTTCAATCGCCTCATATGCATGTGAGAAGTGGACAGTGAATAAGGAAGACTGAAGAAGAATTGATGCTTTTGAGTTGTGGTGCTGGCGAAAAATGCTGAAAGTACCGTGGACTGCTAAAAGAACTAACAAATCTATCCTGGAAGAATTGCAGCCGGAATGCTCCTTGGGAGCAAGAATGTCTAGACTTCATCTCACCTACTTTGGTCATGTTGTCAGAAGGGACCATTCCCTGGAGAAGGATGTCATGCTTGGTAAGGTGGAGGGTTGACGGAAGAGGGGAAGGCCCTCAAAGAGATGGTTTGACCCAGTGGCTGAGGTGATGGGCTCAAGTATAGCCAAGATTGTAGTGAGACGACTCAATGACACCTAACAACAACAACAACCACTTTCCCTAAATCCCCCTTACGAATGAGGAAACTAAGGCAGAGAACAGTTAAGAAACTTGCCCATTATCCACAACTATTAAGTGATAGATCCAGAGTTTTAACCCAGAGTCTTTATATACTGTTTATCATTTTTATGTTAAATATATGTGTGATAATTTGTTTCGAACATGAATGAACATAAATTAAAAAGCTATAATATATAGCTCATTTGATGAATTGTCAAAGTTAATATGTGCAAAAATGTTGGGATTTATATATCATATTTTTTGCTAATGTTTCTAAATACTGACTTTAATCAATTCTGTTTCATAATTATTCATTAAATTCCTACTTTGTGCAAGATGCTGTACTTTTTGCTGCAAAAGATAGATGATTGAGTCAGAGTTCCTACCCTCAAGTATTTATTGAATGCTCACCGTCCAGTGCCAAGTGTTTGGATATGACAAAGACACAGACCCTGTCTTGACGGAGTTTACAGACTGATGCAGGAAACAAATGAATAAACATATAAATGTCCCCCAGTATTAATAAGCAAAGGATAAAAGAACATTGGAGAATGCTTAACTCACCTTACAGAAGACAGAACTTCCTAAAGAATTAAGCTGGATTGAAGATCCTGGATGGAGTGGGAGAAATATGTGAAACAAAACTCAAAATCACAAAAAAGACTAGGCTTACTGGTATGATAGAGACTGGTAAGATCCCTGAGATTATGGATACTGGTCACCCTTTGGGCCTGGAATTGGCTTATTCCCATTGCTTTTAACTTCTTGCCAAATAGGCAGGCCTGCAAGCTGAACAGTTGTACCAGGGAGGTACAATCCTTAGAACAGTCAACCATGGGGAATCTGAAGGGCAGGTTTTGAGCAGGAAGGTAGCTCAGAGGGCAGGAATACAGAGGAAAGGACACAGGGAAAAGGTAATCACAGGGAGGGAGTGGGAGGAGAGCTGTTACATTGTAGGGATTGCAATCAATGTCATGAATGAAATGTGTATGAAGAAATTTGCTCTGAAAACTTTCACCCAAATCACAATATTTGTTTTTTAATTGTAGGAAACAAAGAAAGAAAGAATTAAACCAGGCTAATACCCTGAGGAAGAGCAGGAAGAGAAGTTAGCTAAGCACAGAGGCATGTAAGGGCATGGTGTCCTAGGAAGAAAGAAAAGCCCAGAAGCAGGAGATAGGAATAGCAAGATCTGTATGATTAGAATATATCATTCCCAAGGGAAGGAGAGGGAGCTCTGGTAGCATAGTGCCTAAGGCATGTGACTGCTAACCAGAAGGCTGGCAGTTCAAACCCACCAGCCACTCCTCAGAAGGTAGGTTGGGCAATCTACTTCCGTAGTGATACCACCTCAGAAACCCAAGGAGGGATCACTATGACACTATGAGTCAGATCCAACTGGAGAGCAGTGAGTTTGGTTTTTTTTTTTTTTGGGGGGGGGGGGTGGGCGGAATAGAAACAAGTTAGGCTGCAGGACATAGGTAAAGGCCAAATAAGGAAAAAGTAAGGACTGGATCCTTAGGGTGTTGGGGAAATCATTGGAAGCTTTTTACTTTAAGCAAGACCATGACATAATCTTGAGTTTGAAAGAAAATTTTTACTTCACTTTGTTTGGGGATAGGAAACCAGGTAGGCACACAGCCAGCCACTGAAGTAATGGAGACCAGTGTTTTCCACACTATAGGTTAGAGAATGTGAACTCCATTCAGTGAATCTCAGCCATCATTTATTTTTCAATGAGATGGAACGGACAGAAAATACCACAGTGTGTCACATAGTAAGGGTAGGAATTACTCACTAAACTTATTTTAGTTTTATACGTATGGATATTGGATCATAATGTAAATAATTTCATACTGTAGATGTCAATTTCAAGAGTTTGAAAAACACTGATGTCTGAAGCAGATAGTCACAGCAGGGCTGGGGAGAGGTGAATATATTTGAGAATTAACATGAAGCTATTGACAGAACTTGATGAACTTGATGTGGAGAATTAGGAAGACTCTCAAGTATCTGACTAGGGCAAAAGGTAAATGGTGGTGCCATTCACTGGGTTAGGGGAAACACAGTTAGTGAAAGAGGACTCCATTTAGGGGCATGTGAAGTGTGAGGGCCAGAGGTTCATCCCAAGAGAAATGTTCATTAGGCAGTTATTTTAGGGTCAAAATAATGATCTGTCTTCAAGGCACAAGTTTAGGGAGTAAGCTATCAGAAAGGATGTTAAAAAAGGAAAACAGCTAATAGCACAGAACACTAAAGAATACAAATATTTAAAGAGGACCTAGAGGAAGAGGAGCCTAAGAAGAAGAGTGAGAATGTGCAGCCAGGAACTAAGGGGGAAAAAACTTGGAGAATGTAGGCTAAAGCACATATATTCGTTGTTAAATACCAGCTAGGGAATCAACTATTAAAAGGTGGTAGGTGTCTTTGAATTTCAAAGAAAGAAGAAATTATACCTTTGGAGGAAAAAGGAATTTTTTTCATTGTGTTTCTGAGTAAAATAGAGATAGATGATTTGTGAATAATAAAAGTTAATGAGTTTGATTTTAAATAGAGTGCCCAAGTACTTTTAATAGAAAGAAAAGGATCTCTAAACAGCGATGTTTTTCTTAAAGGGCAGAGTACACTGAGATGGAGATAGCCTTACATACATAGCCCAGGGAAGAGAAAGAAAGGGGAAGAGACGCTCATAATTAGGACCCTGTAGAGCGATCAGTGAGTCCTCTGTCTTCCCCCATCCTAACCATATGTTCCTTTGTCTACCTTGGCAAGGACCAAGATGCCTGAGAAACCTCTGTGAAAAGTAATGTGATTTAGAAATGGGATGGTGAGGTTCCTAGGAGAAGATTTTAGAACAAACAAACAAAATATATTCAGGGAAAAAATGTATTCTGTTGTGTTTCCAAAATGTGTGAGGCAAACAAAAAGGGATTAAAAAGTGTTAGCATTATTTATTATGAAGAGGCTCTAGTGAGATCTTTGTCATCACTTAAATGGCCTTCAGAATTGCATTCGTGGTGGTGGTATTGGTGCTTTATAAACTTAAATATATATGGCTTTCCTTTTTGGTGCCTATTCTTACTCATTCATAGATTCCCAGAATCATCTGTGTCATGCTGAGATAGTTTCATAAAGGAAAATTAGACTTAGTAACTGCTTCCCATCAGATCTTACTTTCTTTTCCTGAAGGTAAAGTCTGCCGGAGGGAGTGAAGGATTTAGGATATAGCACGGAGGTAATTTATCCTTTTGCTGGCAGCCTTTTCTCTGGTTCATCTGGGAAAGGAGAGAGTATTTTGAAGAGCTAGATCATGAACAGGGAGCTCTGGTGGTGTAGTGCCTAAGGCATTTGACTGCTAACTAGAAGGTTGGTGGTTCAAACCCACCAGCCACCCTGCTACTTCCTAAAGTTTTATATTTTGAGTCAGAATCTACTCAAAGGCAGTGAATTTGGTTTTTTGGTTTTAGGTAAGGAATAGGCTTACGGCAAATGCTTTTATGAGTGCTTAAGTAAATGACATGAAAAAATTGTACTTGAAATAATTTAGGATTTTGCATTAAAAAGACAAGGTTTACTGGTCTGATACAGCCTGGTGAGACCCCAAGACTATGGCCCCTAGTTACCCTTCAGGTCTGGAACCAAACTCACTTCCGTGGCTTCCAGCCAAACAAGAGGCATATAGGGTGAACATTTATATCAGGTAGATACACTCCTTAGAACAATCAATTATGGGAGGACAGAAAGGCAGTATTTGCACGGGAGATAGCTCGGGGGACAGGAATGCATAGGAAAGGACACAGGGAAGAGGCAACTACAGGGAGGAAATAGAAGAGAACTATTACATTGTGGGGAATTGCAGTCAATGTCATGAAACAAAATGTGTATGACGTCTGTGTGGAAACTGAATTTGCTCTGTAAATTTTCACCCAAATCACAATAAATTTTTTTAATTAGCATTTTGATTTAATTCTTCCATTGAAACAAGTACAATGACCACACTAAAATCTGTAGATTTAGAATTGGAAATGAGTAAAAATTTGTTGGGAGCCTATTCCTGTACTCACACAAGAATTAACGTATTTATTCTATTTTGCTAACAGGGCTTCATGTGTTCCCTACTTTTGTAATATATGAACTCACTGTCTTGATGTTCCTGACTTTGTCAGTGGTGATCATGAAGGTACAGTTTTTTTCTCTTAGTTTTTTCATGATTGGTAAAATTCATACTATTTTTATTTTACAAAGCACATACTTCTTCCTTTCTCTTGGGCCTCATTTCTTAGCAATGACTGCATAACACCTATGAAACCCCCACAGTTCTTTCTGAGAGGACATTTAAAACTGACAGATCTCTGAGAGTGCTCATTTTCTGGCTGTTTTGAAATCTCATCAGTCTCCCTCCGACATTGGTCATAACCCACATTTAAGAGGAGGTTCTCTTGCTCATCTGCTCTTGGCAGGGGCTCTGGCAGGTTTATGTTAGACTGAGGTGGATTGGATCAGTATTAATAGATTGTTTGGTTTAGAATTGAGTATGTTTAAATTGGGAATTACCAAAAATTGGAAAGAGGGAAACAACCTTCTGTATCCTCAGGTTAAGTCCTTGCATTTTAATTTGACTACTGTTTCAAATGACTTTAAAGAGCAAAGCCCCACTGTCCTGATGTATGCAAAGATACATTTTAAAAACAACCAGCAGAAAATTATTTCAGTACTCTCTGTTTGTCTACTCTCTATTACTACAAATTACTGAGTTGCGCATGCTGACATTTATTTGAAGGTATGATTACTTACGTAGCAGCAGCTTGGCTTTCTAGATTTTAAAAATTGACTTAAAATATTTCTGTCTTAAGAAGCTGGAATCTCTAATGTTTGCTGAATTGCCATACCAGCTTTTGACTGCTTACCTCTGGATTTTGTTTACATGAGAGATTAATTTCTCTTATTAAAAAAAAAAAGTCTATCTTGAGTGCTACTTAATATATAATGCTATTCGTTTGGTTTAGAGGAAAAAACCCTTTTTTCCACTCCTTAAAAAAAAAAAAAAAAAAAAAAAACCACTGCTGTCAAGTTGATTCCAGCTCCTAGTGACCCTCATTGGATTTCTGAGGCTATAAATTTTTACAGAAGTAGATCGCCCCATCTTCCTCCCACACAGCAGGTGGTGGGTTTGAACCAGTGACCTTCTGGTTAGCAGCCAATGGCCTTATCCACTACACCACCAGAGCTCCTTTTTTCTTCTTCTAGTGAACTTAAACCTTTGATTTTACCTTCTTCTTCTTCTCTGTGGATTTATTTTAAAATACTTTGTATTTATATGGTTAGGAGCTCTGGTAGTGTAGTGCCTAAGGCACGTGACAGCTAATCAGAAGTCTGGTGGTTCAAACCCCCAGCCACTCCTCAGAAGGAAGGTTGGGCAATCTACTTCCATAGTGATGCCGCCTCAGAAAAAGGAGGGGTCACTATGAGTCGGGTCCAACTCGACGGCACATGACGACAACATTTATGTGGTGCCTCATGCATGTTTGAAGTACTTCTATGTGCGTTTTCCCTCACTTTATAAGTTATTCAAGTACTATTTCAGTGTTTTGATATTTGTATGTAGTTTCTGTATTTTATATGTGTTTTAGTTATAAGTGTCTTAACTTATCTGGGGCTTTGTTTTCAAAAATAACATGAAGGCTGTTCTCGCAGTTTGTTTTGGCAGCACTCGTCTTATCTCTCATTTTGCCAAAGAGCAGCCAGTATATCAAATGGATTGTGTCCGCTGGGCTGGCCCAAGTCAGTGAGTTTTCTTTTGTTCTGGGAAGTAGAGCACGAAGAGCGGGAATCATTTCTCGGGAGGTGAGCCTCTCATTCACTTTCTGCAAATTTTCCATATTTGATCAATGTTTTACCACTGTTTAACAGTTACGGTGTTTTATTTGCAAATGTTTCATAATAAATACTGGATTATCCTCACTCTAGACTGATAGCTTAAATCAGTATTACAGAAAAATTAGGTACAGGAGTGAATGACTTGTTTCGGCTCACATTCAGCAACAAAATTGGAAGAGGGGTTTAAAGTATTTGTGTTATGATGCAGCGCTAATGTTGGGCCTTGCTGCTTTCTTATGTAGGATGACTTTTAAGTAATGTAGAAGCTTTTAGGTTAAAAAGTTAGCAATTAATACTGCTTGAACTTTTATCATAATCTTTTGTAATAGTTATAATTACAGATATATTTCTATACATAGAAATATATCTATATATTATATATAGAGATATCTACATAAAATATAGATATTTGCTGTGAAAAGAAGTAAACTAATTTTTTTCAAGTTGAACCACTAGCTTTCACGTTAAGAGATGTAAAAGTGTGCCTTTATACAAAATCTAATATGCATTTCCTATGTGTGAATCCTTTATAGTTATAAATCAGGACTGCGGAACTTCTAACATTTTTTTCTGGGCCAGTCCTTTAGAGATAATATCTATGGAAGATGTAATTTAAACTTATAATTCTGAAAATATTAACCATTTTGAAAAGCACAAAATGGGTGTGTTATTCCATGAAGGTTCCATGGTATCTTTCCTTGCAAAACATATTTTAACATTTCCTCACTTTTGAAAGTTAGGTTAGAATTGTTGTCAAAAATGCTTCTAAAAACACTGTCTCCAAATTTTAGGTAGTTGAAATTAAAACCTTAATACACATGACAACAAAACTTCCTATATTTAAAACTTTTTCCTGTTAATAAATGTATGTAAAAGTTTTTGGCTCTTTTGATCAGCACCCTCCTTTTCCCTTCCTCCCCGGCCCTCCACAATAAGTAGATGAGTTATATTTTTATCTTTAGACTTTATTAAACAATAGTTGGCATTTTCACAACTTCAGGCACGCTGAGTTGTGTGTATGTCCTCCTAAACACAAACATTCCCCACACATCTCTCTGCATAAAATGAATTGGTCTTTCTCTTTCCTTCTCCTTTCTCATTTGCCTTCTTCCTTTTTATTATCTGTTTTTTTTCATTCTGGGTCTGTGCATATGGTAATGTGTAGGTATGTGGTTTTCTCTGTGTACCTTGTGTGGACCTGCAGTTGTGTGTGTGAGTTCATGTATGTGTCCATTGCCATTTTGAGGTGACCTCATCTTTCCTCTACATTTTTGTTCATTTTCCCTTTCCCCCCCCCTTCATTATTCTGCCATTTTTCACTGACTATTAATTAGAACTTGATTAATATAGTTTGATGGTCCATGATTATCATTTTAAAATTGATGAGAAGGTTGGTAGAAGTAGAAGGAGGAAGTCAGATCAGAGATGCTGAGGTGGTCCGTAGCTTGAAGGCTTTGTTCATTCCATGCCTTGTCTCTCCCTGAAAGGGAGGGAGGCTTCGGCATCGTGTAGGAGCCACTGCCACTGCCATAGTTCCTAACTTGAAGTCACTAGGACTTTTCTCAAACTTGAGTGCTAAGGAGACTCAGATGTTGGCCTCAGCTCCCATGCTGAACTCAGCTCAACCCACGAAAGCTTCTGTATTGAAAGCTTCTGTATTCAGACAAAGCAAAAGATCCCTCAGAAAGCAGCACCTACTATCTTCGCCTAGGCAGTAGGAAGGGGACAGATAGCAGAAATCCTACAATCTGGAAAGCAGCTGAGCAATGACAAAGAAGCTGAAGAGTAGTAGAGAGAGATAACATTACATTCCCCAATCTAGGAATGTTAGTAAGAACCAGCAACCGCTTAATAGACAGAAGACCAAGAATCATAATTCTCAGATGAAGATTGTTCGTAAGAAGAAAGAAAGAGGACATGGTTGTAATTCATTAGCAGCTGCATAGCAGGCCATCCAAATTGAGGGGAAGAACAAAATATATTTTCCAAATAATCAAAATTGGAACTGCAGCTAATCAAGCTCCAGCTTACTTTTTAAGTCTCAATCTTAATCAGAATATGCTAGAGCCAAATTTAATGAGCCACCATCACCAAGTATTCTTCCTAAGCCACCAAGCCATTGGATTCCTATCTTTTAATCCTTCTGATTAAAAAAAAAAAAAAGACATCTTAATTTAAAACCTTACAAAAAGTACATGTATAAAATAAAGTACTAATGTTTGAATTTAGGTATCATCATAAAGAATAGTCAGTGGGTCTGAAACAGATTCACTAGGGAATTGATCTATGTGAATGAAACTGCTAATTAGTGTAGAAAATGTGATTGGACATCTTGTTTATGTGTGTACTATGATGTAATGATCATATCAGTGCAACTTAAAATTACTAGATATCAATAATTACACTTGGTGCTATTTTCTCATTTGACTAACTCTTAAGTGAAACCATTCCAATTTAGATTTGGGGAATCACCTTTTTCTATTGTTTGTTGGGAAAAACACTAATTTAAGATTTTGATTCCTAGATCAGTAGATTTACTTGTTGAAAGCTAGTGAATCAGATTACAACCATGTAGCTAAGACAGACAAGGATTGAGAACTAATTGAACATTTGAAAATTTAATGTGTCATAGAGAGGTACATGGGAAGTACAGACAACAAAGATGAACCCTTTTGCACATATAGTACGGTGTGGTCAGTGAAGGCAAACACGGGTATATGGGTGGCTAGATGGGTAGACAGGCTGAAATATTAGGTATGTATATGAAGTAGAGAGTGCACCTAAGAACATGTATAGGGTTGGCAGAAAGTAGTCCAATAACTTTATGTGTATGATCTGAATTCCCAGGTGTATAATGGGGCTGACAGGGGGCAAGGTTGTAGTCACTGCCTGGTCACAGCCAGCTACCCAGAGGGACCAAGTACTTGAACTTGGTCCCTCTGGGTGGGCTT
>NW_006921676.1:5160146-5163959 GCF_000298275.1 Orycteropus afer afer | reverse complement strand
TGCCCTTCAGGTCTGGAATTGAATGCACACCTATGGCTTCCAGCCAAACAATAGACAGGCCTATCAATTGAGCATTTACCTGAGGTAGATACACTCCTTGGAGAGAATAAGCAAGAGAGAAAGAAGGGCTGCTCAGGCACAGGGAGACAGCTCACGGGGTAGGAGTGCATGGAGAGATGGACACAGGGAAGAAGTAACTATCAGGAAGAAGTGGGAGGGGAGATGTTATATTGTGGTAAATTGTGGTCAGTGTCATGAGACAAAGTGTATGTGAACTGCTGTATGGAAAGTGTATTTGCGCTGTAAATTTTCACCCAAATCACAATTAAAAAAAAAAAAAAAGAAAATTTAATGTCTTAGCAATACTCAACCAGTAATATGCCAGCCTGATGATGTACTATCAAAAGAAAATGTGAATTTCTCTTAATGAATACTTAGATTTTAGAAGTTGTACAGTGGTGAATGTGGAAAGAGCACTATGGGCTTATTAAGGCTCTCATTGGGGAGTACTAGAGGCACAGTAAGGAGCTCTGGTAGCATAGTGGGTAAAGCACTTGACTGCTAACCAGAAGGCTGGCGGTTCAAACCCACCAGCCACTCCTCGGAAGGAAGACTAAGCAATCTACTTCTGTAGAGGTACCACCTCAGAAACCCAAGAAGGGATCACTATGAGTCAAAATCTACTTGACTGCAGTGAGTGTGGTTTTTGGTATAGAGGTGCAGTACACCCCTACAGCCCTGTTTCTTACATACAGTGTAACAAATACATCAAAACTGTTTTTTATAGAGACAGTATTTGGTGGTCACTGAATAGCTTTCAAAATACATTTTTGTATTATAGCACTATACAAGCTATTAACGGTGATCTGGCCTCAAATCATCCCTGCAAAGCTGTCTTAAAGTGGAGTTATTTTGTAATGTGTAAGCTTTAAGTAACTAAGAAAGTAAAACCAAACCAAACTCAATGCCATCGAGTTGATTCCAACTCATAGCCACCCCATAGGACACAGTAGAACTGCCCCCATACGGTTTCTAAGGCTGTAAAACTTTACAGAAACAGACTGCCTCATCTTGCTAGTGTGGAGCGGCTGGTGGAATCAAACCACTGATCTTTTGGTTATTGTTGTTGTTGTTACGTGCTTTCAAGTCTGACCCGACTCATAGCGACCCCTCCTTGGGTTTCCGAGGCATTATCACTATGGAAGTAGATTGCCTCATCTTCCTTCTGAGATCTTTTGGTTAGCAGTGTACTACTTTAACCACAGCACTACTAGAACTACCCTAGGAAAGTTAGCCAAGTAAATACATATAATAAATTTGTTGCATATGTAAAATTTTGTTGGCTTTATCCTAAAAAATTAGACTATTTTATTATGAATTTGCTGAATGTAAGACCATGGACTATTTTTTATAATATGGCCAAATTTTAAAAGTTCAAAGTAATTTGGTTTTGAAGTTTACCCTTGTGCTAACATGCTAGTGTATGTATAATTGATTTAATTGTAAACTATATTTCAAAGTAAATTCTAGTGTAAGAAGTTTCATATTGAAGATGATGGAATAGGCAGACAAGCTACACAGACCCTCTTCAACAAAGAAAAGAGAAACCAACTGATGGATACAGAAGATAATCCTGGAACCCTGAGCTTTGGAAGGAACTATACTGAAGTGGAGTAGGTACCAACTAGTGGAAAAACCTGAACGAAAACAGTGAGTATGGAGATGATTGGAGCAGTGGACTATCAGCTACTCTGACAGAACCAACAACCTGAATATTTCCAAGTGGTATAGGGACCTGAGAATTGACCTAAATATCAGCTCTGGTTGCCAAGGGCTGCGAGGACAACTGAGCTGGTGGCCTATGACTAGGAAGGAAAACAGCAAGGAGAGAAACAACCTGAGCTGTGGACTTTTGGCTGTCAGGAGGGCACAGCCATTTTGATTGTTTACAAGTGGTGGCCATTTTGGACATTTAAAGTGACCGCAGGTGCAGCCGTTTTGAATGTTTGCAAGCGGCAGCCATTTTGGATGTTTAAAGTGACAGCATTCTCATTCAGATTCCAGGAATCTAAGAATAGGCTCCGTTTTCCGAGGATGGCAGGGACATATAGGAGGCTGACAACGGGAAAGGAGTGGTGAGTGTATAAGTGCTGACAATAGCAAATAGAGGAGCACAGCACAGTACCTTGCTTTCACAGATAACATACAAGCAAAACAAAGAAAATGAAAATTGTGGGCCCAAAACACATCCCAGAGGAAAAGGCAGCATTGGAACTTCCTGATAAGGAATTCAAAAGAATTATATTTAGGTACCTTCAACTCATTGAGGGAGCTCCGGTAGCATGATGCCTAAGGCACTTGACTGCTAACCAGAAGGCTGGCGGTTCAAATCCACCAGCCACTGCTTGGAAGGAAGATGGGGCAGTCTACTTCCGTAGTGATACTGCCTCGGAAACCCAAGGACTCGAGGGCACATAACAGCAACAACAACTCGAGGCGATCAAGGAAAACACTGACAAAATTGAGGAAAACACAGAGAAAACCCTAAACAATTTTGAAAGATAATACAAGAACAAAATGACAAAATAAATGAAAAATTAGAAATGATACAAAATCTGCTGGCAGAAATCCAGAAGATTAATACTAAATTTTCAGAAATAGATAAGACATTGAACAGGCAAAGGAGTAGAATTGAATCAATGGAAGACAGAATTAGGGAGATTGAAGGCAGATACCTCAATACTTCTTTGGAAAGGGATCAATCAGAAAAAAGATCTAAAGAAAATGAAGAAAGCCTAGGATCCATTTGGGATACCATCAAAAGGAATAACCTATGTGTAATCAGAATTCCAGAATAGGAAGAAACAAATAAAACCATAGAAAAAATTGTTGAAGATTCGTTGGAAGAGAATTTTCCTGGTATAATGAAAGATGAGAATATATCCATTCAGGAAGTCCAGCGAAGCCCAAGCAGGATAGACCCCAAAAGAAAATCACCCAGACATATCATCATCAAACTCACCAAAACCAAAAACAAAGAAAGAAACCTGAAAGCAGCACAGGAAAAATGAAAAGAAACCAATAAGACTAAGCTTGGAATTCTCAGCAGAAATCATGCAGGCGAGAAAACAATGGGATGGTACATATAAAACCCTGAAAGAGAAAAATTTCCAAGCAAGAATTATATACCCGGCAAAATTTTCCCTTAAATATGATGGTGAAATTAGGACATTCCAGATAAGCAGAAATTAAGGGAATTTGTTAAAATCAGACCAACCTTACAAGAGATGTTAAAGGGAGTCCTTTGAACAGGGAACCAACAACAGCAAACAACTGACCATTAACACCTGATGACATAACCCAGAAACCAACCCAGTTATGAAAGTATCCAAAGTAAATAAGCCTACAGGATTGTAAACAGGGAACCAGAGACATCAATTGGCAGATGACGACAACTATAAACCAGAAAGAGGGAATAAATTGTGTAGTTACAGAACTTCTAAATGGTAGGGAAATCAAGACAACTACAAGATAGAATTGACTGTTCTAAACTTGGGAATAAAATTATAAAAATTATAAATCACAGGAACCTCAAAGGAAAATGGTAAACCTTCACATAAAAATGAAAAGAGGACCAGAACAAATATTTAGCAAGTGCCTAAGACACTTGACTGCTAACCAGAAGGCTGGCGGTTCAAACACACCAGCCACTCCTTGGAAGGAAGATGAGGCAATCTACTTCCATAGTGATATTGCCTCGGAAACCCAAGGAGGGGTCGCTATGAGTTGGGTCCAACTCGACGGCACGTAACA
>NW_006921676.1:5158190-5160006 GCF_000298275.1 Orycteropus afer afer | reverse complement strand
CATGGAACAAAGAAATTGACACCACAAAAAAAGCACATAACAAATGATAGCAACAAATTCATACTTGCCGATAATTGCATATCTGACAAGAGACTTATCTCTAAAATTTATAGAAAACTCCAACACCTCAACAACAAAAAGATTAACAATCCAATTTAAAAATGGGCAGAAGACATGAACAGACACTTCACCAAAGAAGATATTCAGGCAGCCAGCAAATACATGAAATAATGCTCACGATCATTAGCCATCAGAGAGATGCATATCAAAACAACAATGAGATACCATCTCACCCCAGCACTAATGGCAAAGTTCAACAAGACAAAAAATAACAAATGCTGGCGAGGGTGTGGAGAGATTAGGACTCTCATACACTGCTGGTGGGACTGTGAAATGATAGAACCACTGTGGAAAACACTATGGCGATTTCTTAAAAAGCTGGAATTAGAAATGCCATTTGACCCAGCAATTCCATTACTAGATATATATTCTAAAGATTTGAGAACCAGGACAAGAACAGATATATGCACACTCATGTTCATCGCAGCACAATTTAAAATAGCAGAAAGATGAAGACAATCTAGGTGCCTATCAATAGAAGAATGCATAACCAAACTATGGTACATACACACAATGGAATACTACGCAACACTAAAGAATAATATAGAATTTGCAAAATGCTACATAATGTGGATGAACTTGAAGGGCATTATGCTGAGTGAAATAAGTCAATCACAGAAGGACAAATATATTACTAATTCATTATTGTAAAAAGTCAAGGAAAGGTTTATATATAGAAGGAAACTTTCTTTGTTGGTTACCAAGGGTGGAAGGGGAGGGGAGGGAACACTGCAGGGGAAAAAAAAAAATGCATTGACCCATGTCACTTTAGTCTTGTGTATTTCACTGTACATAAATTATATTTCAATAAAATGTATTATTTAAAACAAAGGTTTATATTTTACTGGAAGAGGTTTAGGCTGCTAGAACACTTCCTGTTTTTTCCTTAAGTCCAAAAATTAACTGTTAAAAGGTCCTTCTGACCTTTAAGGTTCATTTTGGCTTTCCCCAATTTTTATAACTCATGATACTAGTATAGTTTATTGTGCCATGCCAGTGTATTTTTGTTGTCATGAAAAAGTATAACCCAGAGGGACCACTTATGCAAAATTATGTAATTTCTTGCATAATATCTTGATAGACAATATGTTTTACCTTCCTCAAAGGTAAATGCTAAACAATAAGTTAACCCAATAGCAAGTTAGAAGAAAAAGAGGTGATGAGAGGTTAATTTTAAAATTCTGATTGCAGAGGCCCTGTTTTCCAACTTGGCAACTCTTTTGATGTTTGTAAGTAGAATGGCTAAGTTGTATTTCTCTAAATAAATTCAGAAATAATATTTTCCAAGTCTAATATTGCTATCCTAAAGACAAATTTATGTAGTATTTAATATACGTACAAGAATTTGAAGCATGAACTTTAAAATGATTAAATCGTTTCTCTGCTCTTTCTTCTCTTTTGATGTGTGCACCCCAAAAAAATTTATAAGAAGAAAGTTTAGTGGTTGGTAGTAGGATGTGGGTTGTGGCATCAAATATCTAACAATGTATTGTTCTATGATGTTAAAAGTTTAAAAGCATTTAAAAACTTACATTTTCTTTTAGGGTCATAAAACTGAGTGAAGTATGTGCCCTAAATGATCTAAGGACAAACTGATATTGTAACTAAGAAAAACATTTTTATAACTAAAAATAAGGAGTTCTGGTAGCATAATGCCTAAGGCACTTGACTGCTAACCAGAAGGCTGGTGGTTCAA
>NW_006921676.1:5143178-5150460 GCF_000298275.1 Orycteropus afer afer | reverse complement strand
TCATGCAAATTCTTCTGCTAGTTGGGGTTTAGTCCAAATCTGCATCCTTTCCTTCAAGGCTCAGGGGTCTAAGATTATCTTCTGTGTCTGTATTTATTGGTTTCCCTTTTCTTTGTTGAAGAGGGTCTGTGCAATCCTTCTGCCTAGTCCGCCATCTTGCCCCGCCTTTAAATTGCTGTTTTGTAGACACAAAACTTCATGTACAGTAATTTCCATTGAATGTTATTTTAATGGAAACCTTTAGCGCTCTCCCTTAATCTAAACTCTGCTTTTTTATTTCTTTTCTTAATTCTTAAATAAAGACTTTTCTTCTTGCTCATTTCAGTATTCTTTAATCCAGAAAATGTCATCATGGAGTTGGCAAGAATCATTAATAGGATTGCTCCATCTTTGATCCCCTTGACTCTCCCCCTCTTTTATTCTGACCCACCCCCACTTTGAGAGCTGCATTCCCTGGTTGTTATACTTAGCATATTAAAATCCTCCATGCCCACATGACAGTTTTAATATTTGGTTACACGAACCTACTTTCTATAAATTTGGGCTGAATAAATGATAAACTTTCTATTGATACACTGAAATACTACTAAACATTCCAAATTAAATAATTTTCTCATTGTATCTGGTAAATGTGAGCAACATAAGATAAGTGTTAATATTAAAATAGACTAAAAATAATTACTGAAGAATGGAATTATGTGTAACAGAGTTCTGAGACCTAGCCCAAGGATGCGTAATGTAAGGAATTCATTATAAATCAACATGACGTGAATCAGAATCAACTTGGTGGCAACAACAACATGACTTAGCGGGTCCTATAGTGTAGACCCTATAAGACCCCAGAGCTAATTTACCACAACTGCAAGTCTGGACAAAAATGTAGTCTGATTTTGTTGGCCCTCTGTTAACTTACTATCCATTTAGAGCCAATGATAGCTTTACATCAGTTGTCAAATATCAGTTCCAATTCAAAGGAATATGCCCTCTTATTTTTGGCTAGGGTGTAATGCATCATCAAGAGATCATGATTTTGCCCTTTTGATTTGCAGGTTTACCTCCTTATATTAAGTGTGACTACTCTTAGTCTTTTACTTGCTCCAGTATTGTGGAAAGCTGCAATTATGAAATGTGTACCAAGACCAGAAAGACGATCAAGTATCTGACAGCAGATTCAATAGCACCAAAATAATAAACAACTTTGAAAACAAGAAGGAAAATAAAGCAAGCCTCTACATAAAAAAGAAGAAATCCAGACAGTTGTGTAAATTATACATTCCTATAGCCTTATACATTGGGAAGAAAATAACACTATAGTAAAGGGTTGATGTCTTCATATTTGCCCAACTTTTACATAATATCCTTTATCATATTCTAGAATATTCCAGAGTGATTTATGTGGAGTCAGTTGATTATGCACAGTAGAAATGTAACATTGCATTTTTTAAATCGCCTTGACTACTTTGCCTGGATGTGCCTTTTTTTCTGAAATTAATGTTAACTTTTTATGGTTTATTCTTATTTCATGATTTTTGGTAAGAAAGGAAAAATAGAAAGCTTTTTAATTTATTGTACAACTTTAGAGTTGTAATGTTTGTCAAATATTTGTTATTAAGCATTTCTGTGATGTGAAAATTTAATTCTGGCAATGAGTTTGGAAGCTTACTTTTAATCCTTAAAGCCTATGTTTTCTAAAATGAGATGAGTATCTTATAGATGTCTATTTGCTTTTTATTATAACAATTTTAAATAAACAGTTTCATGTTGATTTTTATTAAGTATATCATTCTTTTTCAATACTTAGCTTTAGATGACAAGAATATGCATTCTTTTAATAAAGACAAGTTATAATCAGGGTATAATTGAAATTTATTGAAAATCTGGGTTGTTTTAAATCAAGTTTTTGTCTTGTGCTAATCTTTGCATGAAATATCAACCAATTATTTTTATTAAAATAATCTTTATACTAACCATATTATTCTCCAAGAAACCAAATTAATGTATTGTTTTTGAAAAAAACCTAAGTTCTAACTTTAATGTTTAAAAACTGTATTGTGGCTACTGTGTGCCCCATTTTAGAAGTCCATGCAGAGGAAAGTCTGAAGTAGAGGAAGAAAAATGTTAGATGTAATTATTAATTGCAGATTAATCAGTAATATAAATTAAAACACTTTGAAGTAAGATGGAGTAAATTTTATAGTCTGGAATAAATCAGTGGAGAAATAATTTTATAAATGTGTTTATCTTCAGGGGAAAAAAGGGATTAATTTTATTCATTTCTAAATTACACCAAATTGTCTGGCACCATTTTTCCCTCCATATTGTTCAGGTGCAGTAAATATTGCGGAATGTAAGTAAGGTGGTCTGGGCTTGACCTGTTTATCTGAAATTGACTTGTCATTTTTGATCCTGAATGTCCTTCTATCACAACATCTTTCACACTTTATCTTATCTGTTAGCATGCCTCTTTCCCCATCTAGGCAAACTGGGTTATACTGAAGGCTAGTGGGTTATCTTGAAGTCCAATGAGATATGTTTTCTTTCTTTTTGTATCTCCAACATCTACATCAGAGCCAGAAGCTTATTCAGTTTCACTGAACTAAATGAAACATAACTGATGAGGGTGATAACAAGTTTTCCCCAAAACTCAAAAGTTAATATTTTTCTGAGAATGGCTTTGAATTACAAGAATATGCATTCTTTAGTAAAGATCATTTATGATCAGAATACAAGTCATTAAAATTTACTAAGAATTGTTTTTTATCTTGAGTTAACCTTTGCCCAAAATATCAGCCTTTAATTAAATTTAATTAATAAAATTATTGGTAAAATATATACTTAATAAATTATAACTAATAAAAATGTATACTTAATGACAAGAGGAAATATCTTTAGAGGACCTCTGCCTAACTGAAAATTGAAATACCTGGGTGGTAAGATGGTCTGCACTTCACCCCTAATAAAAAAGTTGACAGTTCAAACCTGTCTAGTAGTAACATGGAAGATCCAGCTCTGGCAATCAGCTTCCATAAAGATTACAGTCAACTGACTCCATTGCTAACAGAGTCTCTCCAAATGAACACATAAACAAATGCCTCATCAAATATCTAGTTAATCTTTTACACCCACTCCTCACTTACTGACGTGGTAAGGTTCCAAAGACCAGGTTGTTATGTGAAAATGGGCATTATGCAAAATGGAGGATGGCTACATTATCACATAACTGCCAAACCACTGAGAATCACAGGCCCAACCAAGTTGACACATAACCTTAACCATCACAGCCAGTGTGACTCTTGCTTCACACCTCAGTGTTTCTTACTGCCAGATGTACATTGTTAATGTGCAAGTAGTCAGAGAGTAGATTTTTTACTATTGTCATAAATGTGAAATATCATAACAAGGTAGTCGTTAAGTGAGGAGTAGGTAAGTATTAAAAGAATTACATGACCTTTAAACTAAAAATGATAGTCTCTGCACTCCTCTACCTGAGGGCCCATCATTCCCACCTCCAGCCTTCACAACTCTGCTTTATTAACCATTCATTCACCCTCACGTGCTCTATTAGTGTCTTCCTCTATCTATAAACTTGCTCTAGTCTGTTCCATACCAAACTAACAAATAAAAAAACCCTTTCTTGACCTAATGTTCTCTTTTTCTTCTCACTTAGACTTTCAGAAAGGAGTAGACTAATTTCATCTCCATTCCATCACCTCCCGCTTATTTCTGAACCCGCTGCAACTCCAGACCCAGCTACTTCCTCGTCCCTCTACCTTCTAGATAAAAACCATATTTAAATGGCCCATACCAATATGAAACTGGCCTGTTACCATTTTTCCATGCCAAGCCTGCTGTTCATTCAGCCTTTATTTCTGTACAAGTAATATGTGACTAGAAAATACAGGAGGAGGAAGACAAACAGATTTGGAAGAGGCAGTGAAATGGTGGTAAGTTCTGTTTTAAACATGCTAAGTTTGAAGTTGGCATATTGTGCCATAGAGTCTCATCTCTTTCCCCAGTCCACCCTGCTGCTTCATGATTTTCTTTTAATGTATTTCGGTTATTTTTAGTTGAGCATCCCCTGTAAAGTTCTACATTATCTGTACATAGCCGTGTCCTCCCTGTCCCCCAATTAAAATGATAAGCCTCTGGAGGCAGTGTACTTTCCCTGTCTTTCTGTCCAGATCCCAGCACAATGTCTGGTATATATGAGATGTTTAATAAAAACATTGAATGAATAACTATAAATGTTTCACTAAGAACTCTCAGTAACTCATTTTAAATTGTGATAAAAAGGGTACTTCAGAATTTGTGTGTAAGTGCAATGTCTTTAAAGAGCTCTTATGAGTCAAAAGAGAACCTACAGACTGGAAAAAAATATTTGGTAATGACATATCTGACAAGGGACTTACCTCTAGAATTTATAGAAAACTCCAACACCTCAAAAACAAAAAGACAAACAATCCAATTAAAATATGGGTAGAAGACATGAATAGACACTTCACCAAGGAGGATATTCAAGCAGCCAACAAACATAAGAAGAAATGCTCATGATCATTAGCTATTAGAGAGATGCAAATCAAAACAACAATGAGGTACCATCTTGCTCCTGCACTAGTAGCAAAGTTCAACAAGACAGAAAATAACAAATGCTGGTGAGGATGTGGAGAGATTGGGACTCTCATACACTGCTGGTGGGACTGTAAAATGGTACAACCATTGTGGAAAGCAGTATGGCGATTCCTTCAAAAGTTGGAACTAGAAATACCATTTGACCCAGCCATTCCATTACTAGGTGTATATCCTAAAGAAGTGAGAGCCATGACAAGAACTGACATTTGCACACCCATGTTCATCGCAGCACTATTTACAATAGTATTTATCTGACTATAAATTCTAGAGATAAGTCGCTTGTCAGATAAGTCATTACCAATAGCAGTCTCACTAAGCAAACTTCTGATTATAATTTGAGCATCCAGATACATTTGCTATAGGAAAAAAACATGATATCGACTAGCCTGATAGTTAAATTTTAATCTTAAATTTAAAAACAGGTGTTTTGGTTTATGAGTCAATTCCTAAGAAATCAACATTGAAACCATACTTAGAGAATTGAGTTTCTATGCCTAGAAATTTGGAAAACTCATCTTAAATGTTGATAATTTGAAACATGGTGTGTTGGCCACCTCAAAATAAATAAATAAACACAAGCAAACCATTATTGAATGCTTGTTTTATTTTAATATCCCATTAAACACTTTACTGGATTATCAAGTCTCATATCTCAAGCTCTCTAGCCTTAAACTCCCGTAAGTTTTCCAGCTTGATTTCTTGGTAATGTTCTAACATAAAGCAGCCATAATTAGGCCAGTCTTCTCACTTTTTTTTAACAGGTCATTTTTCTTAACATTTGTTTTCATTCTTTTTTGTTATATGGCCTTTTACATCTGCTACCCAAACAAATCTGTCTTGGAAGAAGTACAGCCAGAATGCTCCTTAGAAGTGAGAATGGCAGATTTCATCTCTCGTACTTTGGTTATGTCGTCAGAAGGGGCCAAGGCCGCCTCATTCCTCTATTCTGAGCAAAGCTCAGTTCATGACCCCTGTCTTTGATTTATTCTTCAGCTATTTGCAGCAACTTATTCTTTAAGTACTGTAATGCTTATTCTGTAGCATTTTAGCACCTATTTATATAATGTTCTTAATTTTAGGTGTCTATAAGTACAATCTCCTAAACTAGATTTTAGACTTCTGATAGGCAAGGACCATCCATATCTTTTAATTTTTATCAAATTTTGTTCAGCAGTGCTCACATGGTTACTGCCTCTAGGAACCAATAAATAGTGTAGGGAATAGATATAAGTTAAAAATGTATAACTAATACATAAAAGTATAAACAAGACAATTTGTGATATTTAGGGAAACAAAGTATGACAAGTTTTATTTGGGACGTGTGATCTGGGAAGGCTTCTTGTAAGAAGTGAAATAACTGGATTTGAAAGGTAGCTAAGATTTCAGTGTGAAACAGGCAGGGAGGGTATTCCAGAAAAAGTGACTATCTTGGATAAAAACATAAATGTAGGAGAAGGACAGGCTGTACTACGTTCAGGCAGTGGCAAGTAAAGTGGTAGAATGGGTATAGGATGTTTCCTAAAAGGGGGGAAAATAGTTTTTCTCCAGAAAGCAAGGACATAACATCTGTTTTGGACATGCAGCATTTTCTGTGCCTGAAAACTGTAAAAGTCTATCTGAAACTCCTAAGGGAGTTGAAGACTAGGATGGACTTATGATCGACTGCAAAGAGATAAAGTAGTGGTTTGCCAGAGGGCAGATAAAGGAAGCCAGTAGGGTAGGGGGGTTAAGATAGGTATTTCCAGTTGTCTCTGAGTTTATTTCAACTCATGGCTTCTCCATGTGTGTGAGAGTAGAATTTTGCTCCATAGAGTTTTCAGTGGTGGTATTTTGGTAGTAAGTCACCAGGCCTTTCTTCCAGGATGACTCTGGGAGGATGCTAGCCTCCAATTTGTTGGTTAGCAGCCAAGTGCATTAACCATTTGTACCACCCAGGGACTCCAAGATGAGCATCAGTGATTCCAAGTGATGCTGCAATCTCACAGGAAGAACGAGAAGAGATTGATTGTTAAAGGTCAGTAAGCAGCAAGTGTAGGCTATTTCAAGAAGTTGGTAGGTACATATTTAATGTGCTATCACATGAAGGTGATGAAGGGGTAAGGGAGAAGATGGTAACTTGAGAGGAAGGCAGGGTGAAGGGACGGTTCTTTAGGAAGTAAGAGGTCAAGGAAAATGAGGAGCTGAGAGAAAATAAAGATGTCAAAGAGGGAGGTAATTGATAGAGTGAGAAGCTAAAGGGGAAAATCCAAAGCATCAAGAGAAGGAAGAAACTTGGAAAGAATAAACCAAAAAACACCACTGCCATAGAGTCAATTCACATAGTGATCCTACCTGACAAACTAGAACTGCCCCATAGGGTTTCCAAGGCTGTAAATCAGCAGACTGCCGACTTTTTGGTTAGTAGCAGGATACTTTAACCACCAGAGCTCCTGTTGGAAAAGATACACTCACAAAAAATGTGAGTAAGGAGTTCCGGCAAGATGGCAGACTAGGCAGAAGGACTGCACAGACCCTCTTCAAAAAAGAAAAGGGAAACCAATTAACACAGACACAGAAGATAAGCTTGGACCCCTGAGCCTTGAAGGGAAGGGTACAGAAGTGGACTAAACCCCAACTAGCAGAAGAATTTGCATGAAAATACCAAAAAGAGGAG
>NW_006921676.1:5112949-5116905 GCF_000298275.1 Orycteropus afer afer | reverse complement strand
TGGACACTGGGAAGAGGTAACTATGGGGAGGAAGTTGGAGGGGAGCTGTTGCATTGTGGTAAACTGTGGTCAATGACATGAAACAAAGTATATGTGAACTGCTGTATCGAAAGTGAATTTACTCTGTAAATCTTCACCCAAATCAAAATAAAATACAAATTTAAAAAAATGTGAGTAAATTGGATCTATATTTAAGAAAAAAAAAAAAAATCCCACTGCCATCGAATCAATTCTAACTCATAGTGACTCTATAGGACAGAGTAGAACTGCCCCATAGGGTTTTTGAGACTATAAATATTTATGGAAGCAGACTGTCTCATCTTTCTTCTACAGAGCAGCTGATGGATTTGAACTGCCAGGCTTTTGATGAGCAGCCAAATGCTTAAACCACAATGCCACCAGAGCTCCCATTTGTGAACAGGATACTTTAAATGTACTGGTGGAATTTAGCAGTGGAGGAAATAAGTTTGAAAAGATTGAGATTTGATTATATGAAAAATAAAAAATTTCAACAAATCAAAAGACACCATAAACAAAATTAAAAGCCAAACTAAAAATTGGGAAAATATTTGCAATATATATGACAAAAATCCTAACCCTTGCACACAATATGCATTCAAATATGTATATATTGAATGAATAAATAAATGAAAACATGGAATATTTTTATGAATGAAAATTATGGAAAATACATGAATGTATTTTAAAGAGGAAAATTTGAAATCCATTTTGGCTTCTTTTAAAATTTAATTTGTGCAGCATATTTCCATAATGAGCTCATTCTTACACAGACACAGATCTATATCCTTTAGATAAGTTCTGCTCCCACCACGTAGGTACAGATTGTAAAATCCTAGTAGGACACAGCTAACTATAATCTCGCTATCATCATGTTTGTGTCTCAGCTGTGCCAAGTTTGAAATAATTCTGTAAAAACCTAGCCATTCTTCAAATGGAGCACCTATCACTTCATCCTTTAAAATCTGCTTCACCATCCTGTTAGTTCCCCAATCCACTGACTTCTGTTTGTTATTGTGGCACTAAATCTTTTGTCCAGTATCTTTGACTTTGAATATCCTGCTCCAGCTCATCCTAGCATCCCTTGGACACTGTTCTGATATTCAGCCGCTGGCTTCAGCAGCATGATGGCAAAGGCGGTTCCTTCAGCCCCCTTCATTCAAAGTTCATGCCATGTACTTCCATCATCCTTTCCCAATAAAGCTGCTGTTGTCTTTAGGATTCTGTTTTCTCCTCCTGTATGATTTCAGCATGAGCCTTTTGTTTTCCTATCTCACACCTTATCTCCTGCTACTGAGCTTGTGGATCCATCTGAAACCCTCCTTTAACAACGTTTCTTCATCCTTGCTGCTACATTGACTTAGTGCTGCTGTAACAGAAGTACCACAAGTGGTTGGTTTAACAAACATATTTATTTCCTCATAGCTTGTTTTGTTGTTGTATGCTATTATGTCGATTCTGACTCATAGCGACCCTATATGACAGAGAGGCTAGAAGACCGAATTCCGAGCACCAGTTCCAATGAAAGGCTCACTTTCTCTGTCAGCTCTGGGGGAAAGAAGGTGCTTGTCTCTCTCTTTTCAGCTTCTGTTCCTTGGTTTCTTGGTGATTTTCATGTGGCTTGTATCTTCCACTCTCTTTGTGCTCCCTTCTTTGTGCCTAATACACTCTTTTTATATCTCAAAGATGATTGGTTTAAGACATACCCTGCAATGACATGGTCTCATTAACAAAGCAAAGTCCTGTTCCCAAATGGGATTACATCCACAGGTACAGGGGTTTAGGATTGACAACACATATTTTTGGACACAATTTATAACACTTGCCTTCATTGACCTTCAAGTACAGCCCTCCACAAGCACCCAGCCACATGCCTACATTCTGTACTTAGTTACCATGAGACTCCCCTCTGCTTCCAAGGCCTGATTTAATAGACACCACCACCCTCTTAACCTATTACTCCCTTCTCCCTCCTCTCTGCCTGTTTTTGTCTTCCACCAAGACCTTGAGTCTCTTAACCCTTCTCTTTGTGGCCTCATTGGAGGCCAAGGTCGGCTACTTCACTAAGACTGGATCATTTAAATCCCTGCCTGAATTTGAATTTCTCCTGCCACTTTTCCTACAGTGGAAGAATATGCACAGCTTTGCAGACATACCCCATAGAAAATTCATCCTTACTGTGGTAGGATGACTTGATAGAAAAATTAGCAAGGTCTCATTTTCCAATAGTCTCAACCAGAAAAAATGAGAGCTTTTTCCCAGAGGGTAAGTAAGGTTTGGTGTCCTGCAGGCCTATAACTTTTCCTAACCCAAGGGCAGAGGTAAAAGGCTTTTGTTTTTGCTTCAGTTTCTAGAGGGAAAGAAATATAGTATCCAATGTAGAGGAGCATTCAAGGAATTGAAAGAGGGATTGACAAGGTGGGATTCTTCACCCAGCTGACTCAATGAGTGACAGCTAACAAGAATGTGAGACCTGTGACCCTGTTGCCCTGTAGATCCTCAGATGTGGTGGCTTATGAATACTTGGGGACTAAGCTCTAAGCCCCACTGCCTCAGGAGCCATGCCAGAACTTCCTATTGGACATAGAGAGGACCAACACTTGCTAAACATACTGCAAATAATTACATTTCAGGGAAGACTCTTTTAAGTTGCTAAAATCACACACACACACACACACACAAATGGAATCAGATTCTCTAATATTAGAAATTAAATTTTCCACCTAAAAAGAGGTGCGGATAGATGGAGTCTGTTTTCCTTCAGCATTCTTATTCATTAAAACATAACTAGCATACCCCACTATTAGTTACATATTAAAGGAATGGAATCGTAAGACTGACTACATAGACTAAGAGACAGTCATTTGAATAGAACAAGAAGATACTGTATGATTTAAAATCAGGAAGGGTGTGTGTCACGGTTGTATCCTTTTCACCTTACTTATTCAATCTCCCTGCTAAGCAAATAATCCAAACAGCTGGACAAAATGAAGAAAAATGTGGCATCAGGATAGGAGGAAAACTTGTTAACAGCATGCAATGTGCAGATGAAACACCTTGTTTGCTGAAAGTGAAGATGACTTGAAGCACTTACTAATGAAGATCAAAGACTACAGTCTCAACATAAAGAAAACAAAAACCCTCACAACTGGACCAATAAGCAGCATCACAATAAGTGGAGAAAAGATTGAAGATGTCAAAGATTTCATTTTACGTGGATCCACAATCAACACCTATGGAAGCAGCAGTCAAGAAATCAAACATCATATTGCACTGAGCAAATCTGATGCAAAAGACCTCGTTAAAGTGTTAAGGATCAAAGATGTCACTTTGAAGACTAACATGCACCTAATACAAGCCATGGTATTTTCAGTTGTGTAATATGCATGTGAAAACTGGACAATGAATAATGAAGGAAGACTAAAGAAGAGTTGATGCCTTTCAATTATGATGTTGGCAAAGAATCCAGAAATACCATGGACTGCCAGAACAAACAAATCTGTCCTGGAAGAAGTGCAGCCTGAATGCTCGTTGGAAGCAGGAATGGCTGGACTTTGTCTCACCTAGTGTGATAGTAGGAGCTGTGTGTCAACTTGGCTGGACCACAATTCTCTCTGGTTTAAGCTGTTGTGATGTGGTTATTCCCATGATGGGATCAGATGATTATGTTTTGAGCAGGCAATCTGTTTAAAGGGAATTTCCTTAGGGGTGTGGCCTGCTTCCAGTATATCTATGGACATTCCAGGAAAAGAGACATTCTTCTGTGGATCAAGATTCTGTTGTGCTGCCTACAACTGTCCATGAGTGAACAATCCACCATTCGGCCTGGAGATCTTGGATTCGTCGTTGGAGTCAACAGCCTGTGTACTGCCTGCCAGCCTTGAGTTCCTCAGCCCCTGTGGCTGCAAGAGTCAGGAAGAGCCTCCAGCTTGACATGG
>NW_006921676.1:5105006-5112004 GCF_000298275.1 Orycteropus afer afer | reverse complement strand
TACCTAGTGCCACTCTGACAAGAATATATCACAAATGGGATGGCCTTAACAAACAGTTTATTCTTACAATTTGGAGGCTTTAAGTCCAAATTCAAAGTTCCAGGCTCTAGGGGCTGGGTGAAAGCCCCTCAGCCTTGGGCTTCAGCTCTGCTTCCAGCTCCCGGCCCACTGAAACTAGAGGTGTTTCTTCACTCAGACAGCTGCTGGCTGCTGAGCCTGAGAAGCCCCAAGGTTGACAAATAAAATGGCACAGTCTCGATGTTACCAAATCACACGGCAGGTCATTAACTTAAGTCCATTATAAGTCCCAAGGTCGTCAGACCATAGCAGGCTGCTGAGCAATGACATGACTACATGCAGGGTTCAAGCATGCCATAGACTAGAGACCATTCCCAAGGCTTCTCCTTATATACAGGAAGCACACCACATCCCAAAGGCTCAGCTGCTTGTGGTAGATCCCACCATGGAGTTGACTGCCAGTCTTATCATGGGGAATACTACCACCAGCTGCCCAGCCACTCAACCTGGCCCAGCCGAGTTGACACACAAACATAACCATCACACTGGGTAACATTTATTACATGCTTTTACATGTTTAAGGAGCTCTGGTGGCATAGTGGTTAAGGCATTTGGCTGCTAACCAGAAGATCAGCAGTTCAAACCCACCAGCTGCTCTGCAGGAAAAAGATGAGGCAATCTACTTCTGTGAAGTTTTACAGCCTTGGAAACCCAGTGGGGGTTGCAATGAGTTAGAATTGATTCAAAGGCAGTGGGTTTGGGTTATTTATTTATTTATTTGGTTTTTTACATATTTATTACATGGCAGATGCCCTATAAATTAACACATTCTTCGTAAACCCCAGAACAATCCTGGAGTCTTTTGTAGTAGATTTGCCCAATACAATACATTGTTTGATTTCATGACTGCTGCTTCCATGGGCATTGATTATAGATCCAAATAAAATGAAATCCCTGACCACTTCAATCTCTCCATTTATCATGATGCTGCTTATTGGTCCAGTTGTAAGGATTTTTAATTTATTTGTGTTGAGGTGTAATCCATACTGAAGGCTGTAGTCTTTGATCTTCATTAGTAAGTGCTTCAAGTCCTCTTTGCTTTCAGCAAGCAAGGTTGTGTCATCTGCATATGCCAAGTTGTTAATGAGTCTTCCTCCAGTCATATAGTCCAGTTTCTTGGATTATTTGCTCAGCATACAGATTGAATAGGTATGGTGAAGCGATAGATCCTTGACACACTCCTATACTGATTTTAAATCATGCAGTATCCCCTTATTGACTATGAACACTGCCTCTTCATCTATGTACAGGTTCCTCATGAGCACAAGTTTTCTGGAATTCCCATTCTTTGCAATATTATCCATCATTTGTTATGATCCACACAGGTGGTTACCTCTTCATAGTCAATAAAACACAGGTAAACATCTTTCTGATATTCTATCCTTTCAGCCAAGATCCATCTGACATCAGCAATGATATCCCTTGTCTCATGTCCTCTTCTGAATCTGGTTTGAAGGTCTGGCAGTTCCCTGTTGATGTACTGCTACAACTATTTTTTAATTATCTTTAGCATATTTTTACTGTGCTGTAGGGTTGCTATGAGTCAAAATCAACTCAATGGCACTTAACAATGTGTCTCTTTATTTCATCATTGTTGTTAAGTGCTGTTGTGTCAGTTTTGACTTATAACAATCCCATGAGTAAAACTAGGGTTTCCTAACTGTAATCTCTACAAGAGCATTTTGCCATTTCTCTCTCCTGTGGAGCCACTGGCTGGGTTCAAACGACTGGCCTGTGGGGTTAGCAACCTAGCACTTAACCACTGCACCACAAGGCCTTCTTCTTTATTTCATTAGGGGTTGCAAAATGGTGTTCTTCTATAATTTCTTCTGCATTTATTACAGGGAACTTTCCTGTAATGATGAACTCTTCATCACTAATTTGGACAGATTAAAATGCAGTTCATATATTTTGAGATGCATCTTCCTAATGACTGAAGATGTTGGGCATCTTTCCATGTGCTTGTTGACTATTTGCATTTTTTTCTTTGGTGAAATGTCTATTCCAGTCCTTTGCCCATTTTTTTTTTAATTGGATTGTTTATTTTTGTTGTTGTTGTTGTTGTTGTTATGTAATAAGGGCTCTTTGTATATTTTGGATATTAAACCAATATGGGTCCCCCAGATTTTCTCAGTCTATATCTTAGAAGCTCTGGTAGCATAATGCCTAAGGCCCTTTGACTGCTAACCAGAAGACTAGCGGTTCAAACCCACCAGCTGCTCCTCGGAAGGAAGGTTGTGCAATCTACTTCCGTAGTGCTACCACCTCAGAAACCCAAAGAGGGGTCGCTATGAATCAGGTCTGACTGGACAGCACATAACAACAACAACAACAATAGATTATCTCCTCACTTTGTTCATAAAGTTCTTTAATGAATAACAGTTTTAAATTTTGATATGGTGCCATTTAGATGTTTTGTCTTTTGTTGCTTTTGCTTTGGGTGTCATATCTAAGAATTCATTGCTAAAACTTCATTTTGAAATATTTATCCCTATGTTTTTTATGATAAGAGTTTAATGTTTTGGTTCTTAATGTTGTGTCTTCGATCTATTTTGGGTTAGTTTCCATGTATGGTATGAGATATGGGTCCAGCTTCATTCTTTTGCATGTGGAAATCCAGGTGTTCCTGCACCGTTTATTAAAGAAACTATTCTTCCTCCATTGGATGCACTTAACACCCTTTTAGAAATCAATTGACCATAGATATGCAAGTTTATCTCCGGACCTCTGTTCTTTTCTATTGGTATGTCAGTGTACCAGTACCAGACTATTGTGATCACTATAGCTTTGTAATATATTTTGAGATCAGGAAGTATGAGTCCTACTTTGTTCTTCTTTTTCCAGATTGGTTTGGGCATTGAGGGCCTCTTGCAGTTCCAGATCAGTTTGGGGATTGGCTTTTCCATTACCGCAAATAAGGCTATTGGAATTTTGATGAGTATTGATTTGAATCTATAGATTACTTCTTTTTTCTTCAACAATTTATTATAAAAATTTTTTTAAACACTCAAAAAAGTTGAAAGAATAGTACATGAACATTCATGTGCCTTCCAGCTAGATGCAACAATTTTTTTTGACGTTTTTGCTTTATCTCTCTTTATATATATTCTTGGAGCTCTGGTGGAGTAGTGCCTAAGGCATTTGACTGCTAACCAGAAGGCTGGCAGTTCAAACCCACCAGCCACTTCTCAAAAGGAAGGTTGGGCAATCTACTTCCGTAGTGATACCACCTCAGAAACCCAAAGGGGTCGCTATGAGTTGGGTCCAACTTGACGGCACATAACAACAACATATATATTCTATCATATCTGTCTGTCTGTCTGTCTATCTAGCTATCTTTCCCCTGACTTACTTGCAGATATCATGGCACATAATACCTATGAGCTTCAGCATTTCTGTTTGAACAATTTACGTAACCACAATACCATTTTCACACTTAAGAAAATTAACATCTAATATCGAGTCTGTATGTGAATTTTCCTATGTGTTCCAAAAAACTTTTTTAATCATTCAAAAACATTTATTAGACATCTATTATTTGCCAGCAACTGTGCTATTTTTATGCCAGAGTCATTTTGAAGCTACCTAAAACAAATACATAAATTTCACATTTAAAAAAAAAAAAACACACATTGCCTTCCAGTTGATTTCAACTCAAAGCAACCTTATAGGACAGAATAGAACTGCCTCAAAGGGTCTTCAAGGCTGTGAATCTTTATAGAAGCAGCCCTATCTTTCTCTTTCAGAGTAGCTAAAGGGTTTGAACCACCTACCTTTCAGTTAGCAGCCAAGCATTTAACCACTGTGCCATGATCCCCCTTATTGTGTATTGCCTTCCCTTTCACCGAAATTAATATGTGTCTACCCTGTAGTTACTGGTTTACCCTCCCATCTCCTTCCACCCCTCGTAGTCATCAAAGAATATTTCTTTTTGTGTAAACTCTTTTCTTGACTTTTTACAATTATAGTCTCATATAATATTTATCTATTTGTGATTGACTAATTTCACTCAGCATAATGTCTGCTAGGTTCATCCATGTTTCCCAGATTCATCATTGCTCTTTAAAGTTGCATAGTATTCCATTGTGTGTGTGTGTATCATATTTGTTTATCCATTCATCCATTGTTGGGCATTTAGGTGGTTTCTGTTTATTTGCTATTGTGAATAGTGCTGTGATGAACATGGGTGTGCATGTATCTGTTGTGTTGCAGCTTTTATTTCTCTAGGATACATACCTAATAATAGGATCATAGGATCATATGGCATTTCTATTTCTAGCTTTTTAAGGAAGTACCATACCATTTTCCAAAGTGGTTGCACCATATTAAAGTCCCACCAGCAGTATATAAGGGTTCCAGTCTCTCTACACCCTCACAAGAATTTCTTGTTTTCTGTTTTTTTGAACTTAACTATTAATGCTAGGGTGAAATGATATCTCATTCTTGTTTTGATTTGCATCTCTCTAATGTTTAATGATTGTGAACGTGTCTTCATTCGTTTGTTAGATGCCTGAATGTCTCCTTTGATGAAGAATCTTTTCAAGTCAGCCATTGTTATTCAGAATTATTCAAGTTGTCCTATCTTTAACCAGTGGAAGCCCCTCAGTTTGACTCCTATGTCCTTTTCACATGATTCTAGAAGTTTCTGAAAGCTTCTCTGCTTTCTGGCTCAAGAAAATGTACCGAGTCATCTTGTATACTCTCTGCCCCAGATGAGGATATAAGCCATTTTTTAAGAAGTCTTATCTTGTGTTTTGTTTTCTAATCCACCCCAGTATTTCTGTTGTTGTTGTTATGTGCCATGGAGTGGAGTCGTGGAGTCAAACCTGACTCATAGCAACCCTTCCTTGGGTTTCTGAGGCGGTATTACTACGAAAGTAGATTGCCCAACCTTCCTTCCGAGGAGTGGCTAGTGGGTTTGAACCTCCAGCCTTCTGGTTAGCAGTCAAGTGCCTTAGGCACTATGCTACCAGAGCTCCTGACATTCTTATAGCACATGCAAATACACCTGTAGTAATATCATCTGCCAAACTTATATATGGTCATGGGTGTATTCCCTTTTGCCTAGACATACCTGATCACTCATCCTGTCTACCCTTAGATTAATGTTTGTTGTTACTGATAACGTAGTGTTATTTATGTAAAAGTGTTTATCTTTGTTGTCTGTACCTCGCTGTATCTTCCTTTTCCTTAGTGTTATTGTGTTGGTCACTCACTTTTGGTATATTGCCTTTCCCTTCACCAAAATCAGTACTTGTTTCTTACCTATTAGAGGCTAGATTTTCATACATAAACTCCCATTTTTCATTGGCTGAGGGCTGCTCCTAGGGAAAATTACTTCTCTAACACTTCCATAAGGAACCCTGGTGGCACAATGGTTAAGGGCTCAAATGCTAACTGAAAGATTGACATTTTGAACCCAGCCAGTGGCTCTGTGGAAGAAAAAGAAGTAGTGATTACATAGAAAACCATATGGGGCAGTGCTAGTCTGTAACATGGGGTCACTATGAGTCAGAATTGACTCACAGCACCCAACAACAACAACTCTGATGAGCTTGGGCAGAGCAGGCTTAATTCACTGGAGAAAGTGAAGTCATAGAACCATGGACACTGGAGCTAGAAAACAAGAGATCACATAGCCCTCCACCTTCAATTTGCAGATGAGGAGATGGAGGCCAAGGAAAGTTAAGCTATTTACTCAAGGTTACTTAACTATATGTATAGCAATATACACAAAGAGAATTATTACAACATATAAAGAATTATTAATTTTGCTAAAACTTGGCTTGAAAGGCTATATTTTCTTCATATTTATGTGCAATTTGAATTAATATTGGTAATTGCCATTTTTCCTCAAGACTTTCATTTAAAATATGAAGATTAGGTGGATATTATAGAAAAAGAGGTCAAAGATGTAAAAGAAAAAAAAGTCAAAATATGGTAGGTAATTTAAAAGTGGAGAGTAATTTAAATGATAAAGTGTTATATTAGTCAGCAATGATGTCTGAACTTGCTCTTAATTTGAGATTGTAAAACATGAAAGTCTTCAAGCTCTTATCTTAAATCACTCTGATGAAATGGTCCTTTTGAGCAAGGCTACCCATTTTTCATCATGAAACAAAAGGCTTAACACTTTTTGCTTTAAAACTTCCATCAATCCCAACAGACTTTCCTCATCTCTTCCTACACTCACCAGAAGCAAAAAAAAAAAAACCAAAAAACCTGTCCAATGTAAGTAGAACTTACGGACTTCAATAAAGTATTTTAGTATAGGTTTCACTTTGTTGCTTATTTAATCCTGATAGCTATTTGTATTTATCACTCATACCCCCACTGGCTTGCAAAAATTATTTGAGTTCTGACTCACAGAGACCCTGTGCACAACAGAATGAAACAATGCTTACTCCTGCCCCATCCTCATAATCGTTGCTGTTTGAGCTCACTGTAGCCACTGTGTCAATTATTTGAGGCGGCACCAAGATAATTAGATTACAAGGTTAGAAAATAAAGGACAATTTATTTTCTTCTTCAAAGATTCCATTTCCATGCCTTTCCACAGTTTTTTCCCAGAATAATAGGAAATAAATGGGTACTAAGCCCAAGATCTGAAATTTTCCTCTTTATTCTTTTATGTATCTCACACCTTTCACAGCACAAAAGTAATGAATCCCAATATGTGTGCATAATACAGATATTTCTCCTTAATTTTATGTTTTAGCATTTTCCTTTAGTGTTTTTGTCTTTTGGACTACATAAACAATTCCTAAGGCATTGCTGTCCATCTGAGATGGCTAAGATGGCAAATGGTTGTTTCAATTTCTCAAAGATGTGCTTGACACAATTATCAGTGCCAAAATATATTTCCATTTATTTATTTATGTTATTGTTGTTATGTGCCATTGAGTCAGACCCGACTCATA
>NW_006921676.1:5098244-5104906 GCF_000298275.1 Orycteropus afer afer | reverse complement strand
GGGTTTGAACCACCAGCCTTCTGGTTAGCAGTCAAGTGCCTTAGGCACTATGCTACCAGAGCTCCCACATTTCTTATTTATAGTAGAGCATAATTTTGAGAATATTTTGTTATTTCCCCTTGATGCTGTTAGTTCTTGACTCTTTTCTTCTATATTTATTATTATCCAACCACTATTTAAAAACCAAACCCATTGCTGTCAAGTTGATTCCAACTCATAGTGATCCTAAACCACAAAGCAGAATTGCCCCATAGGGTTTTCTATGCTGTAATCTTTATGGAAGCCCACTGCTAGATCTTTCTCCTGTAGAGCAGCTGGTAAGTCCAAATGGCAGACTTTTGGTTAGCAGCTTATCACTTAACCTCTGTGGTACCATTAAATTACCTCTGTATGAAAGAGGGAAACCCCATAGAAAAGAAGGAGAAATGAGATGGAAGTGAAATTGTTTGCTAGGCCACTAAGACTCATACCTTGCATATTACAATAATTTCTACATTTTCAAACTACTTTATACTTAACATCTCGTTTGATACCTCATGCAGCAGGTAGAACATGTACTGGTAACCTCATTTAGATTTAGTTGGATTTAGTCAGGCCTAGGCTTCTGGTTAGCAGTCAAATGCCTTAGGCACTGTGCCACCAGAGCTCCTGTTTTTTTTTTTTTTTTTAGTGGATTTAGGCCCTCAACCTTTCATCCAGTACTTTTCTACCTTATGTGCTTGAGTTTCTAGGGCCCAATGCCCATTGAACTTGTTGGTTTTAGCACCTAAATTGGTACATCATAAGACAAGTTATTTGGTGACAAACTCCAGATATGATGGATACCTTTAGATAGCTTAAGTGGATGCCACCTATGATGCCTAGGCAATTCTTACAGATCTCTTTTTTGGGAAGAATTCCAAGTGAAAGGAAGGACAGTCTCTGGTTCCAAGAAAGCAAGGGACCAAATCAAATAGAAAGAGTCTCTCAGAATTATTTATCAGTATTCAAGCTGAGAAAAGTTCATAGGTTGGGAGGATGGGTGGGGAATGGAATGAGAAGGGGATAAGCCAAGAAGGGTGTTGTTATTGTTGTTAGGTGCCCTTGAGTCAGTTCTGACTCACAGAGACCCTGTGCACAACAGAATGAAACAATGCTTACTTCTGCACCATCCTCATAATCGTTGCTGTTTGAGCTCACTGTAGCCACTGTGTCAATCCATTGCATGGAAGGTCATCCTCTTTTTCACTGATCCTCTATTTTACTAAGCATTATGTCCTTCTCCAGGGACTGGTCCCTCCTGATAACATGTGCAAAATACATGAGATGGAATCTTACCCTCCTCATCTCTAAGGAGCATTCTGGCTGTACTTCTTCCACAAAAGATTTCTTCATTTTTCTGACAGTCCACAGTACATCCAATATTCTTCACCAACACCATAATTCAAAGGCTTTAATCCTTGTTGTTGTTGTTGTTGTTGTTTGCCGTCGAGTCGGCCCCGACTCATAGCGACCCCTCCTTGGGTTTCCGAGGCAGTATCACTACGGAAGTAGATTGCCCCATCTTCCTTCCGAGGAGTGGCTGCTGGGTTTGAACCGCCAGCCTTCTGGTTAGCAGTCAAGTGCCTTAGCCACTATGCTACCAGAGCTCCTTTAATCCTTCTTAGGTCTTCCTTATTCATTGGCCAGCTTTTGCATTCGTCTAAGGCGATTGGAAATACCATGGCTTGGGTCAGGTGCACCTTAGTCTTCAAAGTGACATCTTTGCTTCTTGACACTTTAAAGAGGTCTTTTGCAGCAGATTTGCCCAGTGCAATATGTCATTTGTGTTTTTTTAGTATTTATTGTGATTTGGTTGAAAGTTTACATAGAAAATTAATTTTCCACACAGCAGTTCATACATGTTTTGTTTCATAACATTGACTGCATTCCCCACCATGTAACAGCTCTCTTCCCACCTCCTCCCTGTAGTTACCTCTTCTCTGTATCCTTCCTTCCTATGCATTCTTGCCCCTGACCTATCTCCCTGTGGAAACACTGCCCTTCTGTTCTCCCATGATTGATTGCTCCAAGGAGTGTATTTGCCTGATGTATCCTATATGCCTGTCTGGGAGCTCTGATGGCATAGTGCCTAAGGCATGTAACTGCTAACCAGAAGCCTGGTGGTTCAAACCCACCAGCCACTCAGAAGAAAGGTTGGGCAATCTACTCCTGTAGTGATACTGCTTTGGAAACCCAAGGAGGGGTCGTTATGAGTCGAAACCAACTCAAAAGCAGTGAGTATATGCCTGTCTATTGTTTGCCTGGAAGCCACAGGAGTGAGTTCCGTTCCAGACCTCAAAGGTAACTAGGGGCCATAGTCTTGGGGATCTCACCAGACTTAATCAGAGTAATGCAATATGTTATTTGATTTATTGACTACTGGTTCTTTGGGCATTGATTGTGGATCCAGGTAAAATGAAGCCCTTACCAACATCAGTCTTTTCTCCATTTATCATGATGTTGCTTTTGGTCCAGTTGTGAGGATTTTGTTTTCTTTATGTTGAAGTGTAACCCATACTGAAAGCTGTAGTCTTTGATCTTCATCAATAAGTGTTTCAAGTCATCTTTGCTTTCAGCCAGCAAAGTTCTGTCACCTGCATATAGCAGGTTGTTAATGAGTCTTCCTCTGATTATATAGTCTAGCTTCTTGGATTATTTGCTCAACAAACTGATTGAATAAGTATAGTGAAAGGATACAACCCGGGCACACATCTTTCCTGATTTTCAATCATGTAGTATTCTCTTGTTCTGTTTGAACACTGACTCTTGGTCTATGTACAGTTTCAACAAGAGCACAATTAAATGCTCTGAAATTTCTATTCTGCACAAAGTGATCCATAATTTGTTATGATGTACACAGTTGAATGCCTTTGCTTAGTCAATGAAACATAAGTAAACATTGTTCTGGTATTCTCTGCTTTCCGCCAAGATCCATCTGACATCAGCAATGATACCCCTTGTTTCACATCTTCTGAATTGGCTTGAATTTCTAAATCCAGCTTAAATTATTGAACGACACAGGAAGCATCAAAAGAAAATGGAAAGAATGCACAGAGTCACTGTACCAAAAAGAATTGATTGATGTCCAACTATTTCAGGAGGTAGCATATTATCAAGAACCAAAGGTATTGAAGGAAGAAGTCCAAGCTGCACTGAAGGCATTGGGAAAAAAAAACAAAAAAACATGGCTCCAGGAATTGAAGGAATACTAACAGAAATATTTCAACAAATGGATACAACACAGGATGTGATCACTCATCTATACCAAAAAAGAGATCCAAATTTGTGCCCATTCCAAAGAAAAGTGATCCAACAGAATGTGGAAATTGAACAATACCATTGATATCACATTCAAGTAAAATTTTTCTGAAGATAATTCAAAATCAGTTGCAGCAGTACATTGACAGAGAAGTGCCAGAAATTAAGCTGGATTCAGAAGAAGAAGGAAGTATTTATTATTAGTAAGTCAATCAGAGCAGCTGCTCACAGGCAACATCCTAGAGCCAGACAGCAGAATGTAAGGCACACGGAAGAAAGGAACCAGCAGATTTTTTCTTTCCAAGCTGTGGAAATCATGTGGAATGCTGGGGCAGGAACTTTGTTCTCATAAAGTTTGGGAAGAGAACTTTGTTTTGCCTGGACTTTGCTTAATGCACTAGCAGTTTCCTGTGACCAAGAGTCTGGACATTCTTCATAATGATAATCTGTGGAAAAAAGAATTTACAGACCATGTGAATTTACCAAGACACAACTTGGTATGAATAGTGGTAAAATAATGAAGATACTGTATTTATTTTCTGGTGCTAATAATAACTAATGGGAACTGACTCTCATGAGAGAAAGCAGGAGAAATTATAAACCAAAAAACTAAGCTCACTACCATCAAGTCATTTCCAACTCATAGTGAGCCTTCCTTGGGTTTCCAAGGTGTTATCTCTACAGAAGTAGATTGCCCAGTCTTCCTTCTGAGGAGTGGCTGTTGTTGTTGTTGTTATATGCCGCCGAGTCCCCCGACTCATAGCGACCCCTCCTTGGGTTTCCGAGGCAGTATCACTATGGAAGTAGGATTGCCCAACCTTCCTTCCGAGGAGTGGCTGGTGGGTTTGAAGAGGAGTGGCTAGTAGGTTTGAATTGCCAGCCTTCTGGTTATCAGTCAAATGCCTCAGGCACTACGCCACCAGAGGTCCTTTCTGTTGTTGTTACGTGCTGTCGAGTTGGACCCAACTCATAACGACCTCTCCTTGCGTTTCCAAGGCAGTATCGCTACCGAAGTAGATTGCCCCATCTTCCTTCCGAGGAGTGGCTAGTGGGTTTGAACTGCTGGCCTTCTGATTAGCAGTCAAGTAATGACTTAGGCACTAATGACTTTTTTTTTTTTTTCTATGCCTCTAAAAATATTATTACCAATCATAGTCTCTCCTAAGGACCAGAGATCCTTCGGAGAGACTATGATTGGGAATAATTTTTTTAGAGGCATAGAAAAAAAATCATTTGAAGTTGTATAAACGCTGTTAAAATACTCAAAGCCCCAAACTTGGTGGTGGCAGCTAAAGAGCACGGGCTCAAAAGCCCAGATGCCTGCACTCCACCACTCCTGGACTAGGTGACTGTGGGTGAGTGCTTTCACCCTCCTGAGCTCAGTTTCTCACCTGTGAAACAAAGGTAATAATAGGATCTACCACTTAGGACTGTTGTAAAGGTTGAATGGGTTAATGCATGGCAATCTTAGTACACCACCTGGTACATACCAGTGCCCAATAAATGGTAGCTTTGTTTTTTATTTTTGTTAGTGTTGTGGAGTTGTTTCCTGACTCATGGTGACCCTATGCACAACAAAAAGAAACACTGCCCTGTCCTAGGCCATCCTCTTGATTGCTTATGGATCGGACCGTTGTGATCCATAGGGTTTACATTGCTGATTTTCAGGAAATCACCAGGTCTTTCTTCTTAATCCACCTTAGTCTGGAAGCTCTACTGAAACCTGTTCAGTATCACAGCAACACACACACAAGCCTCCGCTGACAGATACACACGAGGTGCCTTGGCTGCAAATCACAGACTGAACCACAGAAGGTGGGAATTCCACCACTGAACCATCACTGCCCCCAGGGCTTTGTTAGGAATGCTACATATGGCCATAAAGTCTTGATTGCAAAAGTGTGAAATGTTATCTCTGCCATTTTATTTGAAATTTCATGATGAACTTTGGGGTGGAGGAAGGGAGATGCACAGCAGGAAGATAAATCATCACTGAAATTAGGGAAGTGTCTGAAATGCAAATTAGTGTCCATAGTTTACAGCCCCAAGAAATGAAGAGTCACATGTGTGACTGAATGATGGTGTAAGAGCAGATGACACTTACACAGCCTCTCAGAACGTGAGGGGTGTGTGTGCTTCAACTCCAAGCCAAATGGATACCTACACAAAGGGTTACCCTCTGTTGCCCAGAAATACCATGATTGAACCTAGAAACTCTGCCACAGATTCCTTTGGACAGTCACAAAAATGACTTTCAAGGACCTGCAAGTATTATAAAGAGGTCACGTGCCTGAGTGATTGACAAGAGGGCCTCTCCTTGCAAAGTTTTACTTGTAGATCTGTTTTTAAACCAAAGCCACTGAGTAATAATTCTTTTCGAAATTAGTAAATTTAATGCAACTATAAAATAACAGAAACTTCAAATTGGCCAAGACATTAACCTTAAAACTGAGAATTAAATTTTATTTGGACATAGAAAAATGTTTTGTAATAAAATGACATGTTGTTGTTGTTGTTGTTGTTATGTGCTGTTGAGTCGGACCTGACTCATAGTGATCCCTCCTTGGGTTTCCGAGGCAGTATCACTATGGAAGTAGATTGCCCCATCTTCCTTCCGAGGAGTGGCCGTGGGTTTGAACCGCCAGCCTTCTGGTTAGCAGTCAAGTGCCTTAGCCACTATGCTACCAGAACTCCCAAAATGACATAGTAAACTCTTTTTTTTCCCCCCAAACGCAGTCCTAAGAAAGCTACTGGAAAAAATATATGTATACCTGGGACATAACATCTGTTTGATCGTATTAACAGACCATTTTATGTGGAAGGATTCTCATAATGCCCTAACAATTTACCTACTCTTTCTTTATATCATTATATAATATAGTCTTCTTTGAGAAATGCTAAATAATTCCTCTCTGAACTTAATCATTGTCTACTGGTATGCGTCACTTAACTCCACAATACATTCTATGAATTGTGACATTCGGTGATTGAATGTTGTGTGAACACCATATTAAAACCTTCTGTGACTCCACTTCTGGTCATCCTCACCCCTGCTGCTGGAGCTGCTGGCAGAAGCTGGAAGAACAGACCTCAGCAGCTGCAGCCGCCAGGAGGTCGGAACAGAGTGAGAGAGGAGTATGCCCAGCCCTGTCTGCTGTTTGGCCGCCTGAGCAGCAGGAGCAGCCTGGCTCCCAAGCCCTGCTGCTGCTGCCCACCTACACACCAGACAAGGCCTGAAAGCCCTAGCTCAATGCCTGCCTCACCTGTCTATATCTCAGTGATGTGCCTGCAAGAGTCTGGGTTTGGGGTCTTTAAAAACATTAGAAGGAAGTAATAAACAAAAAAAGAGCTGATTTCCCTTTAAATTTAAAAAAAAAAAAAAA
>NW_006921676.1:5086856-5098144 GCF_000298275.1 Orycteropus afer afer | reverse complement strand
TATTTAGTATTATTATTTCTAATCTCTATTCTTTGGAAGCCTGGAAATGAATGTAGCATTTCACATCTGCCTTCTTTCAAGCACAGGAGGATTATGGCTGATTTCAGAATGACCCCATGCCTTTTCACATGCAGTCAGTAGGAACACAGGGCAATAGAAAGGGACAAGGCCAATTCTATACACATTCCTTACTTTTGTTCCTGGGTTTATCTGTAGGACCAGCCATCGCCCTGTTACCTCCATCCCCACCCCAATTTCTCAAGATACTTTATTTGATGAAGTCAACCTGACCAGCACTGGCTAGGACATCAGCAAAGCTGCTCCACAATTACAAAAGCGAGAACTAGGTTAAGCAGGCCTTTGCTTGTGAGGGTTGGGACTGGCACATTAGTGGGAGTGTCTCTAGGGAATAGATTTGCATTCTGAACATCTGCATTTCAAGAGTCTGTTTCACGCTCCAGAGGTGAATTAGGTATCCCCAAAGATGTCACTTGCTTCTCTTTTTATTCTCATTTTCCATGCATGTGCAAACAGGATGCTCAGTTCTTCACAAGGGAGTCAGGGTGTGTTAGTAAGAGGCAATGAGCTGCTCCAAACCAGGAAAGATCTTTCCATCAAAGTTTGATGGAAAACAGTTTGTTCATGGAAAGAAACACCACCTAGAATTAGAAGACTGAGTGGAGGCCTGGCTGGATCACAGATATGCTTTGCTTACAATAAATAGCTTTGCTTCTCTGTACCAATTTTTCATTATGTGTAAAATAAGGCCATTAACCCCTGCTCTGATTGCTTCACTGGATTAAGAAATATGTGCTAAAGTGTTTTGTAATTCATACCTGTATATAGAAGGTTTCAATAGGAAAAACATTTGTCAAGCCTGACAAATAATATGCTGCTGCCAGCTTGGAAGACCTTGGAGGAAGTATCTGGCAGAAACTAAGGATTAGTTCCCATAATGCCTATTCCAAATCCCTACTATCTTGGCGTTTTGGTTGTGGAGGCTCAGTTGCAGACAATAGAATACTCACTCTAGCTGGATCAACCAGAAGGAGATTCATTAAAGGATATAAAATAGCTCATAGACTCTCTAGGCAGGCAGAGAACCAGGCCTGGATGTTACACAGCCAATGCCTATGCAGCTAAGAGAAATGTCCAAGCATACGATGACACTGTTAGCAGAAACACCACTGCTACTACTGACTGTCCCAGGGTGCCATGATGCTAGGAACTGAATCCTAGAAATGTCACCATTGTTCCCCAGAACATCCAGAAATTTTGTCACGTGGCTTGCCAGAAAATCCAAGTCTCTGGAATGTGGGTGCTTCCTCCTGTCACTCAATTCTGATTCCAGATTTTATGCAGGCCAAACAGCTTGTATGTAATTCAGGTAATAAATAAAATCTTAGCTGCAAGAGAGCCTTGGAAATGTAGTCCATAGCTGTCTAACCTCTGTAGTACTAGATGACAGGTGGAATGAATTTAAAGAATCTTACGTACCATAGGAGTTCTGGTGGCGTAGTGCCTAAGGCATTTGACTCCTAACCAGAAGGTTGGTGGTTCAAACCCACCAGCCGCTCCTCAGAAGGAAGATTGTGCAACCAACTTCCATAGAGATACCGCACCGGAAACCCAAGGAGCGGTCGCTATGAGTCAGATTTGACTTGACGGCAGTGAGTTTGTTTTTTGTTTGTTAACATACCTTGGGAGCTCTGGTAGTGTAGTGCCTAAGGCATTTGACTGCTAACCAGAAACCACTCTTTGGAAGGAAGACTGGGCAATCTACTTCTGTAGTGATACCAAACCAAAACCAAACTCACTGCTATTGAGTCAGATCCGACTCATAGCGACCCCTCCTTGGGTTTCCGGGAGAATATCACTACAGAAGTAGATTGCCCAACCTTCTTTCTGAGGATTGGCTGGTGGGTTTGAACTGCCAGCCTTCTGGTTGACAGTCAAAATGCCTTAGGAACTACGCCACCAGAGCCTCGAAAACCCAAAGAGGGGTCGCTATGAGTCAGATGTGACTCAACGGCAGTGAGTTTGGATTTTTTGGTTTAACATACCATACCAGTCTTAAAGTATTAAAAGGGAAAGCTTTGGATTTGACAGTGCATCCAAACCAAAGTGAATGAGATAGAAATCCTGACCTCTGAAACGTATGGTGGTGCACAGTCATTAGAAGTCTTCCACAATTTAAATCTCCTTCCTGGTAAGTGTGCATATATCGCTGGAGGATTATAGTGCTCCACAGCTTTCTTGCCTGAGTTCATGACCCTGTCCCCCAGAAGTAGATGCTGAGACAAGAATTTGAATGCAAGTAGTTTTGGTAGGTGATCCCAGGAACCACTGCTAGTAAGATAGTAAGGGAAAGCATCCAATAAATTGTTCATTGTCAAGCAAATTACTACTGTGGTAATAGTTTAATGCCTCTGGGAACTCTGAGAACATGGGCTTCACAGTGTTTCCATCCAAGGGGTGACAGAGTTGAGTATTTATATACGAGTTGCATCATTGTTTAAGGACTTGGGGGGAGCACTGATTCTTCTGCATTTCTGCCTACAGTTACACTCATGAAGAGTGGGTTCCAGCTGCCAAAGAAAACCTTCAAGCAAAGAGCTACTGGCAATCTGAAAGGCAAGAGACATGGGATATGGGCAGGGCTCTGCTACTGTCACTACAGATCCCAAACTCTTTGTTTGTTTTGCTTGTTTACTTTTGCTTTATTTTTGGTGCAGTAAATGGAATCCTGCTAAGAAAGAATAAAGTTACCAAGAGGCTTCCTGAATCCATTTTCAATTACTCTTAGTAACCAAATGAATTGAGTCTCCACCTCAAAATTTGAGTTGCTGCCACTTAAAATTAGAGTTTGTTGTTAGGTGACCTGCTTTGGAGATTACAATGCTGAGAAGTTTATGTTATCTTTAAACAAATAAAGGAAAGCCGGTTCTGTTTCGAGCGCATCCATGGGACCCAAATGTATATCACATTCATCCTTTTCCCACTCTTATTTTCTCCACTGCCAGGACAAGTAATATAATTATTGAAATATTAAGGAAGCTTTCACACTGCCAATTTTCACCTTCTCATCAGAAATGGAGATGAAAATATCACAAGTGAGAACGAGAGTCTAGATTTTCCCTGGTCATGCTGCATGGTTCTTGCCCCATTCCATTTCATTGTTACATGGCAACCAAGGTGGTTTTGTAAAAATGTAAATCTAGCAAAGTCATTCCCTTGAAAAGACATAGTAGGCACCATCCTGAAGGAGCACCTAATGGCCAAATCTGGAACAATTTGAACAACAAAATAAATAATGATAGTACTAGATTTTAACCCATAGAATAAAAATAAACACCTATGAGTTCATGTTGGTATAAATAAATAGAGGAAAAGGACAGCTCTTCCTTCTTTTTTTTTTTTTTTTTACATTAAGTGACTTATTTTCCTTTATTTTGTTTTTAACGATCAAGAACATATGTAACAGCCACTTTAAGTTTCTGGTAGGATAGGAGACAACTCTTCTTTTTAGACAAATTTCAATTAATAAATACATAAGGAAAGAGAGAAATAGGAAATTGCCATTAAGCAAACACCACAGTAATAATTACTACAGAAAAGATCCAGCGAAGGATGCTAAAATTGGTAAGTGAAGGTTTAGGTAGAGACAGGATATTTGCATCATCTCAAACTGTCTCCACCAAGATATTTATTAATTACATTGGGAAAGGTATGGAAACCCGACAGACACCACCTAACCAAGTGATCAAGGGTAATATCACCAGTAATAAGACATATCACTATTAAGAGCCCTTGATATAATGCATTGAGAAGGACATAATATCTGTCATATTCTTGCCAAAAGTGTACGACCTCATTCTGAGCAAGAAAAAACATCAGATGAAACCAAATTAAGGGACATTCTACAAAATAATTGACCACTAATCTTCAAACGTTCAGATCATGAAAGACAAGGAAAGATGGGAGGACAATAAAATCCCACTGCCATTCAGTTGATTTTGACTTATAGCCACCCTTTATAGGACAGAGTAGAACTGCCTCCATAGAGTTTAAGGCTGGAAATCTTTATGGAAGTGGAGCAGCTGGTGGGTTCAGAACTGCTGACCTTTTTGTTAGCAGCCAAATGTAAAAATAAGAAGTAAAAACTAAATGCAATGTGAGATCCTGGATGGGATTCTGATACAGAAAAGAACATTAGCGGAAAACCTAGTGAAATTTGAATAATATCTACAGTTTAATTAGTAGTATTATAAACCAAAACCAAACTAAGCTCACTGCCATTGAGTCAGTTCCAACCCATAGCAACCCCCATTGGGTTTCCCAGGTGGTAAATTTTTATGAAAGTAGATTGCCCCATTTTCCTTCCATGGAGCAGCTGGTGTATTATAAGGAAAAATTTTGAGCTATGAAGTACACTTTGAAATGGCATCCATACACACTTGACCAACATAAAGGAAGTCAAGTACCTGACATCACATCATATCATTCTAGCATTAGATAGCCTTTCCAGACTCCTATGTGGAGAGAATAAATTTTTACCTATAATAGCACTATATCAATGCTCATTTCCTAGTATTGATAGCTGCACTTTGGTTGTAGAAGATGTTAATGTTAGGGAAAGCTGGATGAAGGATATATGGTAACTTTATATATTTTTGCACTTCTCTGTAAATCTAACATTACTTCAAAACATAAGTTTAATTTTTAAAAAATCATCCCTTTGCTCCAAACCCTTCAAAACTTCCTCTTACTGTTAAGATAAATTCCAAAATCCTCAACCCTGCTTAAAAGATCTGCCTATTATCAAGCCTTATTTTGGCCTTTTCTTCCTCACTGATTACATACCAGTCATCTAAGTCTCCTTTCATTATCTGAGATGCCAAATTCCTTACTGCTCAGGAATTTTGCAGTCTTCATGGAAAGGATCTTTCTGTCTCAGTCTTCCCCTAGCTAACTCTAACTCATCCTTCTGATCTTAAATTAAACATTATTTCCTTGGAGCAACTTTCCTGATAACTAGAGACTTGATGAGTCATCTCTCTCTCTGTTATGGTCTTATTTAAAAAAAAAAAAAAAACTGCCATCGAGTCAATTCCAACTCATAGCAACCCCCTTTAGGTTTCCAAGGCAGTAAATCTTTATGGAAGTAGATTGCCCAGTCTTCCTTCCACAGAGTGGCTGGTGGATTTGAACCACCAACCTTCTGCTTAGCACCCAAATGCCTTAGGCACTGCATCACCCGGGCTCATTGTTGTGGTCTTATAGTACCCAATATTTCTCCTTCATGGCCTTTATCACAAATCTAATTAAATAATTAATAGTGACAATATTTTTCTAGTAACTATGGGCCCCACTAGAATGTGTGTGCTAGTCACCGTGCATTCCCAGCATCTGTACAGTCCCTGGTGTAAATAGTGAAACCTGTGACAGCCGGAACTTGACGAGACTGCCTTGTTTTTCCGGATCTTGCAAGTTTCCCACCTTTGACGGGTGCAGTCTTACCACTTTTCTATCATTTTCCTTCTCTGACAAGTTTTCACCTTACACAGGTTCTGGCTATTGCAAATTTCATTGTAGTACCTTCTCTATAAATATTTCTTGGCCAAAGCAAAAGCAGACCTATAGCCACAACCAACAGGATATAAGTGAAACTGGACTGTACACTTTCCATAAAGGGTCCTTAAAAGCAGGAAGTATGCCTTTCTATTTTCTCCTTCCTGTTATTCAAAATGTGACTAAGAAGGCTGGAGCTAGAGCAGCCATGTTGAACTATGAAGTAAACTTTGAAATGGCATCCACATACACTGGAGCAAAATAAAGGAACTCAAGTCCCTGACATCACATAGCATCATATTAGCCTTTGATAGCCTATCCAGACTTCCATGCGGAAGAGAATAAATTTTTACCATGTTGAAGGTGCTAACATATGATGTTTTTTGCACCTTACAGCCTAATACAATCCTTTGCTCATATGGACAGGCCAGATGCTAGGAGGGAAGTGGAAGGCTCATTTGCAAAACCCAGAAGGCAGTCCACTCTGACCTGCTATATGCAGTGTCCAAAATAATAAAGCAGTCAACAATAGGCAACTGGCATAATCAGCATAGAGGATATGTAAGAAAAGACTGTGAGGTATCATGACAGTTGAAAGTTTCATGGCAGAGGGAAATCCAGAGCCAGGCCACATTCAGAAAAGCAGCTAGGTAGTCCAAGGGACTCTGCACAGGGAGTGGGATGCTGGCTCCTGGGGTACCAAAGGGTTTTGGGACAGAACCCAAATGTCACCTCCTCTATGCTTGCTTTCTCAATCCTTTCAATTTATTTCAATTCAGCAAACTTTTTTTTTTTTTAATTCTCATTATATAAGCATTATGCTAGTATGCAAAATGGAATAAAGTCTGCTTTGTATGGCTATTTAGACAAACACAACCTGGAAAATGCCCTCTCTATACTTCTACTGTCCTTTGTAGAGAAAACAGAAGAAAAGGCCAAATGTAGAAGCCAGAATTGAGGTCCCACTGTTAGGGATGAGAATTGAGCTGGGCCCTGAAGGTAAGCAGGAGGGGAGCAGAAATGGCAGAGAGGAGGGTACAGAGGAAGGCCAGTATGGAAGTGGGACCCAGAAAGTATCTTAGTGTCACTAGAAGGCCCAGTGGTCCTGTGTGTTGTTGGCACATTAGGAATAGAGCTAGTGGAAGGGTAGCATGAGACTCCAAAGGCAGGGAGGGCCTCAGATGTTAAAGGCCTTTTATACCTTGCTAAGGAATTAAGCTCTGGTAGCTTGGTGGCTAAGGCACTTGCCTGCTAACCAGAAGGCTGGCAGTTCAAACCCACCAGTCACTCCTTGGAAGGAAGATGGGGCAATCTACTTCCGTAGTGATACTGCCTTGGAAACCCAAGGAGAGGTCGCTGTGAGTCGAGTCCGACTCAACAGCACATAACAACAACAACAAGGAATTAAGAAGGAGCTCTGGTAGCGTGGTGCCTAAGGCATTTGACTGCTAACCAGAAGGCTGGCAGTTCAAACCCACAAGCCACTCCTTGGAAGGAAGGTTGGGCGATCTACTTCCGTAGTGATATCGCCTTGGAACCCAAGAAGGGGTCACTATGAGTCAGGTCCGACTTGACAGCACATAACAACAACAACAACAAGGAATCAAGAAAAGGGGCAGTGACATTTAGTGGTAAAATTCTTGCCATCCATGTCAAAGACCCGGGTTCAATTCCCAACCAATGTATCTCTCTTGCAGCCACCACCTGTCAATGGAGGCTTATATGTTGCTATGATGTTGAATGGATTTCATTGGGGCTTTGCTATGAGTCAAATCAACTCGACAGCAGTGAGGTTTTCGTGTTGTTGTTGTTTGTTTCCAGACTAAGAAAGACTAGGAAAAAGGGCCTGACAATCTACTCCTGAAAATCAACCAACAAACACAAAAAATCAGCCTACATGCACAATGGTTGGATCACTAGCTGATCATGGGGATGACACAGAACCAAGTAGAACTGGGCAATGTTTTCTTCTGTTACGCACGGGGTCATAACAAAAAGGAATTGAGACTTTCTCCTCCAAAAAAACCAAATCAAACTCACTGCCGTCGAGTCGGACCCAACTCATAGTGACCCCTCCTTGGGTTTCCAAGGCAGTATCACTATGGAAGTAGATTGCCTAACCTTCCTTCCAAGGAGTGGCTGGTGGGTATGAACCGCCAGCCTTCTGCTTAACAGTGAAATGCCTTAAGCACTACGTCACCAGAGGTCCTTCATCACTGATCAATTTCCTTCTTTGTAAAAAAAAAAAAAAAAGTTTGAACTTTCCCTCTCAGCACGATTGCCAGGATTAAGCAGGTGTGTGTGTATGTGGGGCGGGGGGGGGGGGCACTTAGCAGGATGGTCATCAGAGACAGAGCTGTGAGTAAGTAGACTACCATGACATGATTATAGTTACTCATTTATAGGCTGCACCATAGGACACCAAGGAGCTCTGGTGGTGTGGTGGATAAGGCATTTTGGTGCTACCTGGAATGTCAGTGGTTCAAACCCACCAGCTACACCACAGAAGGAAGATGGGGCAATTGACTTCTGTAAAAATTTATAGCTTTGGGAACCCAATGGAGGTCGCTATGAGTCAGATTTGACTCTATTGCAGTGAGTTCACAAAGTGTAGCAGTATAGCCTTTGGAGACAAGTAGAGAGGGCAGGGAGAAGGGTGGTTTCTTTTACATTTCTTCTAACAGTAACAGAGCCCTGTTGGCACAGTGGTTAAGCACTTGGCTGCAAATTGAAAGGCTGGTGGTTAGAACCCACAAATTGCTTCGAAGGAGAAAGACCTAGAGATCTGCTCCTGTGAAAATTATAGCATAGGAAACCCATGGAGTAGTTCTACTCTATCATATCGGGTCACGATGAGTTAGAATTGACTTGATGGCACATGCCAAAACAGAGTTATAGCTGTAAAAAGTAAGGGGGGAAAAAAATGTTACTGATCATTTTAAAACAAATGCTTCAGAACTTTTTGAAACAGAAGAAGTGTTCACTTGTTCATCACAGGACCAAGTATTTATTCCAATGGTGCTGTCGATTTGTTAAACCATTCTGAAGACTCTACTGAAGAGTCTTTCAGAAGAACTCTTTCAGAGTTTCTTTACTGTATTTTTAATAGTACCTTGTTGATAACCCTGACTCTCGTCCTTCCATAGAATCTCATACATACATTTGTTGTTGTTATTGTTATTCATGCTTCTTACCCTGTATTATAAGTACTGGTCCTACATTTTTCTTCTGAGCTAGACTGTGCACTCCTCAGGAATAAGGCCTGTGGGTTACTCATCTTTATATCTCCGAGGCCTGATACAAGTTTCAGTAAATGGTATGATTCTGATTCTTGGTGGGGAGAGAGGCTGCAGACTGGTGAGGAAAATCTCTAGAATAACTAGGCCAAGTTTAGGAAGCTGGGTTTTCAGAACTAGATCCCAAGGTCATCTGTTAACATAAGGGTGACCTGATACCAAGGAAGCAGTGGGTATGGTAAGCCAACTGCCTTTGCCTGTTATTCTGAGCGCTCACCCACAGAAAATAATCTGACTTTTTCCTTTCCTTGGTTAATTTTGTTCTGAGTAAAACCATACTATGATAATGAGCAAAAGCTCTGGTAGCTTTCTGCCTAAGGCACTGAAGAAAGGTTGGGCAATCTATTTCCATAGTGATACCACCTCGGAAACCCAAGGAGGGGTTGCTATGAGTTGGATCCAACTCGAAAGCACATAACAACAACAACAACAACATGATAATGAGCATTTACTGGTAAGTTTTCCCAAGAATTCTGCAAGTTGGATAAAACTATGACCCTTGTTTAGCAGCTATCCCTATTTGCTGATGCTTGTGTTCTTAGTTACTATCAAGTAGATTCTGACTCACGGTAACACTATGTGTGCAGAGTAGAACTGCTCCATAGAATTTTCACTGCTATGACCTTTTGGTAGCAGATCACCAGGGCTGCCTTCGCAGGTGCCTCTGGGTGGATTTGAACCACTAACTTTTCAGCTAGTAGTTGAGCGTTTTGACAATTTGCATCACCCAGGGACACCTTACTAGACTAAAAAAACTTTAAAATACTTTCATATGAGTTATTTCATTTAATATTCACAACCTGCAAGACTACTCTAAATGTTTCTCCTGCTTTTTCTCTATCAAACGGCAATGGTTTTAGGAAAAATTATACCCAGTATTTAGAACCCACAGCAATAAATCTCTGCTAGTAGAAATTCGTGTGTGTGTGTGTGTGTGTGTAGATAGATGGGTAGAGAGAGAACCCTGCCAATAACCTTGACTTACAGCATGAGTATGTCCACCAGCTTGGCCTCTGAGTACATTTAATGGACTTCCAGAAAGCCCCAGCACCACTCTGATGGAAGATAAGAGAAAACTTCCTGAAGCTAACAGTATAATTCAATCTTGATCCAGCCCTGGCCCAAACTCTAATAATCAATATTATTTTCATGATCTAGCATTGACAACTAATACATGTTTTCATTTAAAAATTATTAATTAGTGTGCTGGGGGGAAAGACCCAAGATGCAAAAAGGTTCTATAAAGAACATGAAGGCTTAAACAGTACAAAAACAAAACAAAGACGATCATCTTTGATGAGGGAAACTGGTACGCTGTACACAGCACAGAGGCAGGAGGATTCCACTGAATCACAGTCATGGTGTTCATCATATATGCAGAGAACAAAGGAAACCATCACTAGATCGTGATTGGTGGCAGATCAGTCCGTCATCGTCACAGATGGGACCACAGAAGCAGGGAAAGGACCATGATTGGGATGCATACATAACTGCAAGCTAAGAAAGGTTGAAGGATTGGTTCTGAAGTATGACTCATGATAATGTGACCCTAAGTCATACTCACCAGGACCCCAACCTTTACCTTAGATAACATGTGTCTGATTTGCCATTTTTAATAAATGCCAGGCAAGTTCCCTGTTTTTTTGTGTGAGCATCTTTCTATATACTACTTAATGCAAGACACTCAGCATTTCTCAAGCTGAAAGAACTGAAGAAAAAAATATAATCCTCAAGTTGCAATATTGAAGGATTCTATGGGGAAAATATTGAATTATGAAGGAGCTCAAAAAGAAGATGAAAGAAATACATAGCCACTATACCAAAAGAATTGGTAAATTATCAACCATTTCAGGAGGTAGCATATGATCAAGAACCAATGATTCACCAAGGAGGATATTCAAGCGGCCAACAAACATATGAAGAAATGCTCGCGATCATTAGCTATTAGAAAGATGCAAATCAAAACAACAATGAGATACCATCTTGCTCCAGCACTAGTAGCAAAGTTCAAAGAGACAGAAAATAACAAATGCTGGCGAGGATGTGGAGAGATTGGGACTCTCATGCACTGCTGCTGGGACTGTCAAATGGTACAACCACTCTGGAAAGCAGGATGGTGATTCCTTCAAAAGTTGGAATTAGCAATTCTATTTGACCCACCCATTCCAATGTTGTTGTTGTTGTTAAGTGCCGTCAAGTCGTTTCTGACTCATAGTGACCCCATGCACAGCAGAACGAAACACTGCCTGATCCCGTGCCAGCCCCACAATCCCTGCTATACTTGATCCCATCATCACAGCCACTGTGTCAATCCATCTCGTTGAAGGCCTCCCCCTCGTTCGTTGACCCTCCACCCTACCAAGCATGACATCCTTCTTCAGGGATGGTCCCTTCTTACAACATGACCAAAATAGGTGAGAC
>NW_006921676.1:5055753-5074556 GCF_000298275.1 Orycteropus afer afer | reverse complement strand
AATTGAACCCACACCTGTGGCTTCGAGCCAAACAAAAGACAGGCATATGAGTTGAACATTTACCTGAGGTAGATACATTCCTTGGAGAGATCAATCATGGGAGAAAGAAGGGCTGTTTATGCACAGGGAGACAGCTCAAGTAGCAGGAGTGCATGAAGGGATGGACACAGGGAAGAGGTAACTATGGTGAGGAAATGGGAGGGGAGCTGTTGCATTGTGGTAAATTGTGGTCAATGTCATGAGACAAAGTGTATGTGAATTGCTGTATGGAAAGTTAATTTGCTCTGTAAATTTTCACCCAAATCACAATTAAAAAAAAGAAGAAGAAGAAGAACCAATGGTATTGAAGAAAGAAGTCCAAGCTGCTCTGAAGGAATTGGCAAAAAACAAGGCTCCAGGAATTGATGGAATACCCACTGAGATGTTTCAACAAATAGATGTAGCGCTGGAGGCACTCACTCATTTATGCCAAGAAATTTGGAAGATAGCTACTTGGCCAACTGCCTGGAAGAAATCCATATTTGTTTCCATTCTAAAGAAAAGTTATCCAACAGAATGTGGAAATGATCAAACAATATCATTAATATCACTCAAAAAACCTAAACTCACTGCTGTTGAGTCGAATCTGACTCATAGTGATCCCTCCTTGGGTTTCCCAGGCAGTATCACTATGGAAGTAGATTGCCTAGCCTTCCTTCCGAGGACTAACTGGTGGGTTGAACTGCCAGTCTCCTGGTTAGCAATGAAATACTTAGGCACTGCGCCACCAGAGCTCCCATTAATATCACACACAAGGAAAATTTTGCTGACAATAATTCAAAGCCGGTTGCAGCGATATATCAAGAAATGGCCAGAAATTCAAGCCAGATTCAAAAGACAATGTGGAATGAGGGATATCATTGGTGATGTCAGATGGGTCTTGGCTGAAAATGGAGACCACAAAGATGTTAACCTGTGTTTTATTGACTATGCAAAGGCATTCGACTTTGTAGATCATTTAAAAATTATGGATAACATTGTAAAGAATAGGAATTCCAGAACATTTAGTTGTGCTTATGAGGAACCTGTACCTAGACCAAATGGCAGTCATTCAAACAGTAGGAGATATGGCATGGTTTAAAATAAAGGAAGGTGTGTGTCAGGGTTGTATTATTTTACTACTTATTTAGTAAAAATCTGTATGCTGAGCAATAATCCAAGGACTATATAAAAAAAAAAATGTGGCATCAGGATTGGAGGGAGACTAACTTACAACCTGCAATATGCAGATGATGCAAACTTACTTGCTGAAAGTGGAGACAACTTGAAGCACTTACTAATAAATATCAAACACTATAGCCTTTAGTACGGATTGCATCCCAACATAAAGAAAACAAAAATCTTTACAAGCAAACCAATAAATGGGGAAAGATTCATGTTGTCAAGGAATTCATTTTACATGGATCCACAATCAATGCCCATGGAAACAACAGTCAAGAAATCAAATGACATAGTGCACTGGGCAAATCTGTTTCAAAAGATCTCTTTAGAGTTAAAGAGCGAAGATGTCACTTGGAAGACTGAGGTATGCCTGACCCAAGGCTTAGTGTTTTCAATAGCCTTATATGCATGTGAAAGCTGGACGATGACTAAGGAAGACAGCAGAAGAACTGATGCATTTGAACTGCAGTGTTGACAAAGAATATTGAATCAATCAAGGACAGCTGGCTAGAAGAATGAACAAATCTGCCCTGGAAGAAGTGCAGCTAGAATGTCCTTAGAAGCAACAATGGCCAGACTTTGGTCATGTTGTCAGAAGGGCCTAGTCGCTAGAGAAGGATATCATTCTTGGTAAAGTAAGGGACAGCGATAAAGGAAAAGACCCTCAATTAGATGGATTGACACAGAAACTGTGATGGTGGGCTCTAACATGGCAATGATTGTAAGGATGATACAGCACCAGAGAATGTTTCATTCTGTTGTACACAGGGTCACTATGAGTCAGAACATCTAGCAACAACAGAAATTAGTCTACTTTCAACTACACTCTTCCTGAGGGCCAAACTGCCACTCCTTGGGCTTCCCCAGACATAACCACTTTGCTGGTTTAATGGTCAGCAAGCAGGGGAGAAATAACATAAAGAACTCGAATGGAATCTGAATTTATGTCAAGACTCACGATAGAGTTAATGCTCCTGCTGTAAACTGCAGCCTTCCACAAACCAAGTGCTTTAGAATTTAAGCTCTAATATTCCAAACATAACTCACGCCATTGAGTCTATTCCGACTCGTAGTGACCCCATCAGGTTTCCAAGGCAGTAAATCTTTAAGGAAGTAGATTGCCCAGTCTTCCTTCTGCAGAGTGGCTGATGGGTTTGAACCAGCAATCTTCTCGTTAGTAGTCCAATGCCTTACCACCACCAGAGCTCCATTGTTATTGTTGTTATGTGCTGTCAAGTCAGACCCGACTCATAGCGACCCCTCCTTGGGTTGCCAAGGCGGTTTCACTACGGAAGCAGATTTCCCAACCTTCCTTCCAAGGAGTGGCTGGTGGGTTTGAACCGCCAGCCGTCTAGTTAGCAGTCAAGTGCCTTAGGCACTGTGCTACCAGAGCTCCTACTAATACATTAGCTATTATAAATTTTATGTTTATTTCTGCCTTGCAATGTTAAAAAGGCTTGCGGCTACTATTTGCAATCACTTCCCTACAAAGAACAATTGAAGGTTTGCATAGCACAAAAACCAGATTAGATTGGGCAGAGGAGAAGGGGAGAAGATAAACTTTCCTCTGACCTTTCTCAGTACTGATCTTTGAGGGATGGGCTTCCTTGACCACTTCCTCTCATCCACTACAATTGATCCATATCGTTTTCAAAGCACTCGATTTATCTTGATAGACTATGGGACAACTTTGGGGGAACCTAAAATCTGGTGTATATGCAGGAGCTTTTGGATGCAAACATGCAAAATCATTACCATTTTTACGTTTTTAATTAATTAATTCAGCAATTATTTCTTTCCTCCCAACTATGTATATAGCCTATGGGGAAGAACAACATTAATTAAAGAATCACACAAATCAATGTAAAATTACAGCTGTGTCATAAAGGAGCAGAATTTCTCAAGAGAGTCCATCATAGATGAACTGACAGAGACAGGGAGGTCAGGGAAGGCTTCCAGGAGGAAGTGATGATTTAAACTGAGATCCAAAAGGAGAATGGGCATTAACCAAGCAAAGAGGGATGAAGGGGAGCAGAGCATTCCAGATAGAGCAAACAGTTTGCAGAAAGATCTTGAGTGGGAAGGATGATGAAGAGCTAGAATGCAGAGTGAGAGGCAGGGCCAGAAATGAGGCTGAGGGGAGCCAGCGACCAGATCATGCTTCTAAAGAATTTCAGATTTCATCCTAAGAGAGGAACAAAGAGGGTGAGATTCATGGGGTAATGTGAATAAACAGTTTGTGTTTGTTTTTTAAGATCACTCTTTAACCTGGAGGACAGGTGGGGGTGATTGGCATGGGTGGTACAAGCACATGCAGGTAGAACAGTTAGGAGGCCCTGCCATAGCATTCATAGGAAACACATGCTTCTGACTTCAATCAGCCATCCCTGAGGGGCATAAATTAATCATCATATGATTAAAAAATAAAAATAATTAAAAATTGATTATAAATTAACACTTCACGGTGGCTACAGATGAGTGTGGAGGCAGGAGCCTATACCCTTGATATTCAAGAACCCAGTGAGTGTTCACTCATTCAACAAACCCGAGACCTCAAGCAGTTCCTTTTTAGTAAGAAAGAAATGTTTTTACAGAGCATCTTATTTTAGAATTTATATGTTACTGAGAAATGCACTTTTACTGCCCTTAGGGAACTAACCCTTGGAACACATTTGTGAATGCCTGGGGGTTCTTTAATGACTTGTGGCAAACTCTGCTCTAGATCAGTAGCAAGCAAAACGCAAACAAAATCTGTTGCCTTCCAGCTGATTCTGACTCATATTGACCCCATGTGTGACAGAGTAGAACTGTTCCATAGGATTTTCATTTGCTATCATCTTTTTTTAAATAATATTTTATTGTGTTTTTGATGAAGATTTACACAGCAGTTTAAATTCCCACTTGACAATTTCTATAGAAATTGTTCAGTGATATCGGTTATATTCTTCATAATGTGTGAACATTCTTATTTCCATTCTGACTATTTCATTTCTATTAATCTAGTTCCCCTGTCCCCTTACATTCTTATATTTGTTTTAAAGTAATTGTTGACTGTTTGGTCCCATACAGGTGATTTTTTAAAGGAGCACCTTACTTATAGGTGATCAAACCAAAAACCAAACTCACTGCCTTCGAGTCAGAGTTGACTCATAGCGACCCCTCCATGGGTTTCCGAGGTGGTAGCTCTACCAAAGTAGATTGCCCAATCTTCCTTCCAAGAAGTGTCTGGTGGGTTGGAACCGCCAGCCTTCTGGTTAGCGGTCAAATACCTTAGGCACTAAGCCACCAGTTTTGAGCCAATTTGTCATTTAACTACAAGGCAACCTCAGGGGTTAGTTTCAGTTCAAGGTTAGAAGAGTATCTCAGGATAATAGTCTCAAGAGTCCTTCAATCTTAACCAATTTAATCGGTCTGTTTTGTTTTGTTTTTAATTTTAGGAATTTGAAGTTCTGTTCCACATTTTTCTCCCCTTCTATCAATGTACAGCTATTGTGGCCTTGATTAGAATGGCTGATAATAGTAGATGGGCACTATTTATTTCTTCTGATCTCAGGATAGATGAAGCCATGATCTGTGAATTTGTCTTATAGACTGGTTTCTTCTTTGTGTCTTTGTTTTCCTTTTGCTCTGGATGAGTAGAGACCAATAGTTGTTTTTCAGATGGCCACTCACAAACTTTTATCACAGACACTACTCATCAACCTAAGATGTCAAAAATAACCTTATGAACTGTGTTGTGTCAATGGCTATAATCTTACTCAAGTAGACCACAGTATAAGTACAGCCAAAATACACCTTAGAAGCGAAGGCGGAGAGATTTCTCACATACTTTGGACATGTTATCAGGAAAACCAGTCCCTGGACAAGGACATCATGCTTGGTAAAGTAGAGGTCAGTGATAAAGAGGAAGACCATCAATGAGATGATTGACACAGTGGCTGCAATAATGGGCTCAAACATTTCAATGATTATTAGAATAGTGCAGGACCAAGCAATGTTTCATTCTGTTGTACAAAGGGTCATTATGAGTCAAAAACCAACTCAATGGCACATAACAACAACAAATAAATCACTAGCCCTTTCTTCCATGGCACCACTGGTTGAGTTCAAACTGCCAATCATTCAGTTAGTAGCTAAAGGCAAACCATTTGTGTCAACCAGAGAAACTAGATCAATACTGAACCCATTGCCATTGAGTCAATCCTGACTCACAGCAACCCTTTAGGACAGAGTAGAACTGGCCCATAAGGTTTTCAAAGCGGTAAACCTTTACAGAATCAGACTGCCGCCACATCTTGCTCCTGCAGAGCAGCAGGTGAGTTTGAACGACTGACCTTTTGGTTAGCAGCTGAAAATGGTTAGCACTTAACCACTGCACCACCAGGACCAGTACTAGGCAAGGTTTTTCATTTTATTGCAATGTAATTTGTGATAAGAAAACAAGAATTAAAAACAAAACAAAAAAATTATTGCCAAAAAGATAGTGATATCTAGTGGTATCATATTTCCACTCTAGCTTCAATTATATGTTTTTTTATTAGTTGAGCCAACCTGTTTGCTAGTGTAGACTGGCTGTGCAATGTTTAAATACACTGCTATATTTAATCCTAGGTCTGTGTGTGGGATAGAATATAATAAAACAACTAGTCATTTACCTTGTTATAAATTTTTGTCTGGTTTTGGCTTTATAGGTGAAGGACCCTTAACTCTGTCCATATGCACATCACATGGTATCTTCCGTTGCTTAAAGCTACAATGCTAAACAATGCAATTATCTCTCAGCTAAATATTATTGAGTTCGAAGCATCTGTTTATATCATCAGTATATGTCATGATTCTATAGCTTGGGTAATATTTCTGTTCTTCAGTGTACTTCATATCAAGGAAAATCTGTTGAGAAGCCAAAAGAACAATTTTCTCCACCCTACCTTTGAGACTCAGAAGCTATTGTGAGACTATATGTCCTAGGGGTTAGAGGCAGAGGTGGTCCATTGAGGAAATGATTCCTTGTTACTAGCACTGCTAGATGTAGGGATTCAATTGATTTAATAAATCAGATGCAGTGAGAAAGGATCATGGTGATCTGAGGTTAATTTGAGGTCACTGGCAAACTAATGTGTATTTCCTGTTAGCCTGCACAAACCTTTTATTTGTGGAGATTTGTTGTTTCACAATTGACCCCGGGTGAGTTTAGGTTAATTACATCAAAATGTACACCCAATGTTGCAATAAATATCATTTTAAACATGTATTTTAAATAGGACAAATGGCTTAAAAAGCCCTATTATTGAAAGTTTTTGTTAGTAGCCTTGAATTGGCCCCGACTCTCAGTGACTTTATATATAATAGAACAAAACATTGCCAATCTCTGCCACCTTCATGATCATTATGTTTGAGTCCCTTGTTGGGATTATTGTGTCAAACCATCTTATTGAGGGTTTTCCTCATTTTCACCTACCCTCTATCAAACATGATGTCCTTGACCATCAACTGGTCTTTCTTGATGATTTGTCCAAAATAAGCAAGCTCAAGTTTCGCCATCCTTGCTTTAAGGAGCATTCTGGTTATTTTTCTTCCAAGACTGATTTGTTCATTCTGCTGACAGGACACAGGATATTCAATATTCTTCACCAATACCACAGTTCAGAATTCTTCTTCTGTCTTTCTTCCTAAAGGAAGACATTCTTGTAAGAGGTACCATTAAGCAGGTGCAGAACCTCCCTGATCCTCACTGTGCCCTCACACTCATCTGTGACCCTCAGCCATGTCTGCCTGTTGTGGTCCTCTAGTGCCTCTCTAACAAAAGTTACCACAAATGGGTGGCTCTAACAAACAGAGATTTAGTCTCTTGCAGTTTAGGAGTCTAGAAGTCCAAGTTCAAAGTGCTAGGCTCTAGGGACTGGTGAAAGACCCTCAACCTTGGACTTTGGCTCTGCCTCTTGCTTCCAGTCCACTGAAGCTGGAGGATTTCTAAACTCAGGCAGCTTCTGGCTGCTGAGGCTGGCAAACCCAAGGTCGACAAGTGAAAAGACACAGTCCCAATATTATCGAACAACACAGCAGGCCACTAATTCAAGTCCACAAACAGTCCCAAGATCATCAAGGAACGTAGCAGGCTGCTAAATGAAGACTTGGCTACATGCAGGGTCCAAGTGTGCCAAAAAGCTGCAGACATCTTTCTCAAAACTTCTTAAACAATGGAAGCAGACCACATACCTAAGGCAGCCACTCAGCTCCTCACGGCAGATCCCACCATGGAGGTGATGACCAGTCTCATCATGGGGAACAACTACATCCAGCTGCCCAGCCACTCACAACCAGGCCCAGTCAAGTTGACCCACAACACTGACTACCACACTACCCCTAACCCCATTACATACTCCCACTTCTGAGCCTTATTCCATTGCAGATGTAGGGTGAGGCTCAGAGATCAAACAAGAATGTCTTTTTCAAATATCCCTTTAGTAAGTTTCTTTAAAAGACTGAAAACTGAATGGTTTATTTATTTATTTTTTAAGGCTGTGACAAAATGTGCAAGAGTATAACAAGTAACATTCCCCAGGTGTTGCCCTGCTGGGCTGGTACAAGCTGGCTGAAACAGCAGCAACTCTTTCATCATCAACCTCTGTCTGGTGCCTTCAATATCTATCCTTCTGTTCTTCCTCTTCTCTTCTTCTTTTTTTTTTTTTTAACTTTTTATTGTGATTTGAGCAGAAGCTTACAGGCAAATCAGTTTTCCATTCAATAATTCACACACATTTTGTTTCAATATCCTTCTGTTCTTGATTTCTTCTTTGATTTTCAATTTGGTTCCCTCCTGGACTCATTTTCTTGCATTTTCCAGCAGAATAGCCCTTCAACCCTACAGGCAAACACCAGCTGTCATTATGGGTCGACTAATTCTAACACCAAATCACACATCTTCCATTCCTCATCCTGCCTTTCCCACCTCTATCTTGACAAGTCCTATTGCACGGATCATAATCTATCTGGACCTAGGTTCTAGTCGTGCCTTACTGTTTGTTCATGGTGTGATATTCTGCAGATCTTTTCCTATCCTCTGTGTCAGTTTCTTCATCAGTCAAACAAAATCAAAAGGTGATTCTACTAGATGATTCTGAGTTACTAAGTGGGATCTTCTTTCATGTAAGAGTATCCAACAGGGGAAAAAAAGTGTTTACTAAGTAAAGGAAGGAGAGAGTAAAGGAAGGGTTGCAAACTACCAGATCCAGGTAGATACATTGGTGAAAGAGTTATGTGTGGCATAAGATTTTAGGAAGTGCTGGAAATCAATGTACAAGGAGCTCTGGTGACATAGTAGTTAAAACGTTAGACTGCTAACCAAAAGGTTGGTGGTTTGAAGCCACAAGCTGCTTTGCAGGAGAAAGATAAGGCAGTCTGCTTCCATAAAGAATTCAATATCACTGAATTATACACATCGTGAATTGGCATATGTTTTCTTATGTCTACTTTCACCATAATTGAAAAAAAAAAAAAAAGGTAATAGGAAGTGGTGGGAAATTTGATGAACTGAGATCTTGAGCTGCCTTCTAAAGGAGACAGCCATGGCCTGCTGTGGCTGATTGCTGTTCTGTAGAAATGCCGGACACCATATAGCCAGATTTGTTTTTTAAAAAAAGCCAGAAATCTGGATTTCTTTATAAGATCCTGTGATTTTTAAATATTTACAACATATTTGATTTGGGAGAAAAAAACTTTTTCTTGTGATTTAGGTGAAACTTTACAGAGCAAATTTGTTTTTGCTCAACAATTTATGTACATTTTGTTTCATGGCATTGATTGCAATCCCCACAAGGTAACAGCTAACAGCTCTCTTCCTACTTCCTCCCCATGGTTACCTTTTCCCCTGTGTCCTTCTTTCCTACACATTCTTACCCCCTGAGCTATCTCCCTGTGCAAATGCTGTCCTTCTGATCTCCCATGGTTGATTTTTCTAATCAGTTCACCTCCCTAGGAGCTCTGGTGGCATAATGCCTAAGGCATTTGACTGCTAACCAGAAGGCTGGCGATTCAAATCCTCCAGCCACTCCTCAGAAGGAAGGTTGGGCAATCTACTTCCCTAGTGATATTGCCTCAGAAACCCAGGGAGGGATCACTATGAGTTGGATCCGACTCAATGGCAGTGAGTTTGGTTTGGTTAGGTTGCACCTCCCTAGTGTAACAGACACAGGCCTGTCTATTGTTTGGCTGAAGGTTAAGCCAAGTTTAATTCCAAGACTGTTGGGAGCTCTGGTAGCATAGTGCCTAAGGCACTTGACTGCTAACCAGAAGGCTGGTGGTTCAAACCCACCAGCCACTCCTCGGAAGGAAGATGGGGCAATCTACTTTTGTAGTGATATTGCCTCAGAAACCCAAGGAGGAGTCGCTATGGGTCAGGTCCGACTCAACGGCACATAACAACAACAACAACAACAATTCCAAGACTGAAGGGTTACTAGGGACCATAGTCTTGGAGGTTTCACCAGTCTATCAGACTAGTAAGCCTTGTCTTTTTACGATTTTGAGTTTCGTTCCACATTCTTCTCCTACTGTATCCAGGATCTCTGTTTTTTTTTTTTTTTTTTTTAATAGTGGGTAGACCAAACCACCATTTCTTTTATTCTAAAAGGTATTGTCTGGATTTAAACCTAAGATTTGATCTTAAATATTTATAGGGAAAATACAGAAAACCCCCCAAAAAAGGAAAAAGTGCCTATAATTTAACCATTTAAAATATTATATAAAGTAAGAAGTAAAAGTTGTCCTGAGATCCCTTTGCTTCTCCAGTTTGGTTGAACTAGTTTGCAAGGTGGAATGGTACAAAATAAAACTGAAGACTGTTAGAGGCCAGAACATGCAGGACTAAATGGAAAGAAGTTTGGCTGTTGAAATAACAGTGAGAAATTATTTTAAAAAGACTTGGCCCTCAGGTAGATAGAACTGGTTATTTGATCACTGAATATAATACATATGCATGAGTTCATTGCTCAGGCCTCGAACATGGACAACTAACATCCACCTGTGTGGTTCTCCCCATCCCACCTTCTGTCTCTCGTCCAGAAGTCACTACTAATCTAACTTCGATGCTTGTCATCCTCTAGCCTTTACCTTTTTTTTTAATTTTATATATATTAGTCATATGTGTAGGAGTTCTGGTCACTCAGTGGTGAAGTGTTCAGCTGCTAACCAAATGGTTGGCAGTTCGAACCCTCCAACAACTCCACAGGAGAAAGATGTGGCAGTCTGCTTCTATAAAGATTACCAAAAGGAAAGCAAACTCATTGCATTGAGTTGATTCAATTGATAAGAGACCCCTCCTTGGTTTTCTGAAGTGGTATCTCTACGGGAGTAGATTGCCTAGTCTTCCTTCCGAGGACTGGCTGGTGGGTTTAAACCACCAGCCTTCTGGTTAGCAATCAAATGCCTTAGGCACTATGCCACCAGAGATCCCCTATAATGATCAGAGCCTTGGAAACCCTATGAGGTAGTTATATTCTGTCTTATAGGGTCACTATGATTTGGAATTGACTGAACAGCAATGGTTTTTTGTTTATTTATGGATGTGTGCATGCTGGAATCCATGCACATTATTGGAGGAGCTATTTAATACTCTATTCATTTTCACTGCTCCTCATTTTATTTATCTAGTCAGTCTTTTGCTATTGAACATTTGAGTTATTTCCAGTTTTTTGTTATTTTAAACATTCCTACTGATCATGTGCCTTAGGCACTATACCACCAAAGCTCCCATGGCTCTAAGTCCAGTTCTATTTAATTCCAAAGGCAGGAGAGTTTTGATGTGGACATCCCAGAGTAGAGCTGGGTCTGCAGGTAGAGGGTCGATGGCCCTCGTTTTCAGGAAAGAAAGGCTGGGAAGGTTGCAGACCAGGTCATTCATGTATCTTCCTAGATTCTCTACCCTGGGGATTATATGTCTTTTCATGTCTTCTTATCTTTTCTCTGGCAACTGGCCTTAGGTCCCTCTTACAAGCTATTTCTTTGAAGTCTTACCTGAACCCTATCTCTGCTGCTCTGCCTATTATTTGAAACATAATTCTACCTACACATACACTGGGACATGGGGCTCAGGAACTGCCCTATGTTATTTGAGGGTGGCTCTATTTTAAGGCCAAGGCCAGAGTTAAGCAGGCAGGGGGGTTAGGAACAACAAAGGGAGATGAAATTGTCTGTCAGTTTGCTGTCCTGTGGTGGCTTATGTGTTGCTGTGAGGCTGGAAACTATCCCACTGGTGTTGCAAAATGCCAGAAGGGTTACCCATGGTGGACAGACTTCAGCAGAGCTTCCAGGCTAAGACAGACTCGGAAGAAGGAAGAAGCCATCCACTTCTCAAACAATTGGCCAGTGAAAACTTTATGAATAGCAGTGAAACACTGTCTGAGATATTACTAGAAAACTTTATGAATGGCCCTGAAACATTGCTTGATATAGTGCCGGAAGATGAGCCCATCAGGTCTGAAGGCATTCAAAATTTGACTGGGGAAGAGTTGACTCCTCAGAGTAGAGATGACCTTAACATATGGATAGAGTAAAGCTTTCAGGACCTCCATTGGCTAATGTGGCATAACTCAAAATGAGTAGAAACAGATGCAAAAATCCAATAATAATTGAAACATAGAATGTACAAAGTATGAATCTAGGAAAATTGAAAGTTGTCAAAAATGAAATGGAATGCATAAAGATTGATATCCTAGGCATTAGTGAACTGAAATGGATTGGTTTTGGCCATTTTGAATCAGACAATCATATGATCTGCTATGCTGGGAATGACAAATTGAAGAGGAATGGTCATCGTCACAAAGACTGTTTCAAGATCTGTCCTGAAGTACAATGCTGTCAGTGATAGGATAATATCCATATACCTACAAGGAAGGCTAGTTACTACTACTATTATTCAAATCTACACACCAACCACCAAAGGCAAAGATGAGGAAATTGAAGATTTCTACCAACTTCTGCAGTCTGAAATGGACTGAAAATGGAATCAAGATGTGTTGATTACACTGGTGACTGGAATGCAAAAGTTGGAAACAAAGAAGAGTTCCCAGTAGTTGGAAAATATGGCCTTGGTCATAGAAATAATACTGGAGATCACATGATAGAATTTTGCAAGAACAATGACTTATTCATGGCAAATACCTTTTTTAACAACATAAGCAATGGCTATGCATGTGGACTTCACCAGATGGAATACACAGGAATCAGATTGACTACATCTGTGGCAAGAGACAATGGAGAAATTCAATATCTTTGGCCAAAACTAGGCCAAGCTGATCATGAAACAGACCATCAACTGCTCATGTGCATATTCAAGTTGAAGTTGAAGACAATTAAAACAAGTCCATGAGAGCCAAAATATGACCTTGATAATATCCCTCCTGAATTTAGAGACCATTTGAAAAATTGATTTGACGCATTGAACACCAATGACTGAAAACCAGAAAAATTGTGGGATGACATCAAGAACATCATCCGTGAAGAAAGAAAAAAGTCATTAAACATACAAGAAAGGATGAAAAGACCAAAATGGATGTCAGAAAAGACTCTGAAACTTGCCCTTGAGCAGAGAGTAGCTAAAACAAATGGAAGAAATGACAAGATAAAAGCTAAACAGAAGATTTCAAAGAGCAGCTATAAAAGACAAAGCCAATTACTATAATGAAATATGCAAAGACCTGGAGGTAGAAAACCAAAAGGGAAGAACATACTCAGCATTACTCGAGCTGAAAGAACTGAGGGAAAAATTTAAGCCTTGAGTTACAATATTGAAGGATTCTCTGGGCAAAATATTGAATGATGCAGGAAACATCAAAAGAAGGTGAAAGGAATACACAGAATCACTGTACAAAAAAGAATTGGTCAATATTCATCCATTTCAGGAAGTGGCATATGATAAAGAATCAATGGTACTGAAGAAAGAAGTTAAAGCTGCACTGAAGGAATGGGTGAAGAACAAAGCTCCAGGAATTGATGGAATAGCCATAGAGATGTTTCAACAAATGGATACCCTACTGGGCTACTCACTCAGCTATGCCAAGAGATTTGGAAGACAGCTACCTGGCCAACTGATTGGAAGAGATTCATATTTGTATCCATTCCTAAGAAAGGTGATCCCACACAATGTGGAAATCATTGAACAATATCATTAATATCTTACTGAAAACTAATTCAAAAACAGTTGCAGCAGTTTATTGATAGAGAACTTCTAGAAATGCAAGCTTGATTCAGAAGAGGACGTGGAACAAGGGATATCATTGCTGATGCCAGATGGATCTTAGCTGAAAGCAAAGAATACCAGAAAGATGTTTACTTACATTTTATTGACTATGCAAAGGCATTTGATTGTGTGGATCATAACAAATTACGGTTAACCTTGAGAAGAATGGGAATTCCAGCACTCATGAGGAACCAATACATAGATCAGGAGGCTGTCATTCAAACAGAACAAGGGGATACGGCATGGTTCAAAATCAAGAAGGGAGTGTGTCAAGGTTGTATCCTTTCAGCATATTTATTCAACTTGCCTTGGAAACCCAAGGAGGGGTCGCTATGAGTTGAGTCTGACTCGAGGGCACATAACAACAACATTCAACTTGTAGTGCTGAGCAAATAATCTGAAAAGCTGGACTATATGAAGAAGCACGTGGCATCAGGATTAGAGGAAGACTCATTAACAACTTGCAATATGCAGATGACACAACTTTGCTTGCTGAAAATGAGGATGACTTGAAGCACTTACTGATGAAGATTAAAGAATTCAGTCTACAATATGGATTACACCTCAATATAAAGAAAGCAAAAATCCTCACACCTCGTCCAATAAACAGCTTCACAATAAATGGAGAAAAGATTGAAGTTGTCACAGACTTCATATTACTTAGTTCTACAATCAACACCAATGGAAACAGCAGTCAAGAAATCAGATGACATAATGAACTGGGCAAATCTGCTGCAAAAGACCTCTTTCAAGTGCTGAAGATCAAATATGTCTCCTTGAAGACTAAGGTACATTTAACCCAAGCCATGGTATTTTCAATTGCCTCTTATGCATGTGAGAGCTGAACAATGGATAAGGAAGACCGAAGAACAATTGATGCTTTTGAGTTGTGGTGTTGGGGAAGAATGCCAAGAGTGCCATAGTCTGCTAAAAGAACTAACAAATTTGTCCTCGAAGAAGTGCAACCATAACACTCCTTGGAAGCAAGAATGGCCAGACTTCGTCTCACCTGCTTTGGTCATGTTGTCAGAAGGAACTATTCCCTGGAGAAGGATATCATGCTTGGTAGGGTGGAGGGTCAGCGAAAAAGGGGAAGGCCCTCAATGAGAGGGATTGACACAGTGGCTGCAGTGATGGGCTCAGGTATAGCAAGGATCACAAGGCTGGCACAGGACCGGGCAGTATTTCATTCTACTGTGCATAGGGTCGCTATGAGTTGGAGATGATGCCTAACAACAACAACAACAACAACTGATCATGTATTCTGGGAAATGGAATTGCCAGATACTACGATATGCAAATATTCAACCTAATAGGATGGTGCCAAATTATTTTTTTAAGTAATGAGAAAATGCTCTTAAAAGTATTTGACACTCCCACTGGCAGTATCTAAGAAATCCAATTGATCCACAGCCTTTTCAATATTTGTTATTGTCAGACTTCTAAAGTTTTGCATGTCAAATGGGTATGAAATGATATCTAATTGTGGTCTTGATTTGCATTTCCATGATAATTAATGGGAATAAGAATCTCTTCATGTATTTAATGCTGACTCTTCCGATCCATGAACAGGGCAGAGCCTTCTATTTAGTTCCTCTTTAGTTCTTTCAGTTATATTTTGTGGTGTTCTGTAAAGTGGTTTTATACATTTTTCACTAGATTTATTGATAGATATTTTATATTTTTGAACTATTGTTAAATGACATCTTTCATTCTTTTTTTACTTATAAATTATTGCAGTATAATATACATACAGAAAGATGTGACTGCCTGCATTCTGGTAAATTGTAGTCAATGTCATGAGACAAAGTATATGTGAATTGCTGCATGAAAAGTGAATTTTCTCTGTAAACTTTCACCCAATAAAAAGAGAGAGAGAAAGAGAGAGAGATGCAACTGTCATAAATTGTCAGCTTTGTGAGGTTTTGCAAATGAAACACTACCTGTTTAACCTATACCCAGATCAAGAAATGGAACATTACAAGCATCCCACAAGACCCACTGTGTTCTCTTTCATTCATCTCCACCAGTCCACAAGGATCACTATCCTGACTTGGATTTGTTTTGCTGGTTTTGTACTTTATAATGCACTGTTACGGAATGTACTCTTTTGTGTCAGCCGACTTTTAAAAAAAATTATTTTGATTTGGGTGACAGTTTACAGAGCAAATTCATTTTCCATACAACAGTTCACATACACTTTGTCTCATGACATTGACTGCAATTTCCTAAAATGCAACAGCTCCCCTTCCATTTCCTCCCCATAGTTACCTTTTCCCTGTATCCTTCCTTCCTATGCACTCCTGCCCCTGAGCTGTCTCCCTGTACATACACAACCCTTCTAATCTCCCATGATTGATTTCTCCAAGGAGTGTATCTACCTAATGTAAATGTTCAGCTCATATGCCTATCTTTTGTTTGGCTGGAAGCCACAGGAGTGGGTTCAATTCCAGACCTGAAGGGCAGCTAGGGACCATAATCTAAGGGGTTCCACCAGGCTCTTATCAGATCAGCAAACCTTGTCCTTTTTTTTTTTACATGATTTTTAGTTTTGTTCCACATTGTTCTCCCCCTCTATCCAGGATCTCCTACAGAGATCCCTCTCCGAGTGGTTGACAGTGGTAGCCGGGCACCATCTAGTTCTTCTGGTCTCATAGTCATATAGGTGTGTCAGCCTACTTTTGCTCAAAAATAATATTTGTGAGAAATTTAATCACATTGTTTTGTAGTTGTAGATAGTTTAAATCATGGTGTGACTGCACCATGATTTATTCTACTGTAATATGCAGATGACACAACTTTACTTACCGAAAGTGAGGATGACTTAAAGCACATACTGATGAAGATTAAAGACTACAGTCTGCAGTGTGGATTACTTCTCAACATAAGGAAAACAAAAATCCTCACAACTGGACCAATAATCAGCATCACAATAAATGGAGGAAAGATTGAAGTTGTCAAAGATTTCATATTACTTGGGTCTACAATCAACACCCATGGAAGCAGCAGTCAAGACATCAGACAACAGATTAAACTGGGCAATCTGCTGCAAAAGACCTTTTTAAAGTACTGAAGAGCAAAAAGATGTCTCTTTGAAGACTAAAGTGCGCCTAATCCAAGCCATGGTATTTACAATCATCTCATATACATGTGAGAGTTGGACAATGAATGAGGAAGACCAAAGAAGAGATGATGCTTTTGAGTTGGTGAAGAATAGTGAAAGTACCAAAAGAACTAACAGATCTGTCCTGGATGAAGTGCAGCCGGAATGGTCCTTGGAAGTGAGAATGGCCGGACTTTGTTTGACCTACTTTGGTTATGTTGTCAGACAGGACCATTCCCTGGAGAAAGATTTCCTGCTTGGTGGGGTGGAGGGTCAATGGAAAAGGGAAAGGCCCTCAACAAGATGGATTGACACAGAGGCTGCAACAATGGGCTCATATGTAGTGAGTATTATAAGGGTGGCACAGGACTGGACAGTGTTTCATTCTGCTGTGCATGGGGTCACTATGAGTTGGAGCTAACCTGACGGCACCTAACAACAACAGCAACAACAACTGTTGGTTGGCATTTGGATAGCTTCTAGTTTTGGCCATAAGCATTCTAGTAGATGTCTTTTGATAGATATATGCATTCATTTATTGTGTATACCTAGAAGTGTAACTTCTTGGATCACAGAGTAGGTATATGTTTGAAATTATTTAAAAATGGCAATCTGTTTTCAAATGAAATCCTTGACAACTTAATGGTTGTATCCACTTATTTTTTCTCCATTTACCATGATCTTTATCAGGCAATTTGTGAAGATATTTGTTTTCTTTATGTTGGGGTGTAATCCATACTGCAGACTATAATCTTTAATCTTCATCAGTAAATGCTTCAGGTCATCTTCACTTTCAGCAAACAAGGTTGTGTTGTCTGCATATTGCAGATTGTTAATGAGTCTTTCTCCAAACCTGATGCCATGTTCTTCTTCACATCCTCCAGCTTCTCAGATTTTTTGCTCAGTATACAGATTGAATAAATATGGATAAAGGATACAACCTTGATGCATATTTTTCCTGATTTTGGAATCATACAGTATCACCTTGTTCTGTTTGAACAACTGCCTTTTAGTCTATGCACAGTCTCCTCATAAGAACAATCAACTGTTCCCATTCTACACAATGTTATCCATAATTTATTGTGATCCTTTGCATAGTCAATAAAATATCAATAAGATACAGGTAAACATCTTTATGGTATTCCCTGCTTTCAGCCAAGATCCATCTGACATCAGCAATGTTATCCCTTGTTCCACATCCTCTTCTAAATCCAGCTTGAATTTCTGGTAGTTCCCTGTCAATACACTGTTGCAACCATTTTTAAATTATCTTCAGCAAAATTTTACTTGCATATGATACTGTTCAAAAATTTCTACATTCTGTTGGATCACCTTCTTTGGAATGGGTACAAATAAGGATTTCTTCCAGTCAGTTGGCTGGGTAGTTATCTTCCAAATTTCTTGGCATAAATGAGTAAACTCCTCCAATGTTGCATCACTAGCTTCGCCAAAACTGGCTTTCTGATAAGTATGAAATGGTAGCTCTCTGTGGTTTTAATTTACGTTTCCAAAATTACCAATGAGTTTGAGAATTTTTTCAAATGCTTATTGGCATTTGGATACTTTATTTAATATGGTGCCTGTTGATCCTGACTCCCAGCAATTCTTCCTTGGGTTTCCAAGGTGGTATCTCTATGGAAGTAGATTGCCCAATCTTCCTTCCGAGGAGTGGCTGGTGGGTTTGAACTGCCAGCCTCTGGTTAGCAATCAAATGCCTTAGGCACTATGCCACCAGAGCTCACTTTCTGTTTGTTTGTTTGTTCGTTGTTGAAGTCCTTTGGAATTTATAAACTTGAGATTTAAAAAATTCTTTCCTCGGTGATTTGTAGTTGTCATTTATATGTTCTGGCTATGGATTCTTTGTTAGAGATTATATTGTGAATATTTTCTCCGTCTGTATATGCTCTTTCACTTTCTTCATGCTGTCTTTTGATGGGTGAAAGTCTTACGTTTTGACGAAGTTCAATTCAATTCATACATTTTTGTTTTATGGTTAGTGCTATTTTGTCGTGTTTTTTTTTTTTTTTTAATAAAATCCATATATATCCTAAGGTTATGAAGATAATTTTCTTTGTATCTGTCAAGAAATTTTAGCTTTTGCTTTTACAAGTTAATTTGTGGGTGTGGTATGAGCTAGAGGTCAAGACTAAATTTTTTCCCATACGGATAGCCAGTTGATCAAGCACAATTTATTGAAAAGATTTTCTTTTACTCAATGAATTGTATTGCTACTTGTGTTTAAAAAAAAAAAAAAAAGTTACCATA
>NW_006921676.1:5050842-5055303 GCF_000298275.1 Orycteropus afer afer | reverse complement strand
AGGATTGCCCAACCTTCCTTCCGAGGAGTGGCTGGTGGGTTTGAACCGCCAGCCGTCTGGTTAGCAGGCAAGTGTCTTAGCCACTATGCTACCAGAGCATTTGTTATTAGGGAAATGCAAATTAAAACCCACAATGAGATATCACTTCACCTTCTCTAAGACAGCTATGATTAAAATAACACAGAAAATAATAGGTCTTGGTGAGGCTGTGGAGAAATAGGAAGGCTCATTTATTTCTGATGTGGAAAATAATCTAATCTGAAGGTTCATCAAAAAGTTAAACACAGAATTGCCATATGACCCAGCACTTCACTTTTGGGTATATATCCAAAAGAATTGAAAGCAGGACAACAAACAGATAAATGTATACCAATGTTCACTGTAAGACTATTCACAAAAGTCAAAAGATGGAAACAATCTACATATCTATCAACAGATGAGTGGATAAACAAAATCTGGAATATGTATGTGTACCAAATTTGTACATGCATCTAGCAAAATGATTCCAAAATATATAAAGCAAAAATTAATTCAACATACATACAATGGAATATCACTCAGCCATAAAAAAATGAAGTCCTAATACATACAATACATACATGCAGTATGGATAAACTTTGAAAACATCATGCTAAATGAAATAAGTCAATCTCCAAAGGACAAATATTCTATCATCCCACTTATATGAAATATTTAGAATAGGCAAATGTATGCAGACCTAAATGTGTTGGTGATTACCAAGGGAAGGTGGGAGGGAGCAGGAAAGGGGCACTCATTACTCAGATAGCACTGAACTTCTGTTAACGGTGATGAAGAAACATGGAAAGGAATAATATTGATGGTTGCAGAACACGATGAACACAATTAATGTCACTGAATTGTACATGTGAAGAATGTTGAAATGACAAACATTTTGTTACAAATGTATACCATATACCCAACCCACCATGAAATATTATTTCACACTCACTGGAATGGCAAAGATTAAAAAGCTAGATAATACTTAACTTTCCCAAGAATAAGGAGTGATTGAAACTTCTCACACATGCTGGTATGAATGCAAAATATTGCAGTTACTTTGGAAAACAGTTCTGCACCACGTTGGAAAACCGTCCAGAAGTACCTATAATGGTTAAACATAGTGGTACCATATGACCCAGAATTCTACTTTTATTCAATACAAGAGAATGGAAAACATGTACACACACAAACCTGTATATGTATGTTCAGCCATAAGCAAAGAATGAAGTACTGATACATATTACAGTAAGATGAGCCTTGAACATGTTGTTCTAAGTGAAAGAAACCACACACAAAAGATCACATATTGTATGATTCAATTTATATGAAAAGTCCAGAAAAGCAAATCCATGGACATAGGATGCAGATTTGTTGTTGCAAGGGTGTGTGAGTCAGGAGAAGACAATGGGGAGTGAAAGCTATTTTGTACAGGGTTTCTTTTTGAAGTGAAAAAAAATGTTCAGGATTTAGATAGCCGTGATGGGTGCTCAATTCTGTGACTGTACAAAAACTACCAAATTTTTTTACTCTTTAAAATTGACTAATTTTATGGTAAATAAATTATATGTCAATAAAAATATGTTTAAATTATTGGCATAAACTTGTTCATAACTCTTTATTATAAGTTTACTTTATTAGGGTCAGTAATGATATCCTTTCTTGCCTTGATAATGATGTTTTCTGCTCTTTCTCTCTCTTATTTTCATGATGAATCTCTTTAGCCAGAGTTTCTCATCTTGATATATGAACATTTTGGTCTAGATATTACTTTACAGTAGAGGCTATCACATGCACCATGATATTTAGCAGCACCCATAGCCTCTACTCATCTCATACCTAGAACATACACATATATGCTGTTGAGACAACAAAAAATGTCTCCAGATACTGCCAGTACAGCCCGGGGACAAAATATCCCATGACTGGCAATCACTGTTTTATGGGTTTATAATTTTATACTGTAAGAAGTCTTTCTAAAGAATTGACTTTTGGCATATGAAGTGAACATTTATACTATGTAGATACATTCTTCAGAGAGAACAATCATGGGAGAAAGAAGGGCTACTTATGCACAGGGAGACAGCACAGGGGGCAGGAGTGCATGGAGGGATGGACACTGGGAAGAGGTAACTATGGGGAGGAAGTGGGAGGGGAGCTGTTGCATTGTGGTAAACTGTGGTCAATGTCATGAGACAAAGTGTATGTGAACTACAGTATGGAAAGTGAATTTGCTCTGTAAACTTTCACCAAAATCACAATTTAAAAAAAAAAAGAATTGACTTTTGGATTTTTTTCTGGGACGTTTATTGTTGTTATTTAATTATTTTTAAATTTCATGTTGTTGTTGTTAGGTTCCATCGAGTTGATCCCAATTCATAGCCACCCTAAATACAGCAGAACGAAATACTGCCTGGTTTTGCACCATTCGCACATCCCTGCTATGCTTGAGCTCATCATTGCAGCCATTATGTCAGTCTATCTCATTGAATCTCTTCCCCTTTTATGCAGACCCTCCACTTTACCAAGCAGGATATCCTTCCCCAGGGACTGTTCGTTTCTGACCACATGACACAGTAGGTGAGACAAGTCTGGCCATTCTTACTTCTAAGGAGCATTCTGGCTGCTCTTCTTCCAGGACAGATTTGTTTGTTTTTCTGGCAGGCCATAGTATTTACAGTATTCTTTGCCAACACCACAATTTAAAGGCATCAGTTCTGCTTTGGTCTTTGTTGACCAGCTGTAATAAGAGAAGATTGAAAATACCATGGCTTGAGTGAGGCACACTGTGATAGTTGGAGCTGTGTGTCAACCTGGCTGGACCACAATTCTGTGTGGTTTAAGCTGTTGTGATGTGGTTATTCCCATGATGAGATCAGATGATTATGTTTTGAGCCACCAATCTGTTGAAAGGGAGTTTCGCTAGGGGTGTGGCCTGCTTCCAGTATATCTATGGACATCCTGTGAAAAGAGACATTCCTCTGTGGATCAGGATTCTGTTGTGTTGCCAATAACTGTCCACGAGTGAACAATCCACCATTCGGCCTGGAGATGTTGGATTCATCATTCATTGGAGTCAACAGCCAGTATCCTGCCTGTCAACCTTGAGCTCCTCAGCCCCTGCAGCTGGAAGAGTTGGAAAAGCCTCCAGCTTGACGTTTGATTCAAGATCTTTGGACTTGCCAGCTTCTATAAGTGTGTGAGCCATTTTCCTAAGATAAAATTCTCTCTCTCTCTCTCTCTCTCTCTCTCTCTAAGCTTTACTGGTTTTGTTTCTCTAGAGAACCCAGTCTAACACATTTGGTACTGGGAGTGGTTCTAGAGAGACAAAATCATAAGGATGGGCTTCCTAAATTGGTTCTCCAGTTTGATTAATCTTAAAGACACTAGTGACCCTTCCTCTGTTAGTAAAGAGGTCCCTGCTAATCGTGGCATGAGGTGGCAACATTAATATGCAAAATAGCACCACTAATAGATCAAGTACTTGTGAGAAGTGATGCTCTGGGTGATCGCATATTTGATACTTTTTTGAATTTTGTCAGCATGAGGAGTATAGGGAAGCTGGTCAGTTGGTCCAACTTACTCTAGTCAAGGTGGTGACAGAGTGAGATGAGCTCAGAGCTGCTGAGTCTTGGCTTAAGCGCCGCATAAAAGACCTCAGTGTTTCCAGTTGTGCTCTGAAAGAAAGCCTTGTATCTTCTAGTAACAGAACTGATATTGCTGAAAACCAAACCCAGAGTCTTATTATAAGGGTGGCTGAATTACAATGCCTATTAAATTGCCAACTCAGAATGGTGTCTGACGTTAAAAGGAGGGTGTTAATTGGGAAAAAATGGGATCCTGAAACATGGAATGGGGACATATGGATAGATAGTCAGGAAGGTCAGGATATGGAGCCTGTAAATTCTGTTGAATCCCTCCCATCTGAAGGGATTACTGTAAAACCATTATCCCCTTCACCTCAGTTTGATGGGATTAACCAAACTGGTCCTGCTGGGTCATTGCCTGAGGCAGAGGCCATGGAAGACATTCCTGAAGGTTCTCAGCAACCACCCATTGTTGTTGCTAGACCTATAACTAAAATTAAGTCCAAGCAAGCCCCAAAAGCTGAAATAGAAAGTGTGACTAAGGAGGTGGTACGCTACACCTGGAAAGACCTACTTGATTTTGCTAACATGTACAGACAGAAATCTGGAGAATATGTATGGGAATGGCTACTTAGGGTGTGGAATAATGGTGCAAGGAATGTAAGATTGGATCTGTCTGAATTTATTGATTTAGACCCACTAAGTATGGATTCTTCATTCAATGCTGCAGCTTGAGAGGTTAGGAAAGGATCTAATAGTTTATTTGGTTGGCTTACTGAGGCATGGATTATGTGGTGGCCTACCTTAAGTCAAGTTGAAGTACCAGACCTGCCTTGGTATAATGTAGAAGAAGGTA
>NW_006921676.1:5028971-5044802 GCF_000298275.1 Orycteropus afer afer | reverse complement strand
AGGTTTCACATTTAAGTCTTTGATCCATCTGGAGTTCGTTTTTGTGTGTGGTGTGAGGTACAGATCTTGTTTCATTTTTCTGCAAATGGATGTCCAGTTTTGCCAGCACCATTTATTAAACAAACATTCTCTTACCCATTTAATGGATTTTAGACCTTTGTCAAAGATCAGCTGACTATAGGTCGATGGATCTATTTCTGGGTTCTCAATTCTATTCCATTGGTCTATGTATCTGTCACTGGAATAGATATTTATCCTGGATATGGATTCGTCTTCCCTGCACACAATGCTTCTGTCAAAACTACCATCCGTGGACTTACAGAATGCCTTATCCACCGTCATGGTATCCCACACAGCATTGCTTCGGATCAAGGGTCTCACTTCACACCAAATGAAGTGCGGCAATGGGCTTATGATCATGGAATTAACTGGTCTTACCATGTTCCCCATCATCCTGAAGCAGCTGGCTGATAGAATGATGGAATGGCCTCCTGAAAAAACAATTATGGTGCGAGCTAGGTGGCAATTCCTTGAAGGGTTGTGGCAATGTTCTCCAGGAGGCTGTGTATGCTCCAAACCAGCATCCAATATATGGTTCTGTTTCTGCAATAGCCAGGATTCATGGGTCCAGGAACCAAGGGGTAGAAACAGGAGTGGTACCACTCACTATTATCCTTAGTGACCCACTCAAAAAAATTTTTGCTTCCTGTCCCCTCTACACTATGCTCTGCAGGTCTGGAGATCTTAGTCCCAAAGGGAGGGACACTCCCACCTGGAGACACAATACTGATTGCATTGAATTGGAAATTAAGAATGCCACCCGGCCATTTTGGCTTCCTCATGCCTCTGGATCAACAGACAAAGAAGGGCATTACTATACTATCTAGTGTGATAGATCCTGATTACCAAGGGGAAATTGGATTGGCTTTATGTAATGGAGGTAAAGAAGAATATGTCTGGAATACAGGAGATTCTTTAGGACATCTCTTAGTACTACCATGCCCTGTGATTAAAGTCAATGGAAAATTACATCAACCCAATTCTGATATGACTGCTAACGGCCCAGACTCTTCAGGAATGAAAGTTTGGGTCACCTCACCAGGCAAAGAACCACGACCAGCTGAGGTGCTTGCTGAGGGCAAGGGAAATACAGAATGGGTGGTGGAAGAAGGTAGTTCTGAACTTCGGTTACGACCACATGACCAGTTGCAGAAATGAGGACTGTGACTGTTATATTTCTTCATTGTATATGTGCATCAGATATTTTTGTTTCCTTCTGTAATGAACTGTGAAATGTAAATAAGGTTAATGCATTTTGGTTGTACATGTGTTAGCATATCATGTTAGGCACAAATATAATTGTCCTTATTCAGAGATTATATATGGTTAAGAAGATGTGTATAACTGCCAAGTTGACAAGTGGTGGGTGATAGTTGGAGTTGTGTGTCAACTTGGCTGGACCACAATTCTGTGTGGTTTAAGCTGTTGTGATGTGGTTATTCCCATGATGGTATCAGATGATTATGTTTTTAGCAGCCAATCTGTTGAAAGGGAGTTTCGCTAGGGGTGTGGCCTGCTTTCAGTATATCTATGGACATTCTGATAAAAGAGACATTCCTCTGTGGATCAGGATTCTGTTGTGCTGCCTACAACTGCCCATGAGTGAACAATCCACCATTTGGCCTGGAGTTATTGGATTCGTCATTCATTGGAGTCAACAACCAGTACACTGCCTGCCAACCTTGAGCTCCTCAGCCCCTGCAGCTGCAAGAGTTGGGGAAAACCTGCAGCTTGACGTTTGATCCAAGAACTTTGGACTTGCCAGATTCTATAAGTGTGTGAGCCATTTTCCTAACATAATTTTTTTTCTCTCTCTCTCTATATATAAACTTTACTGATTTTGTTTCTCTAGCGGACCCAGTCTATCACACACACCTTAGTCTTGAAAGTCATATCTCTCCTCCTTAACACTTTAAAGAGATCTTTTGCAGCAGATTTGCCCAGTGCAATATGACATCTGATTCCTCAACTTCTGCTTTCAAGGGTGTTGATTGTGGATCCAAGTAAAATGAAATCCATGACAACTTCAAAGTAAACATTTTTCTAGTATTCTTTGCTTTGAGCCAACATCCATCTGACATCAGCAATGATATCCCTCAATGCATGACCTCTTCTGAATCCAGTGAATTTCTGAAAATTTCCTGTCTATATACCACTGCAATCATTTTTTAATTATCTTCAGCAAAATTTTACTTGCATGTAATATTAATGATGTTGTTCAATAATTTCCACATTCTGTTGGATCACCTTTCTGTGGAATGGGTAGAAATATGGATCTCTTCCAGTCAGTTGGCCAGGTAGCTGTCTTCCAAATCTCTTGGCAGAGCCAAGTGAGTGCCTCCAGCACAGCATCTGTTTGGTGAAACATTTCAATGGGTATTCTGTCAATTACTGGAGCCTTGTTTTCACCAATTCCTTCAGTGCAGCTTTGACTTCTTCCTTCAATACCATTGGTTCTTGATAATATACCACTTCCCGAAATGGATGAACATCAACCAATTCTTTTTGGTACAGTGACTCTGTGTATTTCTTCCATCTTCTTTTGATGCTTCATGTATTGTTTAAAATCTTTTAGTATCGCTATTCAAGGCTTGAGTAATTTCTTCAGTTCTTCAGCTTGAGAAATGCCAAATGTGTTCTTCCCTTTTGGTTTTCTATTTCCAGGTCTTTGCACATTTCATTGTAATACTTTACTTTGTCTTCTCAATTCACCCTTTGAAATCTTTTGTTCAGCTATTTTGTTTCCTCATTTCTGCTGTTCACTTTAGCAAGTTTCAGAGTCTCTTCTGACATCCATTTTGGTCTTTTTTTCCTTTCCTGTATTTTTAATAACATTTTGTTTTCTTCATGTATGATGTTCTTGATGTCATCCCATTGCTCACCTCGTCTTTGGTCACTGATGTTCAGTGCATCAAGTCTATTCTTCAGATAGTCTTTAAATCCAGGTAGCATACAATCAAGGCCATATTTTGGCTCTCATGAACTTGTTTTAATTTTCTTCAGCTTCAATTTGAACTTGCATATGACCAGTGTATGGTCTTTTCCACAGTCAGCTCCTGGCCTTGTTTTGACTGATATTGAGCTTCTTTATTGCCTCTTTCCATTATTATAGTTTATCTGATTACTGTGTTTTCTATCTGGTGAGGTACATGTGTGAAGCCACTATTTGTGTTGCTGGAAAAACATAATTGCAATGAATAAGTCCTTGGTCTTGCAAAATTCTATCATATGATCTCCAGTGCCATTTCTGTCACCAAGGCCATATTTTCCAACTACCAATGCTTCCTCTTTGTTTCCAACTTTCACACTCCAATCACCAGTAATTATCTATACATCTTGACTGCATGTTTGGTCAATTTCAGAATGCAGAAGTTGGTAAAAATCTTCAATTTCTTCATCTTTTGCTTTGGTGGTTAGTGGGTACAATTGTATTAACTGGTCTTCCTTGTAGGTGTATGGATATTATCCTATCACTGTCAGCATTGTACTTCAAGATAGACCTTGAAATGTCCTTTGGATGATGGATGTGACACCTTTGAATTTGTCTTTGCCAGCATAGTAGACCATATGATTGTCTGATTCAAAATGGCCAAAACCATCCATTTCAGCTCACTAATGCCTAGGATATCAATCTGTATGTGTTCCATTTAATTTTTGACAACTTCCAATTTTCTTAGAACCATGCTTTTTACATTCCACCTTCCAATTATTAAAGAATGTTTGCAGCTGTTTCTTCTCATTTTGAGTCATGCCCCATCACCAAATGAACTCCCGAAAGATTTGCTCCCTCTACATCATGAAGGTCAATTCTACTTTGAGGAGGCCGCTCTTCCCTGTTTGTATTTTGAGTGCCTTCCAACTTGAGAGGCACTCTAGCAGACAATGTTTCACTGCTCTTCATAAAAGTTTCCACTAAAATATTAGAGAGTGTTTCACTGCTATTCATTTCATTTTCAGTGGCCAGTTTTTCAGAAGTGAATAGCCCTGTTCTTCTTCCCAGTCTTAGTATGGAAGCTCTGATGAAACTTGTCCACCATGTATGACCCTGCTGGTATTTAAAATACCAGTGTCATAACCTCCATCCAGCCTCACAACAACATGCAGGCCACCACTGTAGGACCAACTGACAGACAAGCAGTGGTTTCAATTTCATAGATTTCTTGATTTTTATTATTTCCTTTCTTCTACTTGATTTTCTTTTTTCCTGTTGCCTAGCTTCTTGATATGAAATGTGAGATCACTGATTTTCAGCTTTTCTACCCTTCTAGTATATGCATTTTAAGACTATAAATTTCTTCCAACTCTTGCTTTAGCAGCATACCAGAAGTTTTATATGTTGTACTTTCATTTTGGTTAAATTCCAAATATTGTTTACTTTTAATTGTGATTTCTTCTTTGATGCATAACTTATTTAGAATATTTTGATTTAAATTCAAGTTATTTGAGAATTTACTAGTTAACATTTGTGGATACATTCTTTGGAATTTTAAAGACTGAATTTATGGCTTTCCATATGGTTGATTTTTGTGAATGTGCTACTCACATTTGCAAAGAATATGTATTCTACAATTATTGGATTGTTGTTGTTATGTGCCGTCGAGTCGGCCCAACTCATAGCGACCCCTCCTTGGGTTTCCGAGGCAGTATCACTACAGAAGTAGGATTGCCCAACCTTCCTTCCGAGGAGTGGCTGGTGGGTTTGAACCGCCAGCCGTCTGGTTAGCAGGCAAGTGTCTTAGCCACTATGCTACCAGAGCTCCCACAATTATTGGATATAGTGGTCTATATATGTCAGTTATGTGTAGTTAATAGTGTTATTCAAATCTTTTCTAGCCTTGCTGAGAGATATATGTAAAAATTATAATTTTGTCCTTTCCCCCCTTTAGCTGAATCAATTTTTGCTTTATATATTTTGAAGTCATGTTACTATGTCCATGTATATTTAGGATTGTTATGACTTCACTTTTATCATCATGAAATGTCTCTCTTCATCTTTAGTAGCATTTATTCACTTCAGATCTGCTTGGTCTGATGTTAGTATATACACAAAATTTCAATTTACTTTCAACCTATCTGGGTCTCTTGTAATCAACATATATTTGTTTTTTATCTACTCTAATTTTAAATTGGAGTATTTGATTAATCAAAACATAATTATTGATATGAATTTAAGTCTACCATCTTTCTATTTGTTGTTCTTTTAGTTATCTGTTCTTTGTTGCTTTATACCTTCTTTCCTTTCACATTTTGGATTAAGTAAATATTTTTGTTATTCTATTTAATGTGCACTAGAACTTCTTTAATTTTAATTTTATTGTGGATATATATATATATGCTTGTTGTTTTAGAAATTTTTCAATTCAGTAACATTATTTACTTTCACCATGTTGTGCTACCATAACTACTATCCAAGTTTTACATCACCCCAAACAGAAACTCAGTATCCCTTCAGCAATAACTCCCATTCCCTCCTCTTCGCAGCCCCAATAACCATTAATAAACTGTGATCTCTGTGCACTTGCCTAATCTATATGTTTCATATAAGTAGGATCATACAATATCTGTCCTTCTGTGTCTGACTTTTTTCACTCAGCATAATATTCTAAGATTCATTCATGTCATTACATGTAGCAGAGTTTCATTTCTCTTTATGCTGAATAATACTCTATTGATGCAATGCCTAAGGCATTTGACTGCTAACCAGATGGTTGGTCGTTCAAACCTATCAGCTGCTCTGCAGAAGGAAGATGAAGCAATCTACTTCTGTAGTGATACTGCCTCAGAAACCCAAGGAGGAGTCGCTATGAGTCGGGTCCGACTTAACGGCACATAACAACAACAACAACAACAACAAGGAGCTCTGGTAGCATAGTGCCAAAGGCACTTGACTGCTAACCAGAAGGCTGGAGGTTCAAACCCACCAGCCACTCCTCGGAAGGAAGGTTGGGCAATCTATTTCCGTAGTGATACTGCCTCAGAAACCCAAGGAGGGGTTGCTATGAGTGGGGCCAACTCAAGGGCACATAACAACAACAACAACAAAGTAGTCCCTGGATGATGCAGTTACCCAGTTGACTACTGGCTAAAAGGTTGGCTGTAGGAACCCACTCAGAGATGCTGCAGAAGACAAACCTGGTGATCTTCTTCCAAAGTATCACAACCTTGAAAACCCTGTGGAGTACAGTTCTACTCTACGCATGAGTTCACCATGAGTCTAAATCAATGCAACAACAAATTTGAGTATCTTTTTGTATGCTTGTTGGCTTATTTGCATGTCTTTTTTGGAGAAATGTCTCTCAAAGTCCTTTGCCTGTTTTATTAGTTGAGTTGCTTACCTTTTTTGGTTTTGAGTTGAAGAGTTCTATATATATTCTGGGTATTAGACTCTTATCATATATATTGTTCAAAATATTTTCTCTCATTCTGTAGGCTGTCTCTTCATTTTCTTGGTAAAAGACTCGATGCACAAAAAGTTCCTATTTTGATGAAGTTTATCTATTTTTTTCTTTTGTTGCTTTTATTTTGGTGTCATAGAACTTTCTAATATAACTTTTTTTATATTCTTTTGGTGGTTATCATAGAATTTACAATATATGTCCTTGATTATAGTCTACTTTATTATGGCCTACTTTAAGTTAATACTTTTACCATCCTCTAAAATATGCAAGAATATCCCAACAGCTTTACCACCCCTCTTAATCCCCCACCCTCTGTGTTTGTGAGGTGTATTTTTTTTTATGTTTTAAACAATCTATTATTAAAATCCACCTATTTAATTTATAATACAATTATGAGAAATCAACTTTCCATGAGCTTAACTGTAACGCGATACTCTTCCATTTATTTATGTAAAGTCTTGTTTTTCAACAGTGATTTAGAGGGGCTAATGTCAAATAAAGTTTTACTGACTATACAAAGGCATTTGACTATGTGGATAAACAAATTATGGATAACATTGTGAAGAATGGGAATTCTAGAACACTTCATTGTACCTGGGAACCTGTACGCTGACCAAGAAGCTGTCATTTGACTAGAACAAGGTTTAAAATAAGGAAGAGTGTGTCAGGGTTGTCTCCTATCATCATTCTTATTAAATCTGAGCAAATAATCTGAGAAGATGGACTGTGTGAAGAAGAATGAGACATCATGACTGGAAGACTCATTAAACACCTGTAACATGCAGATGACACAGCTCTACATGCTGAAAGTAGAGATGACTTGGAGCACTTACTGATGAAAATCAAACACTATAGTCTTCAGTATGGATTATACCTCAACATAAAGAAAACAAAAATTCTCACAACTGAACCTAAAAGGAACATCATGATAAATGGAGAAAAAATTGAAGTTGTCCAAGATTTAATTTTATTTGGATCCACAATCAACACCTTTGGAAGCAGCAGTCAAGAAATGAGACATCATATTGCACCAAGCAATTCTGCTACTAAAGACTTCTTTAAAGTGTTAAGGAAGAGAGATATGACTTTGAAGATTAAGATGCACCTAACTGAAGCTATGGTATTTCCAATTGCCTCATATGCATGTGAAGACTAGACAATGAATAAAGAAGACTGGAGGAGAGTTGATATCTTTGAATTGTGGTATTAGCAAAGAATACTGAAAATACCATGGACTTCCAGATGAATGAACAAATCTGTCCTGGAAGAAGTATAGCCTAAATGCTCCTTAAAAGCAAGAATGGCCAGACTTCATCTCACTTACTTTGGTCATGTCATCAGAGGGAGCAGTCCCAGTCCCTGGAGAAGGATATCATTCTTGGTAAAGCAGAGCATCAGTGAAAAAGGGGAAGACCTTCAACAAGATGGATTGACACAGTGGCTGCAACTATGGGCTCAAGCATATAGCAAGCATGTATGGATGGCTCAGGACTGGGCAGTGTTTTGTTTTGTTGCACACAGTGTCTCTATGAGTTGGAGCCAACTTGAAAGCACCTAACAACAACAACAACAAGAACATGGGCAAAATATTGAATAATCCAGGAAGCATCCAAAGAAGATAGAAGGAATACACAGAGTCACTGTACAAAAAAGAATTGGTTGATATTCAACTATTTCATGAGGTAGCACATGATTAAGAACCAATGGTTCCATCACTAACCCCTAGCAATCACTAGTTTGTTTTCTATTTCTACAATTTTGTCATTTCAAAAATATTATATAAATGGAAGCATACACTATGTAACCTTGGGAATTAATTTTTTTCTCAGCATAATTACCCAGAAACATATCTAATTTTTGCATGATCAAGTTTATTCCTTTTTATTGCTAAGTAATAGTGTAGTGCCTAAGGCACTTGACTGATAACCAGAAGGCTGGTGGTTCTAACCCACCAGCCACTCCTCGGAAGGAAGATGGGGCAATCTACTTCCATGTGATACTGCCTTGGAAACCCAAGGAGGGGTCGCTATAAGTCGGGTCCAACTCGACGGCACATAACAACAACAACAACAACAACCCAGTCTATATTCAAAATTATTTGCCTTGTCTCCAAAATGTCTCTTATTGATTTTTTCTCTTCTAATGCTTTGCATTTGATTGTTATGCTTCTTGAGTCTCTTTTAATCGAGAATAGCTACCCTCCCTCACACAATTTTGCATGTCACAACATTGACTTTTGAAGAGATACAGGCCAGTTTTCATGTAGAATATTCCATATTCTGGATTTGTAAATCACATAATAGTATTTATAGTGATGTCCTCTTTTTCATGTCTGACATTTACTGTGCTCTGTCAAAAAGCCAACAATTTGTATTGTTGGTTTCTTCTATTATGTATTTTTTATTGTGATAAATATGTACCACAAAAAATTTGCCATTTCAAACTGCTGTATGAAAAGTGAATTTGCTCTGTAAACTTTCACCCAAATCACAATATTAAAAAAAAGAAAAGAAAAGAAAAGAATTAGGAAGAAAAAAAAAAGAGAGACTTAGTGTCAATTTTTATTACCAGCTCTGGCACCAAAGATTGTTTTACATCAACCTAGACACTCTTTTTTTTTTTTTTTTTTAATTTTTATTGATTTGGGTGAACCTAGACGCTCTTATAACCTGTTCTAGAAAGTATACATTGTAAACATCCTGTGACTATAATTGTAAATCCTTGTGGCCACCTTAGCATTTGTGTCCAATGAAAGCCTTTCCTTGCATCTTTAACCCTCCTTTATATGACCTCACTCAAAAACTAACCAATTGATGATTTTATTGTAATCTCTTAGCTTCTTCCCCTATATGCCTCCATGCTCAGGACCCACACTTTGAAATCACCATGTTTACACTTGTGTGAGCTAATTGTTTCTGACTCAAATATCTCCCAAATGCTAAATAAATTCTCTAAATCTTCAAAAAACAAAAAATTATTTGCCATTTCAACTGGTCTTAAGTATATAATTCAGTGACATTTGTCACATTCACCAGGCTATGTGCCACCACCACCACTAGTCATTTCCAAAAATTTTTTATAACCAGTACCCAGTATCCATTAAGCAATAATTCACCATTCTTCCTTCTACCCCCGTAACCATAATAAACATTCGTCTCTGTGCATTTCTTATTATAGATATTTCACATAAGTGGAATCATGTAGTATTTGCCTTTTGAGTCTGACTTATTTTACTTAGCATAATGTTTTCAAGGTTCATCCATATCATAGTGTGAATCCGTACTTTATTTCTCTTTGGCTTAGTGATATTGAATAGCATGTATATACCACCTTTGTTAATTCATTCTTCTGTCAATGGACACTTGGATCGTTTCACCTTTCAACTATTGTAAATAATGCTGCAGTGAACATTGTTGTATACGTATCTGTTTGAGTCCCTGCTTTCTGGTCTTTTGGGTATACATCTATGAATAGAATTGCTGGGTCAAATGGTAATTCTATGTAGCATATTTCCCCAATGAAATATGTCATTTGATTTCTTGACTGCTGGTTTCATGGGCATTGTTGTAGATCCAAGTAAAATTAACTCCTTGAAAACGTCCATTTTTTCTTTCTTTGTTTTGATGTTGCTTACTGGTCCAGTTGTAGGATTTTTGTTTTCTTTTTGTTGTGGTGTAATCCACACTGAGGTTCTAATCTTTAATCTTCCTCAGTAAGTGTTTCAAGTCTCCTTCACTTTCAGCAAGCAAGGTTGTGTCATCTGAAAATCACAGGTTGTTAACTAGTCTTCCTCCAATCATGATGCTGTGTTCTTCTTTACATAGTCCAGTTTCTCAGATTATTTGCTCAGCATACAGATTAAATAGGTATGGTGAAAGGATACAACCCTGATGCACAACTTTTCTAACTTTAAACCATTCAGTATCCCCTTGTTCTGTCCAAAAAACAGCCTCATAAACACAACTAAAAGCTCTGGAATTCCCATTCTTCAAAACGTTATCCATAATTTGTTATGATCCACACAACCAAATGTCTTTGCATAGACAGTAAAGCACAGGTAAATATTTTATGGTGTTCTCTGCTTTCAGCCAACATATATCTGACATCAGCAATGCTATCCCTCATTCCATAGCCTCTCCTGAATCTGGCTTGTATTTTTGGCTGTTCCCTTTTGATGGACTGCTGCAACTGCTTTTGAATTATCTCCAGCAAAATTTAACTGGCATGTAATATCAATCATACTGTCTGATAATTTCTATGTTCTGTTGGATCATCTTTCTTGGGAAAGAGCACAAAAATGGATCTCTTCCAGTCAGTTGGCCAAGAAGCTGTGCTCCTAATTTTTTGGCATAGATGTGTTAGCACTTCCATCATTACATCCATTTGTTGAAACTTCTCAGTTAGTATTCTGTCAATTCCTAGAGCCTTGTTTTTGGCCAATGCCTTCAATGAAGCTTGGGCTTCTTCCTTCAATATCATCAGTTCCTGATCATATGCTACCTCTTGAAATGGTTGAACGTTGACTAATTCTTTTTGGTACAGTGTTCTGTTATACATAGGGTCATTGTGAGTCACAACCGACTCAAAGGCACCTAACAAGAATGGTAATTCTATGTTTAATTTTTTGAGGAACTGCCAAAATGTTTTCATTAGTGGCAACACTGTTTTATATTGCCACCAGCAATGGACAAGAGTTCTCATTTCTCCATATCCTAGCCAATATTTGTTATTTTCCACTTTTCTGATGATAGTCATCTTAATGGATGTAAAATGGTATCTCTTTGTGGTTTTGATTTTCATTTCCCTAATAACTAATGGATCACTATGAGACTGCAATGGGCTTTTTAATGACCAATGATGTTGCACAGTTTTCATGTGCTTGTTGGCTATTTATATATCTTCTTTGGAGAAATGTCTATTTAATATACTTCTAAATTTTCATTAATTTCTGTTCTTACATTATTTTTTTTCTTTCTTTTCTTTATGTGTGGTTAATTTCCTGTTCTTTTTCTAAATTCTTAAAATGTTTTCTTAGCTCAATGATTTCCAGTCTCTTTCCTATTCTAGTACATACATTCAGAGCTAAATATTGCCTTCTATGTATGGCTTTACATGCTTCATTAGAGTTTTGAGTTTTAGAGTATTAGAGTTTAAGGACTGAATAAAGGTTTTTTCTTTTTAATAATAAAATATTTTTTTGTTGCTGTTGTTATGTGCTATCAAGTCGGACCTGACTCACAGTGACCCCTCTTTGGGTTTCCAAGGCAGTATCACTACCAAGTAGATTGCCCACACATCAAAATATATTACTTCTCTTTTCAACTATATGGAATCTACTCTTTAATCTATTTATTAAATTTCTTATTTTGACAATTATGTATGTATTTTGTTTCAAGTCTCTTTGTTTATACTAGTTATTTGCTATGGTCTAATCTTTATAATTGTATCTTTTATTTGTAATATATTCCATACATGTAGTTTAGTAACTGACATGTCCAACAACTTTAATACTTGGTGTTTTAAGTCTACTCTTTTATTTCTGCTGATAATCACTCATAGTTTTTTGCCGTCTTCTGTAGTTTGGTGATCTTTGTGAGTTTACGGTTGATTTGAAAAGGCAGTAATCACATAGGCCTAACTAGAGGAAGCTTTCTTCTGATAACCAAGGGGTACTTCCCTTGAGAATTTTTCCTCAGAGGAGGCGTCTCCCCCTCCTAACTGTTCTAAGGACTCTTATTTCTCAATTGCATTGCTCCAGTGCCCTGGTCTCTGAGCAATCCCATCCCTTCTCTATGTCTGGTCTTTGTCACTTTGGCTCCTTCTTTCTGAGGCTTCAGCTCTCAATGTTCCCCATAGGTCCTTGGGTCCATTCCTGGCTCCAAGCTCTCAGTGGTTTTCTGAGCATTTATTTTTTGTTTTGTTTTGTTTTTTGTTTATATGTTGGCTTTTTGGGGGGTATTTGTATGCTGGTTACACCCATTTCTGCTTTTCTAGGAATGAACTGGCCCCTTAAATCTCTGTTCACTTGTCTTAAACTGCTACTAATTTAATTAACATTGGCTTCTTCTTTGAAGACAAACTAATAGCAGAAATCTTCATATTCTACTTCCAAATGAGCACACAATGAGCATTTAAAGAAACACTGAAAGAGGAGTATGAATATGGACTAAGTTCTGCTCAATGGGACATAAGGTGATATGATCTTTTTTTTTAAAGACGTGGCTTTTTCTACATGTACACACACACACACACACAGAGAGAGAGAGAGAGAGAGAGAGAGAGAGAGACAGTCATAGCAAAAAAAGAAAACCAAACTCACTGCCGTCAAGTCAGACCTGACTCATAGCGACCCCTCCTTGGGTTTCCCAGGCTGTATCACTGCGGAAGTAGACTGCCCAACCTGCCTTCCGAGGAGTGGTTGGTGGGTTTGAACCGCCAGTCTTCTGGTTAGCAGTCAAATCCTTAGGCACTATGCACCTATCTCAATTGTCACCAATTTTGTGAAGCCTTCCCTGACTGCCTGAAGGGAGAAATGTGCTTCTTTTTTTCCCATTTGTGAATATAAGAGTATCTTGTTCTATCATATTTAATTGTACATGGATTGACCCTGGGCAATCCTGTATCTTATTAATCTGTATAAAATCAATAACCAGTGTAGTGCTTGGCACATATTAGGAGCTAAAAAGTGTTTGCCAAATTAGGAAGGTAGGAAAGGTAAAGCTTTTGAAATTGTGGTTTGTCTTTTTAACTACATTTTTATCTAATTATTTCTTAGCTAAAGGAACTCAAGCATCATAAAAGCTAAGATTACTTATCCACGGTAATTTGGCTTCCCTTGAGTTCAGCTACATTGTATCATGGAAGCTCTAAGATCCCTTCTACAGAGCTTCTGTGAATCTGTGAGATAAATGGATGGGTAGTAGACAAGTGGGCAAAGTTGTTAAATTGCATATCAAGTCAAGTTACTTAAAATTATGCTGAAGGCTCCTGGTGTGGGTTCACTCCTGGTTGATAATGGTAAATGGATTTTATTGAGGAAGGAAATGATGAAGGAAACACAGATCTTTAAATCTTAAATCATAGAACTCCATGTTGTTGTTGTTGTTGTTGTTGTTGTTCAGTGCCATTGAGTCGTCTCTGACTCATAGTGACCCTATCTATGCACAGCAGAACGAAACACCTCCCGATCCCGTGCCAGCTCCACAATCCTTCCTATAGTTGAATCCATTGCTGCAGCCACTATGTCGATCCATTTCATTGAGGGCCTTCCCCTCTTTTGTCGACCCTCCACCTTACCTAACATGACATCCTTCTCCAGGGAATGGTCTCTTCTGACAACATGACCAAAGTAGGTGAGATAAGTCTGGGCACTCTCGCTTTCAAGGAGCATTCCGGCTGCACCTCCTCTAGGACAGATTTGTTAGCTCTTTTAGCAGTCCATCGTACTTTCAGCATTCTTCACCAGCACCACAACTCAAAGCATCAACTCTTCTTATTCTTCCTTATTCATTGCCAGCTCTCACATGCATATGAGGCAATTGAAAATATCATGGCTTGTGTCAGGCACACCTTAGTCCTCAAGGAGACATCTTTGCTCTTCAGCACTTGAAGGAGGTCCTTTGCAGCAGATTTTCCCAGTGCTATACGTCATCTGATGTCCTGACTGCTGTTTACATTGGCATCGATTGTAGAAGCAAGCAATGTGAAGTCTTTGACAACTTCAATCTTTTCTCCATTCATCATGATGCTGCTTATAGGTCCAGTTGTGAGGATTTTTGTTTTCTTTATAGTGAGATGCAATCCATATTGGAGACTGTATTCTTCAATCTTCATCAGTAAGTGCTTCAAGTCATCCTCACTTTCAGCAAGCAAAGTTGTGTCGTCAGCGTATCACAGGTTGTTAATGAGTATTCCTTCAATCCTGATGCCACGTTCTTCTTCATATAGTCCAGCTTCTCGGATTATTTTCTCAGCATACAGATTGAATAAGTATGGTGAAAGGATACAACCTTGAAATGCTCTCTTCTTGATTTTAAACCATGCAGTGTTCCCTTGTTCTGCTCGAACAACAGCCTCATGGTCTATGTACAAGTTCCTCATGAGTACAATTAAGTGTTCTAGAATTCCCATTCTTCTCAATGTTATCCAAAATTTGTTATGATCCACACAATCAAATGCCTTTGCATAGTCAATAAAACACAAGTAAACATCTTTGTGGTATTCTTTGCTTTCAGCCAAGATCCATCTGACATCAGCAAGGATATCCCTTGTTCTACGTCCTCTTCTGAATCCAGCTTGCATTTCTGGAAGTTCTCTGTCAATATATTGCTGTAACCGTTTTTGAATTATCTTCAGTAAGATTTTACTTGTATGTCATATTAACGATATTGTTTGATGATTTCCACATTCTGTAGGATGACCTTTCTTTGGAATGGGTACAAATATGGATCTATTCCAGTTAATTGGCCAGGTAGCTGTTTTCCAAATCTCAAGGCATAACTGAGTGAGTGCCTCTAGTGGGGCATTCATTTGTTTAAACATCTCAATGGGTAGTCCATCAATTCCTAGAGCCTTGTTCTTCTCCAATTCCTTCAGTGCAGCTTCAACTTCTTCCTTCAATATTATTGGTTCTTGAACATATGAAATGGATGAAGATCTACCAGTTCTTTTAAATACAGTGACTCTGTGTATTCCTTCCATTTTCTTTTGATGCTTCCTGCGTCATTCAATATTTTGCCCATAGAATCCTTCAATATTGTAACTTGAGGCTTAAATTTTTTCCTCATTTCTTTCAGTTTGAGAAATGCTGAGCATGTTCTTCCCTCTTGATTTTCCAACTCCAGGTCTTTGCACATTTCATTATAGTAATTGGCTTTGTCTGCTTGAGCTGCTCTTTCAAATCTTCTGTTTAGCTCTTTTATCTTGTTGTTTCTTCCATCTGCTTTAGCTACTCTCTATTTAAGAGCAAGTTTCAGAGTCTCTTCTGACATCTTTTTTGGTCTTTTCTTCTTTTCTTGTCTTTTCAATTACCTCTTGTTTTTTTCATGGATAATGTTCTTGACATCATCCCACAATTCTTCTGGTTTTTGGTCATTGGTATTCAATGCATCAAATCTATTCTTTAGATGGTCTCTAAATTCAGGAGGGAGATATTCAAGGTCATATTTTGGCTCTTGGGGACTTGTTCTAATTGTCTTCAACTTCAAGTTGAACTTGCATATGAGCAGTTGATGGTCTGTTCCACAGTCAGCTCCTGGCCTTGTTTTGGCTGAAGATATTGAACTTCTCCATTGCCTCTTGCTACAGATGTAGTCGATCTGATTCCTGTGTATTCCATGTGGCAAAGTCCATGTGTATTGCTGCTGTTTGTGTT
>NW_006921676.1:5024589-5028491 GCF_000298275.1 Orycteropus afer afer | reverse complement strand
GCTCTGGTAGCATAGTGCCTAAGGCACTTGACTGCTAACCAGAAGGCTGGCGGTTCAAACCCACCAGCCACTCCTCGGAAGGAAGATGGGGCAAGCTACTCCTTAGTGATACTGCCTCGGAAACCCAAGGAGGGGTCGCTATGAGTCGGGTCCAACTCGACAGCACATAACAACAACAAACAACAATGCCTAGGATACTAATCTTTATGTGTTCCATTTCATTTTTGACAACTTCCAATTTTCCTAGGTTCATACTTCATACATTCTATGTTCCAATTATTAATGGACATTTTCAGCTGTTTCTCCTCAGTGTGCATCATGCCATATCAGCAAATGGAGGTCCCAAGATCATTCTACTCTAAGGAGGCAGCTCTTTCCCAGTCATATTTTGAATGCCTTCTGACCTAAGATGCTTTTCTTCCTGCATTTTATCTGACAATGTTTCCAGGCTATTCATAAAGTTGCCTAGTGATGTATCAGACAATGTTTCTCTGCTATTCATAAGGTTTTCCCTGGAAAATTCTTTGAGAAGTAGATGGAGTCTTCCTTCTTCCTAGTCTGTCTCACTCTGTAAGCTGCGTTGAAACCTGTGCACTATATGCAACCCTGCTGGTGTTTGAAACACTGGCGGCACAGCCTCAAGCCTTACAGCAACATGCAAGCCACCACAGTAGGACAAACTGGCAGACAAGTTTGTGTCCCTTAGCTGTTCGAAACCTCTCTTCCCTTCCTTTGCCTGATCCCGTGGCTCTGTCTCATCCCTGGTCTTCCCCCAGTTCCTGCCTCTTAAGGTGAGGCCAGTCTCCCTACCCTCACCTGGATCCCTTGGCTCTGTCTCGTTCCTGGCTCTTCCCATTCTTCCTGCCTCTTAGGGTGGGGCCTTGTCTCCCTACCCTTATCTAGAACTCCATGGAAGAAAATAATCTTTATACCATCCAAGATAGAGCAATGTAAAGTTATAAAGAAGGAACACTTTTGAAGAGCTGTGAAATTAAATGCCAAAGGAATTTAAGGGATTTTTTCTATTGCAAAAGCCAGATAGAAAGCAAAAGTTCAGATGAAAGTGTCCAAGTCATAGACAAAACTGGTAAGATAAATTTGGGTAAATTAGATTTTTATATGTTAAATGCTATGATCTTGAGAATTTCTCAGATCCAAGGGATAATTTCCCAGGGATTGTGGTTTTAGACTGTAAAGCATTATGAAAGTCTTTAAGACACAAGTGTTATTAAGGATTGATAAGCTAAAACTTTCAAGAAAGAGGCCTTTGGATTTTACTGGGAATTTTAAAAAGGTAAGAGAAGTAAGAAAGATTGAGAGAGAAAAAAAAAAATGTCTTCATATGTTCAGTGTAGGGGCTCCAGAATTTCTAAATAAGTGGGGCTTAGAAGTGGTGATCTGGTTAGGGAGATTGGTTAGGGGATTTATCTTAAAGTGGAGCAAGCACTATGATTATATATCTATGTATATATAATCACAATTAAAATTGTGATTTGGGTGAAAGTTCACAGAGCAAATTCATTTGCCATACAGCAGTTCATATACGTTTTGTTTCATGACATTGACTGCATTCCCCACAATGTAACAGCACTCTTCCCACTTCCTCCCTGTGGTTACTTCTTCCCTGTGTCCTTCTTTCCTATGCATTCCTGCCCCCTGAACTATCTCACTGTGCAAATACTGCCCTTCTGTTCTCCCATGATCGATCATTCTAAGGAGTGTATTTACCTGGTGTAAATGTTCTCCCTATATGCCTGTCTATTATTTGGCTGGAAGCCACAAGAATGAGTTCAAAACCAGGCCTGAAGTCTAATTAAGGGCCATGGTGCCAGGGGTTTCATCAGGCTCTATCAAACCAGTAAGCCTGGTGTTTTTTATGATTTTGAGTTTTGTTCCACATTGTTCTTCCATGCTATCCAGGATCTTCTGCACTGATTCCTTTGCCAGTGTTTGACAGTGGTAGCTGGGCACCATCTGTTTCTTCTGGTCTCATGGACACATAGGCTGAGGTTTGCATGGTCCACTAGTCCCTTGGACTAATTGTTTCCATGTGTCTTCAGTTTTCCTCATTCTTCTTCGCTCCAACAATTGCTCCAGAGACCAATTGTTGCATCTTGATGGCCACTTGCAAACTTTCAAGGCCCCAGTAGCTACTCAGTAGAGTAGGATGTAGAAGAACATGTTATGTTATACCAACTGAGTTTGATGTCCCCTGTAACCATGGTCCTGACCCCACAGGTCCAACAACTTGCTCCATCAGGGTGGTCAACTGTGGCTAAGAAGTTAACTTTGCCCACTGTTCTATTTATATGGACATTCTTACAGCACATACAGATGTGTATGTACAAGTATTGTCTGCCAACTTTATGTTCATGTTCATGAGTATATTCCCTTTTGCCTAGACCTTTCTGATCATTCAGCCTCTCTACCCATCTATTGTTGTTGTTGTTATGTGCTGTCGAGTCGGACCTGACTCACAGTGACCCCTCCTTGGGTTGCCGACACAGTATCACTATGGAAGTAGATTGCCCAACCTTCCTTCTGAGGAGTGGCTGGTGGGTTTGAACCACCAGCCTTCTGGTTAGCAGTCAAGTGCCTTAGGCTCTATGCTACCAGAGCTCCCAGCCATCTATTTACTCATGGATTAATATTTGTTATCATGATTTACTTATGTTTTATGTTGCACATAAACAGCCACAGATGCTTTTATTTATATTTTACCAAAGAATGAGAAAATGTCACTGTAAACCATTGTGAAAGCCTTTAAGACACAAGTGTTCTGGTTACCTAGTGCTGTTCTGACAAGAATATACCACAAATGGGATGGCCTTAACAAATAGGAGTTTATTCTTACAATTTGGAGGCTTTAAGTTCAAGTTCAAAGTGCCAGGCTCTAGGGTTTGAGTAAAAGCCCCTCAATCTTAGGGACCAGCTCTGCCTCCTGCTCCTTGGCCCACTGGAGCTAGAGGTTTTTCTTCAGTCAGACAGCAGCTGGCTGCTGAGGCTAAGAAACCCCAAGGCTGACAAGTAAAAAGGCACAGTCCTGATGTTACCACAGGGCAGGCCGTTGACTTAAGTCCATAGTAAGCCCCAAGGTTGGCAGAGCATAGCAGGCTGCTGAGCAATGACACGGCTACATGCAGGGTACAAGCGTACCATAGGCTAGAGATCATTCTCAAAGCTTCTCCTTAGATACAGGAAGCAGACCACATACCCAAAGGCAGCTACTCAGCTGCTCCCAGTAGATTCCACCATGGAGTTGATTGCCAGCCTCATCATGGGGAATACTATCCAGCCACCCAGCCACTCAACCAGGCCCAGCCAAGTTGACACAGAAACATAACTACCACAACAAGTATTGTTAAGAGCGTAATCATGTGATAGGGTCAAGGATGTTCCTCCTCATATGCTCCATGAGCCCTTGTCTCCTTCCCTGTTGTTGTTGTTAGATGCCATTGAATCAACTACAGAATGAAACACCACCTGATCCTGTGCCTTCCTCACAATCCTTGTTATGCTTGAGCCCATCATTGCAGCCACTGTGTCAATTCATCTTGATGAGGGTCTTCACCTTTTTCACTGACCTTCTACTTTACCAAGCATGATATCCCTCTCCAGGGAATGGTCCCTTCTGACAACATGACCAAAGTTGGTGAGATGAAGTCTGGCCATTCTTACTTCTAAGAAGAATTCTGGCTGTACTTGTTCCAAGACAGATTTGTTCATTCTTCTGGCAGTCCATGGTATTTTCAATATTCTTCATCAACACCACAAATCAAATACATCAATTCTTGTGTTGTCTTCCTTATCCATTGTCCAGCTTTCACATGCATATGAGGCTATTGAAAATATCATGGCTTGGGTTAGATGCACCTTAGACTTCCTTTTTTTTTTTGATATTT
>NW_006921676.1:5022992-5024056 GCF_000298275.1 Orycteropus afer afer | reverse complement strand
CTCAGCATAATGTCCTCCAAGTTCATCCACGTTATGCGGTGTTTTGCAGATTCTACATTATTCTTTAGCACCTTAGACTTCCTTTGCTCTTAAACACTTCAAAGAGGTCTTTTGCAGCAGATTGGCAGTACAATACATCCTCTGATTTCTCACCTACTGTTTCTGGGTGTTGATTGTTGAACCAAGTAAAATGAAAACCCCAACAACTTCCATCTTTTCTCCTGTTATTAGGGTATTGCCTACCAGTCCAGTTGTGAGGATTTTTGTTATCTTTATGTTGAAGTGTAATCCATACTGAAGGCTCCAGTCTTTGATCTTCATCAGTAACTGCTTCAAGTCCTCCTCACTTTCAGGAGGCAAGGTTGTGTTATCTCCATATTGCAGGTTGTTAATGAGACTTCCTCCAATCCTGATATTGTGTTCTTCATATAGTCCAGCTTCTCGGCGTATTTGCTTAGCATACAGACTGAATAAGTGTGGTAAAAGGATACAATCTTGGAACACACCTTTCCTGATTTTAAACCAGAACAGTATTCCCTTGTTCTGTTACAACAACAGCCTCTTGGTCTAGGTATAGGTTCTTCATGAATACAATTAAGGGTCCTGCAATCCCCATTGTTCGCAATGTTATGCATAATTTGTTATAATCCACACAGTCAAATGTCTCTGCATAGTCAATAAAACACAGGTAAACATCTTTCTGTTATTTTCTGCTTTCAGCCAAGATCCATTTGACATCAGCAATGACATCTATTGCTCCTTACCCTCTTCTGAATCTGGCTTGAATTTCTGGCAGTCCCTATGTCGACCTACTTCTGCAAACATTTTTGAATTATCTTCAATGAAATTTTGCTTGCATGAGATATTCATGATGTTGTTCTTGTTGTTAGGTGCCGTCGAGTCGTTTCTAACTCATAGCGACCGAAACACTGCCCAATCCCGTGCCAGCTCCACGATCCCTGCTATACTTGAGCCCATCATCACAGCCATGTCAATCCATCTCGTTGAAGGCCTCCCCCTCTTTCGTCGACCCTCCACCCTACCAAGCATGACATCCTTCTCCA
>NW_006921676.1:4975497-5020295 GCF_000298275.1 Orycteropus afer afer | reverse complement strand
AAATGGAGGTCTTGAAAGCTTTACCTTATCCATAGGAGTAAGGCTGGATTTACTCCGATGATGCAGCTCTTTCCCAGTCCTATTTTGAGAGCTTCTAACCTAACCGGTCTACTTATAAAGTTGTGCGGTAATGTATCAAACAATATTTCTTTTCTATTCATAAGGTTTTTCCTGGCTAATTATTTGAGAAGTGGATGGCCTCCTCCTTCTTCCTAGTCTGTCTCAGTCTGTAAGCTGGGCTGATACCTGTGCACCATGTGCATCCTGCTGGGTTAGAAACACCAGTGGCTCAGCCTCGAAACTCACATCAACATGTCACCACAGTAGGACAAACCAACAGACAAGTTTGTCTCCCTGTTGGAAAACCATTTTTGAATTATCTTCAGTAAGATCTTACTTGCATGAGATAGTAATGATATTGTTCTATAATTTCCACAATCTGTGGGATCACCTTTCTTTGGAATGGATTTCTTCGTGATATTGTTCATGATATTGTTGGGTAATTTCCACATTATGTTGGATCCCTTTCTTTGGAAGGGCCTAAATATGGATCTTTTCCAGTCAGTTGGCCATGTAGCAGGTAGCTGTCTTCCAAACTTCTTGGCATAAACCCACTGAGCACCTCCAGCACTACATCCATTTGTTGAAATATCTCAATCGGTATTATGCCAATTACTGGAGTCTTGTTTTCCCCCAATGCCTTCAGCTTGTACTTTGTCCTTCAGTACCATTGGTTCTTGATCATATGCTGCTTCTTAAAATGGTTGAACATTGACAAATTCTTTTTGGTACAGTGACTGTGTATTCCTTCCATCATCAGTATTTTGCCCATTAAAAAAATAAAAAAAAAAAAACCTCACTGCCATCGAGTCAATTCAACTGATAATGATCCCTCCTTGGGTTTCTGAGGTGGTATCTCTATGGAAATTATAAAACAATATCATTAATATCGCATGCAATTAAGATCTTACTGAAGATAATTCAAAAACGTTTGCAGCAGTATATTGACAGAGAACTTCCAGAGGTGCAAGCCAGATTCAGAAGAGGATGTGCAACAAGGGATATCATAGCAGTTGTCAGATGGATCTTGACTCAAGGCAAAGAATACCAAAAAGATGTTTACTTGTGTTTTATTGACTATGCAAAGGCATTTGATTGTGTTGATCATGACAAATTATAGATAACATTGAGAAGAGTGGGAATTCCCTAACACTTGATTGTACTCATGAGGAACCTGTACCTCGACCAGGAAGCTGTCGTTGGAATGGAACAAGGGGACACTACATGGTTTAAAATCAAGAAGGGAGTGTGTCAGGGTTGTATCCTTTCCCCACACTTATTCAATCTATATGCTGAGCAAATAATCTGAGAAGCTGGAGTATATGAAGAAAAACGTGGCATCAGGATTGGCAGAAGAATCATTAACAACCTGAGATACGCTGACAATACAACTTTGCTTGACCTATTACAGCAGAGTAGAAATCTCTCAAAGAAAGAGTGAACTTTTGGGAGATGAGTACTTCACCTGGAAGGGACCTGAAGTCTTTCTTTTAACAAAGCACAAAACAGAAACATTTCCATGTAGTATCCCTGCTTGTAACAACGAATCTTATGCTTATATATATATATATATAAAACCCACAAAAACTCAATGCTATCAAATCAGATGCCCATACATACTACATACGAAACAAAATAATATCTGGCCCCAACAATATAGGGCTAAATGCAATATAAATGTGTCAATATCTGAATGTTTACTAAACAATGCTACCCAAGATTTACATTGAATGTGAAATATTTGATAAATATGGGGTGTTACAGCCTTATTGCCCCTGTGTGTTATAGTTAGCGTACTCTAACTGCTGCTAACTGAAAAGTTTGAGGTTCAAGTCCACCCAGAAGTGCCTTGGAAGAAAGGTCTGGAGATCTACTGAAAAATCAACCATTGAAAACCCTATGGAGTACAGTTCCACTCTGACACACTTGGAGTTGCCAGGTGTTAGAATCAACTCAGTAGCCACTGTTCTTTTGGACCTATTAAAGAAGATTGCATTTCAGCAATTTGATGCACTGTTTTCAAACCAAAGCAATAGCTAAAAAATTTGAGTTTTCAATGCAAAATTTTAGAAAGAATTGTTATGTTTTGTTAACATAGAGATAGGAGTTTTCCGTGGGGTAAAGAACTTTTTGCCCTTTCCACAAGCAAACCAGAGCCTCAGTGAGCTTTCAGCAAGTAGATGCTCCTGCAAGTTCAGAATATTTCCCTACAGTGATTTTTGTGCAGAAATTAATCTGAGTAATATTGGAGGTAGGAGACCTTGGGTAGTGCAAAAGATTAACTGTGCCTTGACTGCTAACAGAAAGGTTGGAGGTTTCCCATTCAATCAGAGGTCCCTTGGAAGAAGGGCTTGGTGATCTGCTTCTGAAAAATCAGCCACTGGAAACCCTATAGCACACAATCTACTCTGACACACGTTGGATTGTCATGAGTCTGAATCAACTCCATGGCAATTGACACCTTCCTCTGTAAATATTGTTGAATTACCCGACTCTTGAATTTGTAGGGAAGAGGTTTAAGATTACATACTACAATTTTAACTTTGTGCCTTCCTACCTCTTGACTCCCTAGCTTTCATGCAGAGGTTTGCTGCTGTGATGGCTACCACTTGGGTCCAAGAGGTTGGGAAAAGGGACTTACCATGGCTATCTAGGGAACCAGAAGGTGGCGGTTCAAACCCACCAGTCACTCCTCGGACGGAAGGTTGGACAATCTACTTCCATAGTGATACCTCCTTGGAATCCCAAGGAGGGGTCCCTGTGAGTCGAGTCTGACTGGAGGGCACATAACAACAACAACATGGCTATCTAGGGTTGACTATGCAAATTTAATAAAAAAATAAATAATTTTTGTGGAAGACAAGAAATGGAGCTAGGAAAATATATTTGTAGGACATAATGGAACAATGTTGGTTTTGAAATCATCGCAATCTGCAAATGGGTGAAGAATTGTATAAATTTCACCAACAAAGAATAAGATTATTCTATAGGAAGTAATTTGTAGGACTTTGCTTCTTAGTGCATTTTATTTAATTCTTCCTTCAATGTTTCTTTTAATAATCATTGCGTGCTTATCTGTAATTAAGAGTGTGAAGATTTCTGCTATTGGTTTATCTTCAAAGAAGGCAATGTTAATGAAATTGGTAGCAGTTTAAGACAAGTGAACAGAGATTTAAGGGGTCAGTGCATTACTAGGAAAGCAGAAGTGGGTGTAATCAGCATAAAAGTAGTTAAATTGTGAAACCATGCTAAGTGGAGGTGTAATGTAATAATATGTTGCACAAACAGAACGCCTTTGGTCTGTGCACCTCAAAGTACTTTGCAAACGTTAATTATGCATCACACTGTGAGGTAGAGAAGGAGGGCCAGCAGGGCTTGGACACTGCTGCCTAATCCAGCACTGAACTTTGGACTCCAGATTCTAGATGTAGTAGTCAACTCTCTGTTGTGTTTCTACAACCCTCTGTGGTTGAATCCACCCACGGGCTTTAGCCGTGTTGGGATCAAGGTCATGATCGAGGAATAAGGGTCCACAACGCAAAAGTGGTAATGAGGTCGTTCCTGCCCTCAGATCAAACTAGGTTGCCTAGTTTTCCCTCCTGAACTCACTTCCAGGATACCTCCCCGGCTGGCACCGAGGATGCATGGAATTGTTTGGAATTTGGGTGAAGGTTGGGCGTGGGCGTGAAGAGGCGCGGTGACCGAGCTGGGTGTCTGCCGGCTTCTCGCCGCCCTGAGGCGGCTGGGCTAGACTTGCTGTCCCCAGCCAGGAGCGCACGCCCGGGTAGGCAACAGCTTCCGTGCCGCGCGCCCGCCAGCGGCCACACACGCTCGCCGCCCGGTTTCCCTCTCTCCTTCCCTCTGCGCGCACACACACATACACACACTCACGCACAAGCACACACACGCGCGCACACACACATAGAACCCCTCTCGCGGCGCCAGGAGGGGCGGAGCAGAACTGGCGGGAGGAGGCAAGGAGGGAGGGAGGGAGCCAAAGGCGCGAAAACGGCGCGCAGGCGCGCCGCGCTCCCCGAGGCGGAGCGCGCGGGGGTGAAACTGACACTTTGGGCCAGTCTCTATGGGGCCGCTCGTGGCCGCACGTCACCGCGTTGCCGGCACGTCACGCCTGCTCGACGCTCCCGGTACAAAGTGTAAGTTTCAATTTTTTTCCCTGGCGCGGCTGCTCCCGGGGCCACGGAGAGGAGCGGGAGCAGAGTGGGGGTGCAGCGCTGTCTGGCCAGCGCGGCCGGGACTCCCCACCCCGCCATCCTCGCGTGAGTGCGGGGTCGGGGCGGCGGGGCCCTGAGCCTCGGCGCCCAGCATCTCCGCCCCCAGCCCCGCGCGCGAACGCCGACCAGGCAAGCCAGGTGCGGGGCGCCGGCCACCCCCGCGCTGCAGGCGGCGGGCGGGTGCGCGCGGGCTGAGGGCAGCTGGGGCTGGGGGACAGGAGAGGATGCCCTGGGGCGGGAACCCCGGGAAGATGGGGATGGGGGAGGGCGCGGAGCTGCAGGCGCCGCGGGAGGATGGAGTTGGGGGATGGGGCGGAGGGCAGGGCGAGCAGCTGGTCCTAGGGGGAGGGGGCACCCGGCGGTGCGCGGGCGCCTGGTGCGAGCGGCGGCTCTGGGGAGGGCCAGGGTCGGAGCTGGCCGCAGTGCGCGGGGGGCGGGCCAACGGCGGCTAGGGGGCAGCCCCGGCCGGACTGGTCCCTGGCGGGCCAGCCCCTCGGCCCTGCCCCCGCCTCGCCTGCGTGTGGGCGCCGCGCGCACTGCTCGGTGTCTCCTTGGGGCTCTTTCCTGGTGTGCTCTGTGTGCGCTGCACATGTGCAGTCGGTAAACCTTCCCCCACCCCGCACCCCCCACGCCGCCGCCGCCGCGCCTCATTGTAGACGCTGCAGTTGGTGGTGGGCTGCGGGGCTTGCCGCCGCTTCTCAGTGGGTGGGGGGTGGGCTGCTGGGGGAGGAAGCTGCTTTCCAGGTGACTTGACCTCGGCTGTAGGATGTGGGATGGGGGTTGGTGCGGGTGGGGAAGAGAACGCGATTGGGCGGGAGAGGGCCCGACAGGGGAGGGCGGGCAATGGGGCTCTTGCGGGACTCTGTTAGCTGCATGGGTGGGCGAGATTGGGGCTCGGGACTGTTGCAGGGTGGTCTCCGGGGTGAGGGCAGGCGGGGCAGCCGGGCCGGAGCTAGGCCCTTCAGGCCCCGGATAAGCATCGTCGAGTGCCCCTCGGCCACCTGGGGGGTACGGGGAAACAGGGAGTGGGTCGGGGGGCGCCTGTTGCCAGGCGGTGCACTAGGCGCCGGTGGTGGCGGGCAGCAGGGCTGCACAGCTGCCAGCGTCTCAGTGCTGGGCCCGAGCGCGCCGCCCGCGCTCCCGGCCCCGGCGGCCGGATTTGCTCCGGCCTGCAGCGAGCGCCTTCGGGAGGGTACGGGGAGGGGCTGACCCTTCCTTCGACCTGCTCCTTTCGGGAGCTCGGGGCCCGGGGCCGAGAACTGCCGGTTCCGGTGGCGGGCGGGGGAAGGGAGATTCCTCTCGTTGGAGCTGGCTCCTGAGGCCTACTGACAGGTCAGAGAGAGCCCGGACCCAGACAGACTGGGGGCGTGGGGTTTGGGATGGGGGCTTCAGAGCAGTTCTCTGGACCCTGACACTGGCTACAGTGACTCTGGAAGCTCACCTGTCAGAGTTAGCAGTTCACCGTCTGGCTTGGGTCAGCAAGCTGGAGATTGACCAGGGTGGTAGAACCCTTTTAGAGTTCTTTTGGGATGGCTTCCCAGCGTGCCTGTATGTCTGTGGTGGGATGTAAAGGAGACGTTAGGTGGATGTGTGGGATTGATTGTGCCTAGGTGAGTAAATGTGGGGTGTTGGTGATATATGTAGAGATGCATATGAAATGAATATACCCATTAGTCTAGTCATGCTGTAGATTATGCTTTAAAAATGTGAAGTTAGTACAGCCATATAGGTAAAGGAATTATCGTTATCCATTGTGTCTTTGTGTGAGTGAGAAAATTGGGGTGTTGTGGCAATGATTTTAGGTAATGGAATTCATGTATCCTAGTAGTTTATGGGTTTCTTTGCCAATTCATAATACATGTTCACTTGCTGAAATGATTTTTACAATAGAAAGTTTTTGCCAATTCCACTTTCAGAATTAAGCATGTACATTTGGGAAGGAAGGTTCTTGTTACCTGGAACCACAGTTATGGTAGTGGTGGGGGAAATGTTGGCTAAGTAAGATGTGACATACTATTAACTTTTTTAATTCTTAAGCATTTCTTCATCTTTTCTTCTTTCCAGAAAAATCATCGTTTCTTCTCTGGAGGGTGAACATTTATAGAATTGATTTCACGGATCTGGTAACATGGCAAAAGATGTAAGTATATTTGCTTCATGTTACACACAAATGTTTACTTAGCTTTTAATAGTGAGAAATTATGAAGCACCAAAATCATTGCAGTTTTCTCACTTTATTTCAGAATGACAACACAAATACAGTAGTGTTTATTTTTAAACTTCTGAAGCAAACGAAACAGGATAAAGGTGAAAAAGATCAAAGAAATCTAATAGCTTCATGGAGATGTGTGACTTGCTTTTCTGTGTTGTGTTTTTTGTAACCTTGAATGCCTGATGATAAATGTTAAGGATGTTTAAATGATAACAATTTCACTTTTTCTTAGAATTTTCAGATTTAAATTTATAACTTTGAGTATCTTTGTTAAAGGCCATTTCTTAATTAAAAGAGATGGAGAATGCACAGTACAGAGCATGTGGTGGGGCTCAGTCACTAGGTGCTGGCTCTGGACCCTTTTTCTGATTCCTGCAGCGAAGGGCCCCACTTACTGAGGACTGACTTCCACACAGGAGGTCTAGAGGTGGGGAACATTACTTGCCAAGTACAGAATGACCTTAAACTTGGGTTGTGAGCAGTGTAGGCCAGTACCCATTTCGTGTTGCATGTGGGAGGCTAAAACTTTGATTGATAAAATGGTAAGCACTTTCTTTGGCCACTTTTTTGGTCAGAAAAAATGAGCTTTGGTGAAATGTGCTGAAAAATGCTATAGGATATTTTTCTAGCTAAATTTTTTAACATCCTAAGAAACAGTCTTTTAGGTCTTAAAAACATCTGTTTAGTTGGTCAAGTAGCTCTTTACTGCACTTTGTAGTATCAGTTAAATTTACTAAAACACCAGCTATATCCCTTAGTGTTTCTTAGAATGCATTTCTTTGTATACATTAGTAAGAAGAGGCTATTATTTATTGCATAGTTAGAAATGCAGCTCGGACACAGTATGTATGTGCCCGAGACACAACTCTATGTATGTATTAAAAATACGCTCATATCTTTTGAGCCGAATAATGGGTATTATGCTTGTCCATATAAGAAACCTTGGTGGCACAATGGTTAAGTGCTCTGCTAACTGAAAGGTCGGCAGTCCGAGCCCACCAGCCACATTGTGGGAGAAAGAGTGGCATTCTGCTTTTGTAAAGATTATAGCCTTGGAAACTCTATGGGGCAGTTTTACTCTGTCCTGTAGGGTTGCTATGAGTCAGAATTGACTCCGTGACAAGTTTGTTTGTTTAAAATGCCTTTCCATCAGTTTAAAGGCTATAAGAATCTCAGAAAGGTCTTACTGAATGCCTGTAGTAACCCCAAACTCCCACTATTATGTATTCACTCATGTTAGACAGGATACCTGTCTTCATGCATTTGTGATTTAATTTTGTAGAGAAGATATATAAGTGTACACTCGGGCCCTTTGTGGGTTTTCTTTAACTTAAAGTTGTAATCTGCATGTTATAGAACATTAATTTGATCTCTAAGTATACTTATCAATGGTCATGTCCCATGTTTTTGTATACCCTAAAAATGCAGGGCATGTAGTATATGCTCAATAAAGAATTAGATTAATTATATACTCTTTAAATATGCTGATGCTGGACACTAATACCTTTGTTAGTGGACATTTCTGTGTGTTTCATGGTTTTAGGAAACAGTTCATTTTTATTAAACATACTTAGATACTTACTTGATGATGTAATAAATTTGGAGAGGGAGAGGCTTATTTTTGAGGCCATCATTGATTCTGTATTTATTTAATTTGGACCCTGCATGTGTCTATTCTATTGTTAGGTTTTAGGAGCTCTAAAGATAAGTAAGTCAAGGCCTCTGCTTTCTAGTTGTAGGGAGAGAGACTCAAAATACTATCATGTGATCACTGCTGGAGAAGCACTACCTGCAAAGTTCTGTGTCAGCCACAATGAGGAATGGTCAAGGGGCTAAGGTGGTGGTTGGGTAGTTTGCATTGAGTTCATTTAGGATTATCCATTGAAGTATGAATAGGTTATACAGTGGAGGATTTGGGGGAAAGTATTACAATGAGGATAACTAGGGTATTTCAGAAAGAGAAATAGCAGGAGGAGATGCAGAGATGTGAAGTAGCCTTCTCTTCTAAAAATGCACACAAGTCCAGTGTGACTGGAACTCAGTCTTCTGAGGGGAGTGATAGGAAGTCAGGCTGAAAATGCAGATTGTGGCCAAGGAGAATTTGGCCTTTATTCTGTAGTAGACATTTTTCTTCTTCGTTTTAAGTGGGGGTATGACATTTGAGTTTTGGAAAGATGACTTTGGCAGCAAATGTTGGAGGGGAAAATAGAGCAGTAGTTGAAAAATTTGTTTTAAGCAGTGGAAAGTGAGTTGAAATCTTATGTGCAAGAGAAAAGTCCATCAAAATAGGGGGAAGCTGAATTGCTCTGGTTGCCATGGGATGGAACTAGGGACTAGAGCACTGTGTCTCCCCACTGCACCTTTGCAGCACTCTGAGGGGTTCCATGGAATGTAACTAGAGAGAAGAGTGGGGCTGTGCAATGCCTGTGGAGACAGGTTAGAGCCAGAGTTAAGGCTTTGGTGGTGAAAATGAGATCCCTGGGTGGAGCAAATGATTAAGCTTTTGGCTGCTAACTGAAAGGTTGGTGGTTTGAACTCACCTTGAGGTGCCTTGGAAGAAAGATCTGGCAGTCTACTTCTGAAAGGTTACAGCCACTGAAAACCCTGTGGAACACAGGTCTATGCTGGAACACACAGGGTCATCATGAGTTGGAATCAACTCACTGGCAACTGGTTTGGACTTCTTTTTTGATCACAATAGAGATTGACTGGACAGGTTTTGGTGAGAATCATGAGAAGAAAATGACTTAGAAGCTTTCTAATTTCAGTGACTACATCAACTATGATTGCCAATGTAGGAGATACAGAAGGGACTAGCAGATTTGGGAGAGGGACGGGGGAAATGGCTTGATAGGAGTGAGATGCTCGACAGAAAGATTTAGGGTCAAGATTCAGGTTTTTGTTATCATTGAGTAGGTGATGACAATGGTGGGTATTGGTGAGTTTTAAATGGCAAGAAAAAAATAAAACAAGCCCACTGCTGTCAAGTTGATTCTGACACATAATGACCCAATAAGACAGAATAGAACACCTCCATTGGGTTTCTAAGGCTGTAAATCTTTACAGAAGTAGATTGCCTCATCTGTCTTCCATGGAGTGGCTGGTTGTTAGTGCCATCCTTTTGGTTAGCAGCTGAATGCTTTAACTACTGTACCTCCAGAGCTCCATTTAGATGGCAGAGGGACAGCTTACTGAGGGAGAAGCGAAGATGAGTACACAAGTACTGTCATTTAAGAACTGGGGTTGGAGAAGAAGCAGAGAGAGTGAAAACCAAAAAACCAAACCCATTGCTGTTGAGTTGATTCTGACTTTTGGTGACCCCATGCATTACAGACTAGAAGTGCTCTATAGGGTTTTCTTGGCTGTAATCTTAATGGAAGCACATTGCCAGACCTTTCTTCTGCAGCCCTGCTGGGTAGATTCAAACCACCAAACTTCAGGTTAGTTAAGCACAAACTATTTGTGCCACCTAAGGAGTAGGAGCTAACTCTAGCCATGTTAACAATTCTACTTTGAGCAAGGGAAACTCACTGCCATTGAGTTGATGGTATCTCTACTGAGGTCACTTGCCCAATCTTCCTTCCTAGGAGTGGCTGGTGAGTTTGAACCATCAGCCTTCTGGTTAGCAGTCAGATGATGCCTTAGGAACTATGCCACCGGACCAAATTAGGACTAGTTCTTTAAAGCTGTTTGAGAGATTTTTAGAAGCAAAGGGCTGTTTCTAGGCTACTTTTTGGTTAACTATGTCTTTTTGATCTAAGGGATATAATATGTGGTCTTCTGGGGTAAAAAAAAAAAGCAAAAAACAAAACCCAAAGAAACCCAAACTGGGCTTTTTATTCATCCTTTTTTGAACTCTTTTTAAGATCTCTCTCAGTTTGAAATGTTACATGAGCCATATTGGTTTATTTCATGTGAGGATGAAAATTCTGCCTTTTGTCTATCTCAGTTATTCTTTGTTGTTGTTGTTATGTGCTGTTGAGTTGGACCCGACTCATAGTGACCCCTCTTTGGGCTTCCGAGGCAGTATCACTATGGAAGTAGATTGCCCCATCTTCCTTCTGAGGAGTGGCTGGTGGGTTTGAACCGCCAGCCTTCTGGTTAGCAGTCAAGTGCTTGTAAATAAAGTACAAACTTAAAACACAAAACAAAACTATAGCATTCATTTTATTTTGTTTGTGTATTTGTTTCTGTAGAATTTATTGAGTACTTGGCAGAGATGCCTTTTAAGAAAGAAATCTATTTCCGAAAGGTCACAGCCATTGCAAACCTATGGAGCATAGTTCTTCTCTGACACATGTAAGGTCGCCAAGAGTCAGAGTTGACTTAGGCAAATGGTTTGGTTTTTGGTTTTGTGTGCCAATTAGGGTATACAGTGGTGATTAGATGTAGCCTAATCTGGCTCTCGTGAAGCTTACAGTCTTGTGGAAAAGTACTCACCCAAATGGGTATATAACTGTAAAATGTGTTGAGACCACATAGGAAAAGAACCAGGTGCTGAGGAGGTTGGGGATGTGACAGGGCATTCTTAGCCTAGGTAGGTAGAGAGGGCCTTTTGTGAAGAAGTGACATTTTAACTGAATTCTGAAAGACGAAGCAGAGGTAGTGTGTGTATGAAGACCTTGAAATAGGGCATGAATTTGATTTAGGTTGAAAGTTGTAGGCTAGGGTTTATATGAGCTCTGGCATTTAATTTAGATTATAAATTTTATTTTTTTTTTTCTGTTTTCAAAATACAGTAGGTGCTTCTGGAATAAATTAAATACTTGTGTATAAAAATACATTTTATATATCAGTCATTTTATTTCTGCTTAGCACTGTCAGAGACTGACTAGAAGGTTAAAGTGGAGGCTGCTTAGTTAATCCATAATACTCAGTTCTCCTCTCAGTATATTTGATTCCCTATTTTCACTGAAGCTTGAGCCTGGCCTGATTAGGGGAGCAAAGAAGGAAAGATGGTATCTCTGTCTTCAGGTATATCAGAGTCTTTGATTTTATATTAAAAAATTCATTTATATGTATTAAATTGGTATATATGTGGTTGAGGTAAAAATTCAAAGGAGTGCCCTAGTTTGTTTATTCATACAGTGTATGGAGGAGGAGAAAGACAAAGAACAAGAGATTCAAACAGTATAGATGCATATACAATGAAAAGTAAAAGTGAATCCCACATACCTGACCACTGCTGAAAAGTAACTGCTAAGTTTTTTGGGTTGTATTAGTTTCAGTATTAAGTGTAGCAAGGATTGTGAAGATGACACACGACTGGGCAGTGTTTTGTTCTGTTGTACATAGGGTCACTAGGAGTCAGAGCTGACTTGACGGCACCTAACAACAAATACTTTCAGAAATTTAGTATAACAGAATTTATGGTAGAATGTTTCGCACTGGGGCTGGTGTTGGCACATTGGGTAAGACATCTCTTTGCTGTGGGGACAGTCTGTCCTGATGTAAGACATTTAATAATCTTATTATGCTAGTCACAGCCCCACCCTCAATCATTGTGACAACCTGAAATAAGCCAGCACTCCCCATTGCATCTGCAAACACCTCTTGGAGGGAGCATCACTACAGACTGTAGTAGAAAACTAGTGAAGTCTTCCACTGAAAACCTTTTATGGAAACTCTTTCCATCAGTACCTGTAGATTTGCCCCATTTTAACAGTAGGGAGTTTTTCATTATGTGACTATTCCATGATTTAACTACTCCTTTTGAAGGGCATTTATGCTGTTGCTATGCCTTTGTTGTTACAAATGATCCTTAAAGGACTTATATTTTGGAATAATTTTTAAGAATTCTTGTAGAGAAAATTCCGAGCAACTCAAAGGGCATGAGCTTTATAAGTTGTGATGTTGTTGTTGTTGTTGTTATGTGCCGTCGAGTTGTGATAGACAGTGCCAAATTGCCCTCCAGAGAAGTTGTACACATTTATATTTCCACAAACAGGCCATCTGTTTCCTCACCTCCAACATGGAGTCTATCAAACATTTTCACTTTTTGTCACCTTGATAGGCAAACAATGTAGTTAATTTTACTGATTTATAAAACTAGGCAATTATGATTTTTTTTTTTTCTGTGTGTATGCAAACCATGGAAGCCATTAACACAGATCTGATTGGCAAGGTTTTGTCATGTTAAGAATGTAATGACATTGACCATTTTTAATATTAAGAAAAGGTACTAGGGTTATTAAGTATAAAGAAAGTTTTAAAAATCAGAATTATTAAAAACATTCTCATTGTATGAAAAACCGCAGTTGTGTGAAGGAGAAAATGGAGGACACCTGATTAGAGACAGGAGGAGAGAGGATGTGTGTATATGCGTACGCACACATCTGCACAGTCATGTGCACACATGCTCCTACCCTAGGTTGTCCCCCCTCTCCTGCCATTACTTTACTTTGTAATCTGTAGCCAATGGCAGCAGAAAACATTTGGAAAAACCGTAGTCATAAAATAAAGCTGCTCCATAGCAGTTGCAGTTCTTCTAGAATTAGAGCTGGAAGGGATGGATCTTGGGCGACTCCTGCATATTACGTAAGAGAGAGAGTGGCCCAGAAAGGTTAAATTACTTTCTCAAGGTCACTTAGTGACAGAGCATGACTAGAACCTGCGTCTCTAGCTTTCATTCTAGAATTTTTCCTAACCAAGCCAGGCTTTCTTTAATCACTTGGAAAAGAGTTGTCAACTTAGTGTGGTCAAGAGAAATGCCACAGATCCTATCATAAAAGCTTATTTTCTTCTGTGTTCCCCATTGTTTGGTTGTAACACAGGTTGTTCCCCCGTGTCTGGTTGGTCTATTGTATTGTTGTACTTGTCAAATATCATGAAGGTTTGTAAATAAAAAAAGGAGGTAGATAGTTAATTAGCAAAATGGCTTTTGCCAAGTGATGCTAAAATGCAGTTTAGCATGAATGCAGTGTAATATTCCTGTAGTTGCCCCGCCCCCTTCAAGTTCTGCTGACTGTTTATGGTGAGAAAGATAAAGTGAATCCTAATATGATCATGGGCTGTGTTTGGTAGACACATACTTTGAACAGCTTGCCACAGGTACAGAAAGAGTGAAACTGCGGTAATAGCCTATGTAAATCACTGTTCAGAGTTCTTATCTGTCAGTTTTGGAAGCTGTTCTGTGATACCAGTTTGTATCCTCTGAATTTATGGGAAAATCCCTAAACTGTATTCTTGAGAGCTGGAGAACAGAGGAAAATACATCATATAATCTAAGCTTTTGAGTTATGATATAATGAGCCCTAGTTTAATACCAATAGGAGACTAATGAGCTTATCTAAAAATATATATACTGAATATCATTTTACAGAGCTAGATGATGAAATTCAGGGCTGAAGAAATAAACCTCATATAGCAATAACCCTGCCGTTTCCTTCAGTCTTTGATGAAATGAGTTCTGGGAACAAATGCTAACTCAGTAATTTAATGCAATGTTTCCTTTTAAGTACCTTCATGAAGGAATGACTTTACATTTGAAATTAAAAGAGTAGTAATTTTATCCCCCTCAGATTTAAATATTGAAAAAAAATCTATGATGGTTTGCTTGTTTTCAGAAGAGGCTTTTTTCATGTTTCTGAATGAATTTTTTTTCATGTGGGATGAAATTGGAGAACTCTAAGATGGCATCAAAAAACAGAAACTTAGAGCTTAATTAAAATTGTTGCCCCTAAAATATTTTTGCTTTAAAAAAGATATTATACTAACACTTGGTATAACTTTAAGAAGTTAAAAGGGATATCTTTAGCTGATACTTTCTTCTCACATAATCAGTTCTTTTTTAGCTCTTTATGTTTGGTGTTTCAAAAAAACTTACTGTTTATTATAAAACAATTAGTGATCTTTAGGTGACTTTTCACATAATTCCCCATCCCCCCACTGTTTTTAAAACTCTTTATTCTTGGTATTTAAAAATGTATTATTTTTTTTTGTTGTTTGTAGAACCATTAGGAAACTCATCTTTGGAATTGTCACATAGCTTTCCTTGTAGTGTAGTTTTATACTGTTTGTCATGAGGGACTGGGTTTCTGAATTTTGCTAAGAGAAAAAAAACTAGCAATAATAGATAAGGATTGCATAGAAGTAGATTTCAAATGGGGCTCTTGGACAATGGGAAGGCTGGACTGTACCATGAGGGGATCCTTCACTAATAGGAGTAAACAAGAGCCAGATTTCTGGAATATGGTAAAGAGATGTCTGCATTTACTGAACTATAGGTTGGATTAGATGAATCCTCCTACACCCCCTCCATCACCTTCTAACTCTAATAATTATAGTTGTTAGAGTGTTTGTCATAAAATAGTACTAATTCTATATCTTTGTACATAATGTTGTTATTGTTACTTGCTGTTGAATCAGTTCTGACTCATGATGACTACCCCATGTGCATACTCCATGTATAGAAATGTTGCCTGGTTCTGTACCGTCTTCATGATCCTTGGTGTGTTTGAGTCCATTGTTGAGCCCATTGTGTCAGTGCATTTCATTGAGGATTTCCCTTGCCGTTGCTGGCTCTCTGCTTTACCAAACATCATGTCCTTCTCCAGCGATCAGTCCCTCCTGATGACAAGCCTGAAGTAAGTGAGTCAAAGTATTAGATAGTATTCGGTGATTGATAGGGTTTTCATTGGCTAATTTTTGCAAGTAGATTGCCAGGCCTTTCTTTCTAGTCTTTCTTAGTCTGGAAGCTACACTGAAACCAGTAGCGTAGCTTCCAGTATCATAGCAATAGGCAAGCCATCCCAGTATGACATCCTGACAGATGGGTGGTGGGTGTGGGTACATAGACTTTAATAAATACTTGTTGACTGGATGACTCACTGAGAGTCTGAGTCCTGAATTTGCTTTACAGTTTGAATATGAATATTGATTATGGCTTTTAAACTGTTGCACAGTTCATGGACTCTACTCCAAAATGGTAAAGTTTATATTGAGACTACAGAGTAAAGTTCTTCCTATCAAATCTGTTACTTGAATTTAGGACTCAGGTCATCAGCTCACCAAAATCCTGTTTTCACACAATCCAATTTTAAAGAGAATTCTAGTTTGATGGAATGAAAACCACTGTGCATCCCAGTGGTATAAAATATGCAGCATCTTTTAACACACACACTTACTGTGCACTCCCATTATATAGTGGCACATTACCTAGGATTTTAAAAAGGGGACAATATAAATAGCTTTGATAAACAATTAGCAAGAACAGTAATTTTGCTTATAAATCATAAAACTGACTGTCATAAATCCAGAGTCAGACTTTTCCAGTGGCTTCCGCCGGGGCCTGCCCTGCTTTTTTATTCCCTCTCTAGGTGTCTCTTGCTGGGTCCCTCTCCCCTGTGACAGGCTTGCTTGTGTCTCTCCTTCATATTTCATTCTGTAGTGGCAGTTCAGTTATTTCCAGATTTGTTCTGTGGGATTACAGTGATTACAATATAAATTGTGAGTTTTTGTTTTCATGGAATGACCTGGCTGTGCTGACCTAAATGTGGATATTCATTTCTTGAATATCCATTTAGTAGAGTTTCCATAAGAAAAAAGCTTGCCTTAGTTAAAAAAAAAAAAAAGAAAGAAAGAAAAAATTCAAGCAATGTTTTTGCTGATTATAAAATTAGTGTTAGTTAATAGAAAATTTAGAAAATATAGGAAAACTAAAAATAAAAGTCATCCATCAGCCTATATCTGAGAGGAATGGTGACATTTTTTAGCATTTGGTATATTCCTGCAACATTTTTATTTAGTCATACATAATAAATGCATCTTTTACAAAGAAATAAATTTACTATGCATTCTATTTTAACCTGCTTTTTAACTTTAATGTACTGTTAGTATTTGCCCATGTCAAATCATTTCTTTTTCTACCATTATTGTTAGTGGCTGCATGTTAGTTAGAAGCACTTTTATTTGACATAGAATAGAAGGGGAATTATATAGATGGTCAGTTATTGAAAAAGTGAGTTAAAATGGGAAATTATGAAAAATGATACATAACTGAATATTTCATCATAAATTCAAATACATACTCATTTCCCAATCTTTTGGGAGTAGACTAAAGTCCTTTTCTTTGAGAGTAAGTCCACTTTCTTGAACTTCTCGCATAACCTTACCCAAAATATCTAATTTTGATGTTTATAGAATAGATGGAGAACTTAAAACACATTTAAAGGTAATGAATGCAACTTCCTTTATATATTTTTTTCCAGGCTTTTAGAGTTACCTTCCTCGTACCAGATTCAACAGGAGTATATTTATTTATTTATTAACAGTTTGCTTTTATTTTTTCAAAGCATTCAACAAAATCTTCTTAGAATTATCTTCCTTTTTGTACTCAGTCTCCAAAATATTTAATTTAATAAGTTATAATTGTGGTAACAAATGCAATTGGCATAAATAGATGTTCAGAAATAAACACAGGGAGTCTTGGACTTTCTGCCGCCCAAATGGACAGGCTTTCTGAGAGCATCCTATCAGCCACTAGTGGTTAACAAGAGGATGGAGAGCATTGGTTAATTTGGCAAATCAGTTGGTGGAGTTCAAAGGGCATCTGCAGTATACCATTGTATGGTATGCCGAAAGAAGTTAACGAATCCTCTGTTGTTGGATATTCAGGTAGTTTCCAGTTAATTCTTACCATATTTGCCCAGATCCCTGGTGATGTCCTTAGGATAAATTCCTGGAGGTGTATTGGTGCATTTATAACCTCATTGAGACATACTGGCAAGTTACTTTCCACAAAGATTATACCAGTTTATACTTATTTCCATCAGACTATAGGGGAGCACTCATTTTAATGTACCCTGCTGAATGTTGAAGGAGTCCTAGTGGCATAGTGGTTAAGCAGTCAACTGCTAACCAGAAGCTTGACAGTTTGAGCCCACCAGCTGCTCCACAGGAAAAAGATAGGCAGTCTGCTTCAGTAAAGATTACAGTCTTGGAAACCCTCTAGGGCAATTCTACTTTGTCCTGTTAGGCTGTTATGGTTTCAATAGACTTGATGGCAATGGGTTTGTTTTTTTTGTTTTAGTCTGAACACAGAGTTTGATAACAACAATTTGAAAAGCCACAAAACTTGCTTAGTTTGATAGGTGAAATTACAAATTCCATATTGTTTCAGTTTGCATTTCTTTGGTTTAGTTGTTTTCCTTTTCCGTGTAAGAAATTATATTTTTCTCTTAATTGATGAACATATCTTGTGCTTATTTTTCTATTCAGGTGTTTATTTCCTATTGATTTACATCTACTCTTTATAAATTAAGGATATTAAACCTTTGGCTGTCATATCACAGCAACATTAGGTTTACTTTTGCCATTCAGCTGTTGTTATGTGATGTCGAGTTGGCCCCAACTCATAGTAGTAGTTGGAAATATAATAAACTTAATATAAACCTAAGGAGAACATGGGAGCTCTGGTGGTATAGTGCCTAAGGCATTTGACTGCTAACCAGAAGGCTGGTGGTTCAAACCCACCAGCCACTCCTCAGAAGGAAGATAGGGCAATCTACTTCTGTAGTGATAACCTCTTCAGAAACCCAAGGAGGGGTCGCTATGAGTCAGATTCGACTCCCTGGCAGTGAGTTTTTTGTTTTTTTAAGGAGAACATACCTTGAATCCATGCCTTGACTTCTACAGTTAAATACAGATAATTTTTAGATACTTAATTCTTTTTCCTTGATTTGATTAATTAGTATGTATTTGTTTGTTTTTAGTGTAGTCTTAAAGACTCTTACTCTGTGCATCTTTTGAAAAATCTGTCATTTTCAAATTTAAACACCTTGTTTTAAACAGCGTGCAGCATGAAAAACAAGTATTTGCCTTAATATTGTCCACAAAGAAACAAAAAAACCCAAACTCACTGCTGTTGAATCGGATCCAACTCATAGCGACCCCTGCTTGGGTTTCTGAGGCGGTATCACTATGGAAGCAGATTGGCCATCTTTTCTTTTGAGAAGTGGCTGGTGGATTTGAACCTCTAGCCTTCTGGTTAGTCAAATGCTTTAGGCACTATGCCATTAGAGCTCCTAAAAATTAGATCAGATGGCTGTGGATTATAGGGGTAGTTTCAACATTCCTTTTCTGAGATGCTGGATGTCCTCCATCCTTCCCTGACCCCAACATATACAAGTAGCTTGGGTAGGAGGGAAGTCACAACATTAAACAATCCCATGGGGTTTTGCCAACTCTAGAGAGCTTTGAAATCTCTGGTCCGTAGACTTAAGAATTAGCAGAGCACACTTCCAGGTAGGAAGAGAATTCTGCCATGGGGAGGAATTTCTTCACATGGATCACACCTATTCTTTCTTTGCTCATTTGAAAAGTGGCTCACATTTGAGTTCCATGGATAAATTTTATTTGTGGAGGTAGGAAGGGATAAGGAATCAGTTAGTGCAGAGGTTGATTTCGATGTCTTCAGGGAAGGAAATACTGTACCTCTTTTTTTTTTTTTTTAAATTAACTTTGGTAAGTGCCAATTGTTAGGAAATTGTGCTTTCCTTTCTGTTAGGTGTGTCGTTGGCTTGTCATAAAACAGATCATCATAGATTGTCCCACGCTGGGTTTGTCTGTCTTTACTGATGACAATATCCTGTTGCCAGCTGCTGCCCAATTCAGATTCTGTGGTCGGGGAGTCATCGACACACCTCAGTATGTACCAGCATCCTGGCCCAGCTGCTCTGGCCAAACTCTCCACGCTTTTCAGTGTTCTGGTTCTCTCATGATTGGTTTAGAATTGTTGTTCCACATCGACCATCAAAACCACTTGGAATTTGTGTAGGAGATTGTCCTCTTAGGATTTTGGAGAAGCATTGGTTGGTCACTTTTTTGTTGAAAGTTCCTGTTCTTGGATGACTTGATTATTGTTAAAATGGAAACTTAGGTTCTTTCTAAAAGGGAAAGAAGTATCCTGTCGTAACTTTTCCAGTAGAAAAATTATAATAGTCTATTATTTTTAAAGTTAGTTTAATTTATATTTAGTTTATTAGCTAAGTATTCGATAAACAGAGAATGTCTACCTTCTCAGGGATTGGCCGTTCTCTTAAGAGAGTGCTGTGGGGATAACTTGATGCTATAGCCATACACCTAGATTTCTCCATGGAGTTGGTGGTCTCCCCTCTACTAAAGTAGGTTGGCATGTGCCTGAGGTCATCAGATGACACAAGATAATAGATGTTTTCCTGAAACATCCATTTTACTGAATTGTTTAGAGAAAAATATTTTCATACTATAATAAACATGATGTACTATGGAGTAAGCAGCTGTACCTTGGTAGTAATTAAGCGTGGAGTTGGACTAAACTCAAACATGCCTGGGTTTAAATCCCAGCTCTACCATTCACTAGCTAGCTGTGTGACCATTAGGCCAAGTGACCCTTACTTCACCTCCTAGAGCCTGTTTCCTTATCTATAAAGTGAGGATAACAAAGGCATCTACCTCACGGGGGTATTGTTGTCAGTTACCATGGAGTCACTTCCTACTCTTGATGACCCCATGTGTGCAGAGTGGGACTGCTCCATAGGGTTTCCAAGACTGATCTTTTCGAAACAGATCCCTAGGCTTGGATTTAATGTTGGGTGAGTTTGAACAGCCAACCATTTGGCTAATTAAAAAAAAGCAACCAAACTCACTGCCTTCGAGTCAGGTCTGACTCATAGCGACCCCTCATTGGGTTTCTGAGGTGGTATCACTAGTAGATTGCCCATCCTTCCTTCCCAGGAGTGGCTGGTGGGTTTGAACCGCCAGCCTTCTGGTTAGCAGTCAAGTGCCTTAGGCACTATGCTACCAGAGCTCCCATTTGGCCAATAGTTGAGTGCTTAACTGTGTCACCCAAGGACTCCCTATGTTACAGGATGGTGAAGATCAAACAAAATAATGAATCAAGAGCTTAGCCTAGTCCCTGGAAAAACCAGTAGCATAGCTTCCAGCTTAAAACACTGATGCTTTAAAGAATTGTGGAGCTTTTCACAGGCCTTTGTGAAACAAACTCTTGGCTAGTAGTGGTTATTGTAAACAAAATTCTTGGAAAAAACCTCCACTCAAGGTAGCATGACTGAAGGGAAGGGCTGGTGCTTATTTTTAAGGGTTCAGAGCCCTCAGGAATAACGTACAGCAGACCTGCTGGAGACGTGGAGCTGAGTTTGGGGCCATGTGGTCTCTTGTTTCTGCTTTGGTCAGTGCCTCTATTCCAGTCTTTGTGTGGACAGATTTCTCTGCTTAGTCAGGGATTCTGACCCTCCTAACACTGGCCTCCCCTGGCTACAATTGAGAAGAATCTAATGGGTCAGGGAAAGCCAGGGAGTTGCCATTCCTGGTTTGGTCAATCCTAGCTGGAATGGGGTTGGCTGGGATGGAGTCCCGTGGCACACAGAGGATTCTTCTTTTAGGCACTGTAGATGGGGCAGGATCTTTAAAAAGGGTAGTGGATACGTGATAATTAAACATGTGGATTAAAAAAAATTGTGAAGCATTATAATAAAGCCCATCTTGGTCCGACTTCGCATTTTACTCATTATAAAAACAGTAAAATCATGTTCTGTTGTGGAAGAACTTATTGATAAATCGAAATTTTACCCTACCCTTTATATTTCTCTGGTTATTGTTTAACTGTGTCCTCTGTTAGACACTATTTCTTTATTGCTTAGTAGGGTAAGAGAATATAGTGCAATGTTAATCTGCTGCAAATCTTTCAGGAATATATCAGGAAGTGGAACATAAGCAAATATTAAAACTTTTACTGGTTTTTGGTAATTAAAATATCTTATGGTTTCTCTCAGGTGGTTTTGCATCTGTGCTGATTCTAGAACATAGTAAAGCACTGTATGCTATTTTTCTGGTAGAAAAGCAAGAGTTAAAGTAATGACTGAAGGAAAGTAAGTCAGAGTTATAGATTAGAGGAGCAAATGATGTAAGTTTAGTTAGCTTCTTTCTAGGAAGAATTGTGACTCTAGGGAGTGATACAATACTGAATTTAACATAAACTATCCATAACCTCACCTTTTGGTATGAACATAAGGTGGTTCTGGCAATGTACTAGGAATAATAGTTTAAGTGAGCCAGCATTTGATTGACGTTTGAGTCCAGCTTGGTGGGAAGGAACTGGATAAAAATGCTACTATATAGTTGAATATGTGGAAAAGGTGGGCCCTGATGATGTGTACTTAGGAGGCCAAAGGATGTATTACTGCAGAGGTGCTAACTATTACGTTGTTCGGTACCACTGAGTGGCTTCCAACTCATTGCCATCCTACATAAAACAGAACAAAACACTGCCCGGTTGTTTTAGCAGCTGCTGTGTCGATCCATCCTGTTGAGGGTCTTCCTCTTTTTCGCTGACCCTCTACTTTACCAAGCATGATATCCTTCTCCAGAGACTGGTCCCTCCTGGTAACATGTCTGGAGTACGTGACACAGAGTCTCACCATCCTTGCTCCTTAGCAACACTATGGCTGTACTTCTTGCAAGACAAGATTAGTTTGTTTTTCTGACAGTCCATGGTATATTCAGTATTTTTTGCCGCCATAACTGAAATGCATCAATTCTTCTTCGGCCTTCCTTAGTTGTTGTCCAGCATGCATATAAGGTCACAGAAAATAACATGGCTTGGGTCAGGAGCACCTTAATCTTCAAAGTGACATCTTTGCTTTTTAACACTTTAAAGAGATCTTTTGCAACAGATTTACCCAGTGCAAATACATCATTTGATTTCTTGACTGCTGCTTCCATGGACATTGATTGTGGATCCAAGTAAAATGAAATTTTTTTTTTTTTAATTATTTATTGTGATTTGGGTGAAGATTTACTGAGCAAATTCACTTTCCATACAGCAGTTCACATATACTTTGTCTCATGTCATTGACCACAGTTTACCACAATGCAACAGCTCCCCTCCCACTTCCTCCCATAGTTACCTCTTCCCAGTGTCCATCCCTTCCTTCTCCCATGATTTTTCTCTCCAGGGCATGTGTCTACTTGAGGTAAATGTTTAACTCACATGCCTGTACTTTGGCTGGAAACCACAGGTGTGGGTTCAATTCCAGACCTGAAGAGCAGCTAGGGGCCATAGTCTCAGTGGTTCCATCAGGCTCTATTGGACCAGTAAACCTGGTTCCCACCATCTTTTTTTTTCCCTCCAAATGATTTTGAGTTTTTTTCCACATTGTTCTCCCTCTCTATGCAGGATCTCCTACATCCCTTCCAAGTGGATGACAGTGGTAGCCGGGCACCATCTAGTTCTTCTGGTCTCATAGTTGTATACGTTGCAGATCAGATGGTATACCAGTCACTAGGACTGATTGTTTCCATTAATTTTGGTTTTCTTCTTTCTTTTTTGCTCTTGACGAGGAGAGACCCATTGTTGCATCTAGATGACAACTTGCTAGCTTTTAATATCCCAGTCGCTACTCGCCAAAGTAGGAGGTGGAACAATGTTTTGTATAGTATGTTATGCCAATTGAGCTTGATGTCCCCTGTGACAATGGTCCCAAGCCCGCAGGATCTACTACTTAGTCGCTCTGGGTAGCTGGCTGTAACCAAGTAGTGACCACAACCTTGCCCCTTGTGAGCTCTACTATACATCTGGGAATTCTGATCATTCCCATAAACTTATAGGACCATTGTCTGCCAAACCTATATATGATCTTGGATACACCCATTTCATAGACATACCTAATCGTTTAGCCTGTCCACCCATCTATCCATTCATATACCCATGTTTGCCTTCACTGACAACTCAGTACTGTATATGCAAAAGGGTTCATATTTCTTGTCTGTACTTCCCATGTACCTCTCTATGTCTTTCTCATCCTCAATGCTGCCATATTGGTCACTCACATTTGGTACATTGCCCTTCTCTTCACCCAAATCAATATTTTATCTCTATCTATCTAACAGCGTTCTCTCCCCTCCCCTCCCAGCTCTGGTAACCAACAAAGAAAATTTCCTTCCATAGATAAACCTTTCCTTAACTTTTACAATAACGGACTAATACAATATTTGTCCTTTTGTGATTGACTTATTTCACTCAGCATAATGTCCTCCAAGTTGATCCACATTATTTGGTGTTTACAGATTCTACATTATTCTTTAGCGTTGCATAGTATTCCATTGCGTGTATGTACCATAGTTTGGTTATCCATTCCTTAGTTGATGGACATCTAGGTTGTTTCCATGTTTTGGCTGTTGTAAATAGTGCTTCGATGAACATGGGTGTGCATATATCTGTTCTCGTCATGGCTCTCACTTCTTTAGGGTATATACCTCGTAATGGGATGACTGGGTCAAATGGTATTTCTAATTCCAACTTTTGAAGGAATCGCCATACTGCTTTCCACAATGGTTGTACCATTTTACAGTCCCACCAGCAGTGTATGAGAGTGCCAATCTCTCCACAACCTCGCCAGCATTTGTTATTTTCTGTCTTGTTGAACTTTGCTACTAGTGCTGGAGCAAGATGGTATCTCATTGTTGTTTTGATTTGCATCTCTCTCGAGCTCTGGTAGCATAGTGGCTAAGGCACTTGACTGCTAACCAGAAGGCTGGCGGTTCAAACCCACCAGCCACTCCTCGGAAGGAAGGTTGGGCAATCCTACTTCCGTAGTGATACTGCCTCGGAAACCCAAGGAGGGGTCGCTATGAGTCAGGGCTGAATCGACGGCACATAACAACATAACAACAACAACAACAATAGCTAATGATCGTGAGCATTTCTTCATATGTTTGTTGGCCGCTTGAATATCCTCCTTGGTGAAGTGTCTATTCATGTCTTCTGCCCATTTTTTAATTGGATTGTTTGTCTTTTTGTTATTGAGTGTTGGAGTGTTCTATAAATTCTAGAGATAAGTCCCTTGTCAGATATGTTATTACCAAATATTTTTCCCCAATCTGTAGGTTCTCTTTTGACTCTTTTGGAGAAGTCTTTGGAAGCACATAAAAATTTAATTTTTAGAAGGTCCCAATCATCTGGTTTCTCTTCTGCTGTTTGTGTGGTAACATGAAATTCTTGACAGCTTCAACCATAGAATCACAGAATTTCAGAGCTGGGAGAGACTTTTGAAATTGTCAAATCCAGGTACACAACAACAAAAAACTAAAACTGACCTAGGCTATCAATTAAAATAGTAAATATTAGTTATCTTGGAGAAGAAGACCAACAACAATAACTTGTATTGGTGAAGGGCATTGCGTTACCTTTTACCGAATGTTTTCACATATTAATTGTGATGTGCCTACTGTAATGTAGGTCAACCTCCTCTACTTAATTGGAATTTCAGAAATCCATTCCAGGTCATTCCTGCTGTTTGCTTTGTTGTTAGTTGCCTTCCAGTTGGTTCCAACTCATACAGAAGCATATCTCCCCACCTCCCTAATCTGCCACACCCATTTCTCTCCTGTTCCTGTGAGCCTTCTGGAATTTGAGTTGCTATGTAAATTTAGTCCTAGGTCTTCAGCCTCCCTTCACCTAAGGAATTTTAGACTTTTCCCCTGAGGACATGGGTTTCTTATAGCCCACTTAGATGGAGCCTGCTCTTTCTTCCCTTTGTAATTAAAGTCTTGTGGGGGAGGGATCAGCATTCTGTTTGCCTTGACATTTCCTCTTGAGACTTACTGCTTTTCTGCTCCCCAGAAAAATCTGTCCTGGTTCCCTGGCTCAGATCCAGCAATCTGTGACCTTCTGTCTGTCTTTTCAGTGTCATCTGCTGTGCACTTGCCCATATTCACTGTGGACTTTGGCATCCGGTTCCATTGCAGCTCTTCCTGCCATCTTTGGTTACTTCTCTGTGGATGACCTATCTGCATGCCTGGCTTACTGCTCACTTGGCTTCTGATAATACCACAGCATTCAGCCTCCATCCTTGTCTCTGGCCATTGACTCCCTGGTCACTTCTAGATCTTGTTATCTTTGGAATGATGTACCCTTTGCTTAAAAAATGAAATAGCCTCATTGCTTCATCCAATTATGTAAATAAAGGGCTTACTTCAAAAGTAAGGAAGATAAGAAAAAGAAAGTAAGAAATCATATAGCCCAGTTTGATGCTTCTGTTAATATTTTTGTGATTATTTTGGAAGATAACTCCATAGATGTGTGTGTTTAAATACATACACATGCATTACACAATTATACATGAATGAACTCATGTCTGTTCCCTGCTGCTTTACCCAACAATTTGTCCTGGACATTTTCATGTCAAATCAAAAACCAAACTCACTGCCGTGGAGTCGGATCCGACTTATGGCGACCCCTCCTTGGGTTTCTGAGGCAGTATCACTATGGAAGTAGATTGCCCAACTGTCCTTCCAAGGAGTGGCTGGTGTGTTTGAACTGCCAACCTTATAGTTAGCAGTCAAATGCCTTAGGGACTACGCCACCAGAGCTCATGTCAGTAAATATAAACTAGGTAATTCAGACAAACTTTCATGGAATATTTCAAACATGCGCAATAGTAGGAGGACTATGATAGTGAAGTTCTGTTTCCCTGCCACCTAGTTTTAATAATTATCAATTCATGGCCCTACTTATTCCCTTTCTTTTCAGTGTATTACCCCCTAACCCCCATACAGGATTATTTTGAAGCCAGTCACAAACATGATACCATTTCATACGTAAATACAAGTACAAGCCATGTGCATCCTTTTATACCTATCCCCAGGGAGTTCTAGTAGTATAGTGCCTAAGGCATTTGACTGTTAACCTGTAGGCTGTTAGTTCAAACCCACCAGCCACTCCTTGGAAGGAAGGCTGGGCAGTTTGCTTCTGTAAAGATTTACTGGCTTGGAAACCCAAAGAGGATCTCTATGAGTCAGAATTGACACGATGGCAATGAGTTTTTTTTTTTTTTAAATACCCATCCCTGGCCCCATAAGGTCGTTTTTTTTTTTTTCTTAATGTTTTTTTTTTTCTTAATGTATTTTTTTTTTTTCCAAAAGGGAAAGCAGCTCTCTTTTTATTATTTTCCCCTAAATAGTTTTAAAGACTCCACACCCCTACAGTGGGAACAGCGGGCCTCCAAGAAATATCCCATTTCCCTCCTTCCCCTCCTCCTGCCTTCATTTACCCACCCAGCAGCCAGATGCAGTCTGTCAGTCTGTCACTCCCAGCACAGGGCAGGGCCTGCCTTGGCTCCTCCGGGCTTCCGCTTCTGCGCAGTCGCCACCAGCCCGCCATCCCCGAGCGTTCGCGAGCTCTGTGTTCTGGGAAGCAGAGGTGGCTGCGCATGATGAGGCAGCGGCCCACCAACAGGACAGCAGCAGCTAGGGCCACCAGCACCAGCTGCACTCATGGTACCCACACACCTGGTTCTCACAGCCACCTCTCCACGCCCCCACGTATCCCCGCTTTGTGCTGTGAAGTGTGTGCTGAGGCTGGATCCAGCACCGATGCGGCCACTTGGCAAGCCCAGCCTCCTGTATCCAGCAGATAATGGCTTTGGGGGTTTGTCTGGTGGATTCCCATAGGTTTTAATGTAATAGGCTTTAAAAGAATTTAACTACAGATTGTACGGAGGCTGCTATATACTATGGTGTTCCACAGTGTTCAAATTGCATAACGTCCTGTTTCACAGAAGGTATGGTAGTCCTTGTGAGCTCTGGTGGCATAGTGCCTAAGGCATTTGACTGCTAACCAGAAGGCTGACAGTTCAAACCCACCAGACATTCCTGGGAAGGAAGATTGAGCAATCTACTTCCCTAGAGATATATGGCCTTGGAAACCCAAGGAGGGGTTGCTATGAGTGGGAACAGACTCAAGGGCAGTGAGTTTGGTATTTTTGGTATGGTGGTCCTTAAGTGCCACACACCTTACTCAAAGCAATTTGATAATAATTTATTATTATCATCGAATGTTTGGATTTCATCAGTTGACTCAAAATATATGAAAAGTTTGAATCATGATACAGCTCGTTTTTAGCTGCTGCTTGGTATTTTGTTACCTACATGCATCCTAATTTAAACTTATGAATGAACACTTAGGTGGTTCTCAGTAGTTTCCTTCTATAATCAGAAATATGATAAATACACTTGTGTGATTGACCTTTTCAGATCACTTCTTAGAAGCACAATTTTGGGGTCAAAGGAATTGTTGATTTCTGGTTTTGATACATACCAGTGCATGCTCCTGACAGCAGTACTCAGGATGCCCCTTCTTTCAGGATCCTGTCCATTCAGCAGTTGGTGTTTAAATCATCTCTGCCAGTCCAGTAGTTAGATATTTTTCTTTGCATTTTTTTCATTATTAATGTTCATGAAATATTTTCTTGTGTTTATTGACTGTTTGGGGTTTTGTGTGTTTTTCTATTAGGTATTTTGCTTTTAATTGGTTATAAGAGCAGTTGGTTATTAGCTCTGTCATGTAGTACCCTGTATGCTTTCTTTCCCAATCACAGTACTTTTATCTTTATCTTGACTTGTTTATGGTGTCCCTGTCTCCTGTCCCCCACCCCCAAGGTTCTTACTTGCTGTGTAGCCAAACTTACTAGGATCTTCCTTTAAAGTATATTAATAATGGGACATTAGGAATGCTCTTCCTGTCCCCAGGTTTTGGCACATTCAGCCCAATTTACAGTAGTAATGTCATATTATTTTGAGATTTTATGTTTTATTGTTGGGAATATACACAGTAAAACATACACCAATTTAATAGTTTCTACATGTGCCATTTAGTGACATTGAGTACATTCTTCAAGTTGTGCAGCCATTCTCATTCTCCTATTCTGAATTGTTCTTCCCTCATTAACATAATTCACTGCTTCCTAAGGTTCCTATCTAATCTTTCCAGTTGTTGTTAGTTTGATTCTGGATAGATAGTTCTTAAGAGAGCATAATGCCCAAGGCAGGTATTTTTTCACTAGTTAAACTAAACTACCACATTTTTTTGCAAATAACATGTGCATGATACTATTCTTGCAAATTGTGCAACCCTCTTATGCATTAGTTTGTGAAAAATATGGTATTACTTCATTTTAAGAAGACTTCTGGAGGTATTTTTGGTTTAAGGTTTAAAGGTAATCTCAGGGGTATATCCCACCTCTACGGCTCCAGGAAGTCTGGAGTCCTTGTGAATTTAAAATCCTGTTCTGTATTTTCCCCCTTTTGATCAGAATTCTTCTAAAGACTTTTTGATGAAAATGTTCAGTAATGGTAGCTGGGAACATCCAGTTCTTTGCATGGCACAGGAGGGAGTTGTTCATGGAGGCATTTAACTACCTACTCTGTATCCTTTTCCTGAGTCATTCTTCCTCTGTTGTTCTAGGTGAATAGAGACCACTTGTACCTTGAATGGCTGCTTGCAAGCTTTAAAGACCCTAGGGACAACACAACAAAGTAGGAGATAGAACAGACCCACTAAACATGTTGGCCACTTAACTGGAATGTCCCATGGCCTTAAATCTCCAAACTCTAAGGAACCAAGCAGCCTCAGCAACTACTCTTTTTTTTTTTGGTCATTGTTGTGAATATATCTGTTAAAGTACTTTTGCCAATTCAACTTTTTATGGGGTACAACTTAGTGCCAACAGTTAAAATGATCGACTCTGCAACCTTAGGCCTTAGACCACGCTATCTTTCCATCACCGTTAGCTGATCTTTCCCTCTCCGTCCTGCTCCTGGTAACCACTGATAAACTTTGTCAAAAAAAGGCAAACGTTTGCCTTTTCTTGTCTTTTTTATACTTATCCTTTTGTAATTGATTTATTTCACTTAGCATGATGTTTTCTAGCTCTATACTGGAGCATGTATCAAGATTTCGTTTTCTTCTACTGGATGAGTAGCATTTCATTGTATATGTACACATTTTGTGTATCCATTTATTTCTTGATGGGCATTTAGGGTGTTTCCACCTTTTGGCTATTGTGAATAGTGCTGCAGTGAACACCGATTGTTGTTGTTGTTGTTGTTATGTGCCATCGAGTTGGAACCGACTCATAGCGACCCCTCCTTGGGTTTCCGAGGCAGTATCACTATGGAAGTAGCTTGCCCCATCTTCCTTCCGAGGAGTGGCTGGTGGATTTGAACCGCCATCCTTCTGGTTAGCAGTGAATAGTGCTGCAGTGAACACTGATATACAGGTGTATATTTGAGTCTTTGCTTTCAAGTCTTTTGGGTATGTACTTAGTAGAATTGTCGGGCCATATGGTAGTTCTATTTTCACACTGTTTTTCCGCAACGGCTGTACCATTTTGTGCTCTCACCAGCAGTGGATAAGAGTGCTAGTTTCCCCTCATTCTCATCAACATTGTTATTCTCCATTGTTTTTTTTTTAAAAAATCTTGCCATACTAAAGAGAATATAACGGTATCTCATTGTAGTTTTGATTTGCATCTCTGATGACTAGTGACACAGAGCATCTCTTTATGTGTTTTATGGACATTTGAATGCCCTCTTTGATTAAATGTCTGTTCAAGTCCTCTGCCTGTTTTATGATTGACTTATTTATCTTTTTGTTGTTAAGTTGCTTCAGTTACATATATATATATATATGGTTATTAAATTCTTGTCAGATGTATGTGTGTGGTTTCTGAAGATAATCTCCTAGTCAGTACCTTGTCTTTTTCCTTTTTTGGTAAAGTCTTTCGATGAAAAAAAAGTTTTTAATTTTTATGAGGTCCCATTTATTTATTTTGTCTTTGGCTTTTGTATGTTTAGGAGCTCTGGTGTTATAGTGGTTAGGGCATTTGGCTGCTAACTAAAAGATAGGTCAGTGGTTCAAAAGTTGAGGCAGTCTACTTCTGCCTTGGGAACTTAATAGGTGTCACTATGAGTTGGAATTGACTCCATGGCAGTGAGTTTGTTCTGAGTATTTGTGCTTTTGTTATTTAGATAATCCATTCTTCAGAGCTAGGCCTGACAGCTTTGTCCCTGCTTATTCTCTAAGAACTTATGGTTTTAGTTTGCACATTTAGGTCATTATCCACTTTGAATTTTTTTTGTGTGTATGGTGTGAAGCAAGGTTTCTCTTTCCTTTTTCTGCATATGGAAATCCAATTTTCCAGCACCATTTATTGAAAAGACTCTTCTTTACCCATTGAATGGATTTGGTACTCTTATAAAAAATCAGTTGACTATAGATGAATGGATTTATTTCTGGATTCTCAATTCTATTCCATTAGTCTGTGTGTTTATTGTTATACTAGTACCAGGCTGTTTTGATTACTGTGGCTGTATAGTATGTTTTAACATCAATAACTATGAGCCCTATTTTCATGTTCTTTTTCAACATTATTTTAATTATGTGGAAGCTCTTGTCTTTACATAGAAAGCTGAGGATTGGTTTTTCTATTTCTGTAAACAAGGCTATTGGAATTTTGATTGGGATTGCATTAAATCTGTAGATCACTTTGGGTAATACTGACATCTTAATGGTATTAAGTCTTCTAATCCATGAACATGGAACATCTTTCTATTTACTACTTTAATCTCTTTCAACAATGTTTTACAGTTTTCATTGTATAAATCCTTCATGGCCTTGCTTTGATTTATTACTAGGTATTTTACTCTCTTAAATGCTATTTTAAATGGACTTGTTTCCCTAATTTACCTCTCAGATTTCTCACTGCTAATATATAGAAACTCAGCTGATTTTTTGTTAACTTTATACCCTGCAACTTTGTTAAATTCCTCAATTACCTCTAGAATAGTTTTCTTGAGGGTACAGGGATTTTCTATGTATAGGATCCTATTAACCATGAATAGGGATAATTTGAGGCGCTCTGGTGGCATAGTGCCTAAAGCATTTGACTGCTAACCAGAAGGCTGGCGGTTCAAACCGGCCAGCCACTTCTCAGAAGGAAGGTTAGGCAATCTACTTCTGTAGTGATACCGCCTCAGAAACCCAAGGAGGGGTCGCTGAGTTGGATCAGACTCCATGGCAGTGAGTTTTTTTTTTTTAAAAGAGATAATTTTACATCTTCTTTTCTAATCTGGACACCTTTTATTTTTCTTGTCTTACTGTTCTGGCTAGGACTTACAATGCAACATTAAATAGAAGTGGTGTGACTGGGCACCTTGTCTTGTTCCCAATTTTAAGAAGAAAGCTCTCAATCTTTGTCCATTAAGTATAATGTTGGCTGTTCGCTTTTCATATAAGCCCTGATTGATAATGAGGAATTTCCCTTCTATTCCAGTCTATGATTATCATCAAGAGAGGGGGTAGGATTTTATCAAATGGTATTTTCAGCATCGATAGATATCATTTTATTTTTACATTGACATCTTTTATGTACTGGACATGATTTTTGATGTAGGGTGAGGTAGAGATACAAGTTTTTTTTATTTAAAAAAGAAACAAAAACAGTTGTTCCAATATATTTTCTTCAATTGATTTCTTTTTTGTAACAACTCAGAATTCATCTTTATTTCCTGCCTGCCTTGTTAGTGGAAGTTTAAAGCCATGGTTTTTTTTTTTTTTTTTTTTAAAGATACTGATACTCCTGTATATAGATAATAAAAGCTCAAACTAGAGGACAATTGATTTTTAAAAAAAGTACAGGTAGGGAAAGAAGCAATCGTTTTTAACCAAAATCCTTCAATACTTTTTGATTACTATACAATTTGCTATTATTTAGCAAAAAGCAAAATTTTTATAGTGTTCATCTCAAATCTTATTGCTTTACAACAATGGCATACCTTCCATTAAAATAAAAAGAGGAAGTAGTCAATCCAGTGATTAATTTGACATGGCTTTCGTTTGGATGGTGTGGTGGCGGAAAAGAGGAGACCAACGTACAGAAAGGTTACTCAAACATACAGTGGTTTTTGTAAAAGAAAAAAAAAAGAGGAGAAAGTGTTATTTTCAACAAATGGAAAAAAAAGCATTCAAAGCCCATGAGTCAAGCCATAGCCAAAACCATTATCTTTTTGTTTGTTTCTTTATTTTTTTAAATAAAATGTCTCCCCAAGCCCCCGTCACTTTTAATCATCCCAGACTGGGCTTCAGCTTCAGACCCTTCATGCCCAGATTTTTCTGGTGGAGGGCTGGCAGATGTTTTCTTTTCTGGAGGGCTTTCTGGTTCCTCGTCATCTTCTTTGGGGGAAGGAATCTTTTCCTTTGATGCCTTTGAAGCTGTGGGATGACCCACTTTCCCTTTCCCTTTCCCCGGACTTGGTGTCACTATTGCCTTTATTCTGGGTTTGGGCATTTTCTTTTCTTTACTCTCAGGTTTGGACTTCTTAACCACCTTTTTGTTTTTCTTTTTTGAACTGCCATAGTCACTGTCATCATCTTCCATTAGGAAATCTTTATCACTGTTGGAATCTTTTTCTTGGAATGGTGCCTCCTCTTTTTTTTAAATTGTGATTTGGGTATAAGTTTACAGAGCAAATTCACTTTCCATACAGCAGTTCACATACACTTTGTCTCATGACATTGACTACAATTTATCACAATGCAACAGCTTCCCTCCCACTTCCTCCCCATAGTTACCTCTTCCCTATGTCCATCCCTCCATGTACTCCTGCCCCCTGAGCTGTCGCCCTGTGCATAAACAGCCCTTCTTTCTCCCATGATTGATCTCTTCAAGGAGTGTATCTACCTCAGGTAAATGTTCAACTCATATGCCTGTCTTTTGTTTGGCTGGAAACCACAGGTGTAGGTTCAATTCCAGACCCTCCTCAGTCTTTTTTAAAAAGGTTTTGTTTCTTTCCATGTTCCTGATATGAACATTGGAAGCAGCTTGCCAAGATCACCCCCAAAACTTGTGATATTGATTAAAATTGCATTTATTACGCTTTTTAATTTGTAGTATTAACTTTTTCTTCCCAGTAACATGGTATGTGTTTATTCAAGTCACTATATATATCCCTGAATGAAATTAAATAGTTTTCATCTTGTCTGTGCTTACTTTTTATAATGATTGTTCTTGCATATTTTGTTTATATTGGTACTATGAAAGGAATTTCATTTTGATCTTTTTTACCAGGTTATTGTTGACATAAAGAAAAACCGTAATCATAGTTTTTCTAAAGCTTATGAGCGCAAATAATGATAAATTTTATTTTCAATATTTGTATTTATTATTTTATAATACTAGCTAGTGATGCTGTTAGCATCAGTAGCTTTAATGCTGTTCTTTATTCCTGTCAGATCCTAATTTTAATGGCAATGTTTCTAGTCTTTTGCTATTAATTGTTATACTGGTTATTGGGTTGAGATGTGTGTATGTATATGTAAATCATGTTCATAAAGTAGCCATTACAGTAAATATCAGGAATAGATTTGACTTTATTAAATGCATTAAAAAAACAGACAAACTCATAGCCGTCAAGTTGACTGGACTCATGGTAACCCCTCCTTGGGTTTCTGAGGCAGCATCTCTATGGAAGTAGATTGTCCAATCTTCCTTCTGAGGAGTGGCTGGTGAGTTTGAACTGGCTCGTGGGTTTGAACCGTCAGCCTTCTGGTTAGCAATCAAATGCCTTAGGCACTGTGCCACCAGCGCTCCTTATTAAATGCACAGTGAGGGAAATCGTATGTTAAAGGTTTTTAGCATTTACTTCTGGCATTGTGGCCACTTAGTCATGTGGTTTCTTTTAGTGCCTGTAGATTATATTTACTAGTGTTTTTGAGATTGGTTTATAGTTTTCTTTTTCTGTGGTATCTTTTTCTGGTTTTAGTATTATTTTGTTATACCTTTTCAAAACCTCTATTATTCCATCCTTTTATTTGGTTCTCCTACCTTTCAGTTGTCTTACTTAAGGGCTTGATCAGCATCTGCATTTTAGTTGGCAGAACTAGGGTCTGTATGCCAAATATGACCCATCACCTGTTTTTGTAAATAGTCTTAATGGAATGTAGCTATGTTCATTTGTTTATGTTTTTATGGCTGTTTTCCTGATATAAGAGCAGAGTTGATTAGTTGTGACAGAGACTTATTATCTGTAATTCTAAAATATTTATTGTGTGACTTTGTCAGGTGCTATTTGCCCCAACCCCTGCTTTATTTTCTTCTGGACCCTTTCCTGTTGGCCTCACTTGTAAACGTCTTTAGTGTAGTATTTAGTATTTAGGGTCCTTGCTTCAGCAGTTTTCTTGCCAACCAAAATTCCTGCCCTTATTGAGCTTGTATTCTAGTGTGGACAGATAGGCAATAGAAAATAAACAAGTAAATTATATGGTGAATTATAAAGTGTTGGGAGAAAAAGTAAGGTGGGTGATGTTGTTGTTGTTATGTGCCGTCGAGTCGGCCCCGACTCATAGCGACCCCTCCTTGGGTTTCCGAGGCAGTATCACTACAGAAGTAGGATTGCCCAACCTTCCTTCCGAGGAGTGGCTGGTGGGTTTGAACTGCCAGCCGTCTGGTTAGCAGGCAAGTGTCTTAGCTGCTATGATGGGTGATAGGAAGTGTAAAGCCTGCAAATTTGAATAGGAACGTTAGGGATGACCACACTGAGAAAGTGACCTTTGATTCTTTAGGTTTTATTGGTCTTCTACTTGCTATAATATGCTGAATACCTCATTGCTTTCTTATGAAGATCCTTTTTCTGGTTTTGAGTGTAAATAGAAAGCTTCCCTTTATCTCAGAAACCTGAGCTGGCTTCTCCTCCTTGTAAGCTACATGCTGTTAGCCACAGCTGTATCTTTTTCTTTCTTGATCTATTTCCCTTTAGACTATAAGCTCCTAAAGGGCAGGGACTGAGTCTGTGTTGTTGACTGTTGTACTCCGAGTATTTGGCATGCGGCCTGGTACAGGGTTGGTGCTTAGTAGATAGTTGTCCAGTGAATCAGTGGACATGTTGATTGACGGTGGTGGTGGGAGATGACCCAAAGGAGGTGCCATCTGCCCTGAGTCCTGGTAGGTGGTGAAGGACAGACACAGAGATAAGAAAGAACATGTTGCTGCAGCGTGGTTCAGCATAAGGAGGGTAGAAGAGGGTTGGGGAGAGGGAGAGTTGAAAAGAGAAGTGTGGTGAGGGTTGAGCCTGCAGGTAGAGACAGGTGCCTGGTATTGGAAGGTTGTCTCTGTCTTGGCTTAGGAGTTTGCACTTTATCCTGTGTGTGATGAGAACAGCTGTGAGAATCATGATCAAACGTGCATTTTTAAAAGATGACGGTTTGGGAAAGCACCGACCTATAGGCCTGGAGACGAGTGAGAAGGGGATTTTAGAGTATAGGAAAGAGATGATGAAAGTCTTTGGCCACTGGTGAGACTGGAGAGCAGGAGGGTCTGAGAGGTATTTAGGGGGTGAAATGACAGCATTTGGTTACTGTTGTTGTTGTTATGTACCATCGAGTCGGCTCTGACTCATAGCGACCCCTCCTTGGGTTTCTGAGGCAGTATCACTACTGGAAGTAGTTAAGTAGTATCTTGTGCTGCTGCTTGCTAGTTGTGCAATCTTGGGCAAGTTACTTCACCTCTCTAGGCCATTTGTAAAATGATAACAATGTTAGGTTGTTGTTAGGTCCTATCAAGTAGGCTCTGACTCATAGCGACCCCATGTACAACAGAACGAAACACTGCCTAGCCCTGCGCCATACAATCTCTGCTATACCTGAGCCCATTATTGTTGCAGCCACTGTGTCAATTCATCTCACAGAGGGCCTTCCCCTTCTCTGCTGACCCTCCATTTTACCAAGTGTGATATCCTTCTCCAGGGAATGGTCCCTTCAGACAACATGACCAAAGTAGGTGAGATGAAGTCTGGCAAGTCTCACTTCCAAGAAGCATTCTGGCTGCACTTCTTCCAGAACAGATCTGTTAGTTCTTCTGGCAGTCCATGGTACTTTCTTTGCCAGCACCACAACTCAGAAGCATCAACTTTTTCGATTTTCATTATTTACTGTTTAGCTATCACATGCATCTGAGGCAACTGAAAATACTATGGCTTGGTTAGGTGCACCTTAGTCTTCAAAGAGACATCTTGGCTCTTCAAAACTTTGAAGAGCTCTTTTGCAGCAGATTTGCCCAGTGCAATACGTTGACTAATTTGTCTGCTGCTTCCATGGGTATTGATTGTGGATCCAAGTAATATGAAATCTTTGACAACTTCAGTCTTTTCTCCATTTATCATGATGCTGCTTGTGGCATAGTGCCTAAGGTATTTGACTGTTAACGAGAAGGTTGGCGGTTCAAACCCACCAGCTACTCCTCGGAAGGAAGGTTGGGCAATCTACTTCCGTAGTGATACCGCCTTGGAAACCCAAGGACGGATCGCTATGAGTTAAAACGACTCGACGGTAGTGAGTTTGGTTTGGTTTTGGTTTTGCTTATTGGTATAGTTGTGAGGATTTTCGTTTTCTTTATGTTGAGGTGTAATCTATACTTTAGACTATAGTCTTTAATCGTCATCAGTAAGTGCTTCAAGTCTTCCTTACTTTCAGCAAGCAAGGTTGTGTCATCTGCGTATCACAGATTAACAGGTCTTCCTCCAATCCTTTGTATATTGCAGCTTCTCAGATTATTTGCTCAGCATACAGACTAAACAAGGGATGGTGAAAGGATAAAACCCTGACCCACACCCTTTCTGATTTTAAACCATGCATTATCCCCTTGTTCTGTTCAAACGACAGCCTCTTGGTCTATGTACAGGTTCCTTATGAGCACAATTCAGTGTTCTGGAAATCCCATGCTTCTCAATATTATCCATAATTTGTCACAATCCACACAGTTGAATGCTTTTACATGGTCAATAAAGCACAATTAAGAATCTTTCTGGTATTCTCTGCTTTCAGCCAAAATCCATCTGACATTAGCAGTGATAGTCCATGTTCTGCGTCCTCTTCTGAATCCAGCTTGCACTTCTGGAAGTTCTGTCAATATACTGCTGCAACAGTTTTGAATTAACTTCAGCAAGATTTTACTAGTGTGATATTGTTTGATAATTTCCACATTCTGTGGGATCACCTTTCTCTGGAATGGGTACAAAATGGATCTTTTCCAGTCAGTCAGCCAAGGAGCTGTCATCCGGATTTCTTAGCATAGCACAGTAGTAAGTACCTCCAGTGTGGCATCTGTTTGTTGAAATATCTCAGTGGGTATTCCATCAATTCCTGGAGCCTTGTTTTTCACCAATTCCTTCAGTGCAGCTTGGATTTTTTCCTTCAGTACCATTGGCTCTAGATCATATGCCGCCTCCTGAAATAGGTGAATATCAACCAGTTCTTCCTGATACAGTGACTCTGTATTCCTTCCATCTTCTCTTGATGTTTCCCTCATCATTCGTTGTTTTGCCCATAGAATCTTTCTGTATTGCAACTCAAGGCTTGAATTTTTTCTTCAATTCTTTCAGCTTGAGAAATGCCAAGTGTGTTCTTCCCTTTTGGTTTTTTAACTTTAGATCTTTGCACATTTCATTATAATAGTTGACTTTGTGTTCTTGAGCTGCTCTTTGGAATCTTCCATTTCGCTCTTTTATCTTATCATTTCTTCCATTTGCTTTATCTACTCTCCATTCAAGAGCAAGTTGCAGAGTCTCTTCTGATATCCATTTTGGTCTTTTCTTCTTTCCTGTCTTTTTAATGACCTTTTGCTTTCTTTGTGGATGATGTTCTTAATGTCATCTGACAGTTCATCTGACAGTTCATCTGGTTTGCGGTTGTTGGTGTTCAGGGTGTCAAATCTGTTCTTTATATGGTCTGTGAATTCAGGTGGGATAGCCTCACAGTCATATTTTGACTCTTGTGGACTTGTTTTAATTGTCTTTAGCTTCACCTTGAACTTGCATATGAGCAGTTGATGGTCTGTTCCACAGTCAGCTCCTGGCCTTTTTTGGGCTGAAGATATTGAGCTTTTCCATCACCTCTTTCCACAGATGTAGTTTATCTGATTCCTGTGTATTCCATCTGGCGAAGTGCACATGTATGTTGTTGTTGTTATGTGCTGTTGAATCAGACCTGACTCATAGCGACCCCTCCTTGGGTTTCTGAGGCAGTATCACTACGGAAGGAGATTGCCCCATCTTCCTTCTGAGGAGTGGCTGGTGGGTTTGAACCATCAGCCTTCTGGTTAGCAGTCAAGTGCCTTAGCCACTATGCTACCAGAGCTCCTGAGCACGTGTATAGCCACTGTTTATGTTGTTGAAAAAAAGTATTTGCAATGAATAAGTCATCAGTCTCATAAAATTCTATCATGTGATCTCTGGCATCATTTCTATCACCAAGTATATATTTTCAACTGCTGGTGATTCTTTGTTTCCAGATTTCACGTTCCAATCATGAGTAATAATCAACACGTCTTGATTGCATGTTTTGTCAATTTCAGACTGTAGAAGTTGGTAAAATCTTCAATTTCCTTGTCTTTGGTTTAGGTGGTTGGTAAATAAATTTGAATAATAGTAGTATTAACTGGTCTTCTTTGGAAGTGTATGGATATCATCCTACCACTGACAGGATTGTACTTCAGGATAGATCTGGAAACATTTTTTGTGACAATGAATGCCATGCCATTCCTCTTCAATTTGTCATTTCTGGCATAGTAGATCATATCATATGGTTATCTTGATTCAGAATGGCTAAAACCAGTCCATTTCAGCTCAGTAATGCCTAAGATATTGATCTTTATGTGTTCCACTTCATTTTTGACAACTTCCAATTTTCCTAGATTCAGTCTTCGTACATTGGATGTTCTGTTTATTAATGGATGTTTGCAACTGTTTCTTCCCGTTTTGAGTCATGCCACACCAGCAAATTGAGGTCCCTAAAGCTTTACTCCATCTACGTCATTAAGGTTAGCTCTATTTTGAGGAGGCACCTCTTCCCCAGTTGTATTTTGAGTGCCTTCCTACCTGAGGGGCTCATCTTCTGCCACTGTATCGGGCAGTGTTTCAGGACTATTCATAATGTTTTCCAGTAATATATCAGACAGTGTTTCACTGCTATTCATAAGGGTGTCACTGGCCAATGCTTTGAAAAGTAGATGGCCCCTTCTTCCAAGTCTGTCTTAGTCTGGAAGCGCCACTGAAACCTGTCCACCATGGGTGACCCTGTTAGTATTTGAAATACGGTGGCATAGCCTCCAGTCTCACAGCAACACACAAGCTGGCATAGTATGATAAACTCACAGACAAAAAAAAGCTTAAAGCTTTTTTTCTTGAATCTGTTACAAACATTAAATATGTTAACATTTGTAAGGTACTGAGGATAGTGCCTGGCACATACTAAGCACTGTGTTAGATTTGCAAAATTAAATGAAATAATTGTATTAATTTTACGGTTCTTATTTTTTAGTGGTTCAGCTTTTTCTAATAGTGTTACTTGTTTTGCAGGCATATATTGTAATGCTATTGCTATTCTTAATAGTACAGTTTAATCTTACATACAACATAAGAGGGTAATCAGCTTATATTTTTTCCAATAAATGTTGTTGTTGTTGTTGTTATGTGCCGTCGAGTCGGCCCCAACTCATAGCGACCCCTCCTTGGGTTTCCGAGGCAGTATCACTACGGAAGTAGGATTGCCCAACCTTCCTTCCGAGGAGTGGAAGCTTACAAAAAGCTTGAATGCAGTTTTTTCCCAAAAAAATTTAAATCAGGTTGTTTTAGCAAATGTGTGCATTTGCTGTTTGTTTATATGTTAGTATACTATGTCCATTTAGTTGTTTGAAGATGTGAACTAGTAACTAGTAACTGAAAGGTTGGCAGTTTAAACCCACCCTGAGGTGGTTAGGAAGAAAGGCCTGGTGATCAGCTTTCGATAAGTCACAGCTATGAAAACCCTATGGAATGCAGTTCTTTGAAACACTTGGGGTTGTCATGAGGTAGAATTGACTTGACAGCAGCTGGTTTTGGTATTTAGCTGTTTGAAGTTTTCTTTGTGGAATATCAGGTTTATATCTTAAGTGTAAAGATTTTGTAGGGAAATACATTCAGTACACTTTATTTTTGTTTAAAAAATCTTGCGTTTTTATTTTTTTATTTTTATCATTATAAAATACAAGGAAGAAGGATTTATGTGAACAGTGTTACCAGTACTTTTCACAAATCAGTTAATTTGTGGTTATACCATAGAAATTTTGTAATGTTTACGGAATATAAATCTGTAAGAATGATTTCATATTAAAAATCACAAAAAGCTTGTTGTTGTTGTTATTGTTAGGTGCTGTTGAGTCGGCTCCGACTCATTGTGACCCTGTATACAACAGAAAGAAACACTGCCCAATCCTGCGCAGTCCTCACAATCCTTGTTATGCTTGAGTCCATCGCTGCAGCCACTGTGTCAGTCCATCTCGTTGAGAGTCTTCCCCTTTTATTCTGACTTTCAACTTTACCAAGCATGACATTCTTCCTCAGGGAATGGTCCCTTCTGACAACATGACTAAAGTAAGCGAGATGAAGTCTGGCCGTTCTTGCTTCCAAGGAACATTCCGGCTGTACTTCTTCTCAAAGAATTGGCCGATGAAAACCTTATGAAGAGTTGTGAAATACTGTCTGGTGTATTACTGGAAAGTAATAGCCCTGAAACACTGTCTGATATAGTGCCAGAAGATGAGCCCCTCAGATCAGAAGGCACTCAAAATATGACTAGGAAAGAGCTGCCTCCCCAAAGTAGAGTCTACCTTAAAGACATGAATGGAGTGAAGTTTGGGACAAAAAGACTATAATTGGTATATTTTAGTATATTCTTAAACTGATAATTGTGTTGTCAAATGATATATATAATTTGTTGCATTACCTTTGACTGTATAATAATATTTAAAATGTCACTGGGCTTGAAATACAAACTAAAATAGGAAAGCAAATGGGTAAAGAATAGTTTAAAAGGCTGAATATGGTCAGATAGGAGGGTTGTATCATACATCATTCATGCATACATATATATATATATTTATATATATATATATACACACACACATATATATATAAAACAATTTTCGGATGTTACTCTAGAATCGTTAGTTATTGTTTTTGAAATTAGAATATGAACCAAATCAAATGAGTATTTTTTCTTAAAGAATTAGTGAACCAGCCATTTTCAGTTCCATTCTTAGGAGAGCAGTGATTTTTTTTAAATTGTGATTTAGGTGAACATTTACAGAGCGAATTCGTTTCCCATACAACAGTTCATACACATTTTCTTCCAGGACATTGATTGCAGTCCCCATTATGTAACAGCTTTCTTCTTGCTTCCTCCCTCTGGTTACTCTTTCCCTGGTCCTTCTTTCCTATGCATTCCTGCCCTCTGAGCTGTCTCCCTGTGCAAATACTGCTCTTCTGGTCTCCCATGTTGATTCTTCTAAGTAGTGTACCAACTTGATGTAAATATTCACCTTACATGCCTGTCTGTTGTTTGAATAAAAGCCATGGGAGTGAGTTCAATTCCAGGCCCGAAGGGTCACTAGGAGCCACAATCTCAGGGGTATCACCAGTTTTTCTCAGACCAGTAAGCCTGGTCTTTTTTTTTATGATTTTGAGTTTTGTCCCACATTTTTCTCCCACTTTATCCAGGATTTCCTATTTTGATCCCTTTCTCAGTAGTTGACAGTGATATCCAAACCATTTACTTCTTCTGGTCTCAGGGTTGTGTAGGCTGAGGTTTACAACTAGTCCCTTGGACTAATCGTTTCCACATGTCTTTGGTTTTCTTCATTCTTCTTTGCTTAGGATAAGGAGAGACCAATTGTTGGATCTTAGGTGGCTGCTTACAAGGAAAGCAGTGACTTTTATGATGAGATTATTTTGCTGTAAACCGAAGCCAAATGCCCTGCCATCAGAGTGACCCTGCAGTATAGAGTAGAACTGCCCTATAGCGTTTCCAAGGTTGTAAATCTTTACAGAAGCAGACTGCCTCATCTTTCTTCCATGGAGTGGGTTCACACCACAGACCTTTTGGTTAGCAGCCATGTGCTTTAATCACTGGGACAACAGGGCTCCTGTTGTGTAAAAGGGAGTGAAAAAATTGGCAGGAGGGTATGTGCCAAAAGGGTTAGTATATGGCCCTTTCAAGTTGTGTTACCTTGTGGATGGTGGTAGATAATGTTTATATCAATACTTTCATTAATGGATGGATACTTGATTGTGTTAATACTAATAGGTAACATTTGATCAACTGCACTTTACAGTTAGGGTGATCACCTCATCTGGGTTTGCCAGGAATTGTCCACTTTTAAGTCCTGAATATCCCATAACCTTAGGACTTTTCTAGTCCTGGGCAAACTGGGATGGTTGGTCATCCTATTTACAGTTTTTAATCTGTTTCTATATTATACTATTAACTTATTACAGGGAATCTGTAGGGAGATAGGGTCAGTACTGTTGCTCCCCCCCCCTTTTTTTTTTTTTGTTAGGATTTGGAGACTCAGTAGCCTTGAAACTTGTCTAGGGTTGGTGGTTCAGTGGTAATTCTTGTCTTTCATGAGGGAGGCCTGAGTTTGGTTCCTGGCCAGTTCATCTCATGTGCCACCATCTATCTGTCAGTTGAGGCTTGTATGTTACTCTCATGCTGAACAGGTTTCACAGAGTTTCCAGACTAAGACAGACTAGGAAGAAAGGAGACCTGGCCGTTTACTTCCAAAACTAATCCATGGAGATGGCAGGACCTGGTAGCATTACTTTCTGAGTGCATGCAAAAAGGGCAAGGAGGCCACATATTCTGACCTCCTAGAACCCCACAGGGAACTCTGGTAACATAGTGGCTAAGGCACTTGACTGCTAACCAGAAGCCTGGTGGTTCAAACCCACCAGCCACTCCTCGGAAGGAAGATGGGGCAATCTACTTCCGTAGTGATACTGCCTCGGAAACCCAAGGAGGGGTTGCTATGAGTCGGGTCGGACTCGACGGCATATAACAACAACAGCAACAACAGAAGCCCACAAGAGGAAGGCAGAATCACCATCAATAGCCCAAGGCCTATTACTGCAAGGCCAGGCATGCTGCCTCCCTCCAGCCCTTTCTCCAACCGTTCCTCCCAAAGCACCACCACCTCTCTCCTGGGTTCGATAATTCGCTGCAGTGGCCACACAGAACTCACAGATTATGAGGTTTATTAGGGAAGCACCAGACTACAATTCAAGTTTGGGAAAAACGCTCAGTCTCTCTCCCAGCCCACTGTCTCTCAACCAAGTCTCTCACAGTCTCTCCCCCAGCAGTGCATGTCCCTCGGTGTCTTACTCAGCAACGTGTGTCTCTTGAGTCTCTTTTCCAGCAGCGTATGTCTCTTCCCAGCAGCACATGTCTGTTTCAGGGGCGCGTGTCTCTTTCGGCAGCACGTCGTCTTGAACCAGCAGTCAGAGAGAGTTCTGCCTCCAGGAGGTCTCCTTTAGAGCCCGCAGGGTGGTCAAACCTAGCCAATTATAGCATCAGAACTCTAAGCACCTGAGAGAGAGTGGGAACCTCCCAGAACATTGTTTTGTGCCACGCCCAACAGAAATACTCCAGGTGGACACCTTCAGCAATCAGGAGCTCATCAGTTGCTCATAGCAAATCCCACCTTGGAGTTTACAAAGATTTATGGGTAGAAAAGCCACACAAAGTAATTTACTGCACTGCAGTGCATGAGGTTGCTATGAGTAAGAGCTGACTCAATGGCAGCTAACAACAACAGGGTTAAGTTGCTAGAGAGTGACAGAACTGGTCTTCTCCAGATTTACTGCTCTTGTTGGAATCCTATCCTAAAAACGAGGTAGAACAAAGATCTTTGTAAATGAGTAGTCCTTGGAAAGGTCTTTCTAAAGTTGGATAACCTTGAAAAATGAATGGTAAATCGGGTAGTAATTTTGGATTGGAAATGGGGAGTGGCTGACTAAACTTTAAAGTGTTGTGGTTGTATAGAATTTATATGGAACTGATTATTGTTGACCACAAATTGGAATTGAATGGCAACATACTGATCTGTTTTTTCAGGAAGGACTGAAAATAATTTCCTGCTAAGTTGGTTCTTGCTGTACTTCACCTTTGTCTCCCAATCTTTATTATTTCATTGTCCTTTGGGTTTTCACCCTCTAGAAAAGGGAGTGGTGTTTTAGAAAAGCAAATATAATATTGAAACGGTTGAAGCTGCACTGTTTTGGGGTGGACGATGGGATCCATTTCTTATAGTTGATGATGCTAATAACCTTTCCATATATAACCAAATTAGTCTGTATAGGGTTCAAGACAGACCAGCTTCAGCTTCTATGCTAAATTTCATTTTGTCATAATTTAATAAAATTCTAGTATGTTGTTGTTGTTGTTATGTGCTGTCGAGTCGGACCTGACTCATAGCAACCCCTCCTTGGGTTGCCGAGGCAGTATCACTATGGAAGTCGATTGCCCAACCTTCCTTCTGAGGAGTGGCTGGTGGGTTTGAACTGCCAGCCTTCTGGTCAGCAGTCAAGTGCCTTAGGCACTATGCTACCAGAGCTCCTAAAATTCTAGTATAGTGATTCTTTTTTTTTTTTTT
>NW_006921676.1:4939474-4960900 GCF_000298275.1 Orycteropus afer afer | reverse complement strand
GGTAGATACACTCCTTGGAGAGAACAATCATGGGAGAAAGAAGGGCTGCTTATACACAGGGAGACAGCTCAGGGAGCAGGAGTGCATGGAGGGATGGACACAGGGAAGAGGTAACTATGGGGAGGAAGTAGAAGGGGAGCTGTTGCATTGTGGTAAATTGTGGTCAGTGTCATGAGACAACGTGTATGTCAACTGCTGTATGGAAAGTGAATTTGCTCTGTAAATTTTCACCCCAATCACAATAAAAAAAAAAGTATGTGTTGTGAATAAGGATTGTATAGAAACAAAAAGTGTTTGAGAATTGCTGTTCTTAATATATTTAGCTGGGTGCAGGCAGAATGGTCTTTGTATGGGTCTGGGTTAGTGTTTAAGCCCATAAATAATTTCTGTCAGTCCTTGCCAGCTTATTTTTATAGAAAGTGGAATTTGAAAGAATATGCTAACAGGGGATTTAGATTTAGCTTTCACTTGGGGAAAACCATTGTACTGTGTCTTAGATAGCTAGTGTTGCTGTAGTAGAAGTACCACAATTGGGTGGCTTTGACAGAAACTCCTTTTCTCACAGTTCAGGAGTCTAGAAGTCCAAATTCAGGGCACCGGCTCTAGAGGAAAGCTCTCTGCTGCTCTGGGAGGAAATCCTTGTCTCAGCTTTTCTGGAGTTACTGGCATTCCTTGGATATATCTATGTGGCACCTATATTTTCCCCCATTCTTGCTTGCTTCTCTCTGTGCATAACTTGGTCTTTTTATAACTCAAAAGTGATTGGTTTAAGACACCCTGTACACTGATATGAGCTTATTAACATAACAGAGACAACCCTATTCCCAGATGAGATTATGTCCACAGGTGCAGTGATTAGGATTTACGACACATTTCTGGTGGACCCGTGTCAATCCGTACCATGCCATATCTTTGGACATTTAAGAGTAGGATGAACAAATATCTGACTGGTTAGATTACCCTTATGTGGAAACTAGTTGACTTGAGAGAGTCTGTCCTCTGATGCATTTCACTGTAAAGTTTGTAACTGCTCAGTTGTTGAAAATGATCCTGCTTTCTTTCAGTCTTCTATCTCCCTGACCAAATGCTGCTCTAAACACAAAACCCACTGCCCTCAAGTCAATTTTGATTTTTTCCGACCCTATAGGACAGAGTAGAACTAACCCATAAGGTTTTCAAGGCTGTAAATCTTTACAGAAGCAGACTGCCTCATCTTTTTCCCACAGAAAAGCTGATGGGTTTGAACCACTGACCTTTTGGTTAGCAGCCCAAAGCATTAACCACAGTGCCACCAGAGCTCTTCCTTATAAAAAGAACTTTTAAAATGTGGCCATTTATTTTGAAGATAAGGAAATTTTCAGATAAATTATTTTGGTCATGACCTTTTGCCATTGACAATTTGTAGTGAGTAATAATACTGCATCAAGAAATTTGAGCCATAGTTGTAGGGACTGTTTGCTTCAAAAATATATTCAGTGACTACCAGGTTGATGAAAAGCACGTTTTCTTAGGCCCTAGAGAAAGATGTTTATCCATGGGATTAGTTTCTTACTGCTGGGAAATAAGTGACAGCTGCATTTTGTGGCTTTAAAGTGATAATAAATACTTATTTCACACCTTTTCTGTGGGTTTAGAAATTTGGGAGTGTCTTAGCTGGGTAGTTTGGTTCCAGGGTCTGTCATGAAGTTGCAGTTCTGCAGTTACCTGAAGGTTTGGTGGGGGCTAGGGAGTCTACTTCAAAGATGGCTCACCTATTTGAGTGTGGGCAGGAGATCTCAGTTCCTTACTACATGGATTTTACCATAGGGCTGCCTGAATGTCTTCATGACATGGCCACAACCTTAGAAAGCACACTCCCATCATCCCTGCATCCTCTTGTTGAATACAGAATTAAGTCCTTTTCAGGTTAGGAAAGGAGCTCTGGTGGTACAGTGGGTCAGATACTTGGCTGCTAACCAGAAGGTTGGTGGTTTAAACCTACCAGTTGCTCTGCAGGAGGAAGATGAAGCAATGTGCTCCCTTTGTGGGTCACTGTGAATCGGAATTGAATCGGTGGCAGTGAGTTTGGTGGGTTTTCAGGTTGGGAGGGCTCTCTACCAGGGCATGAATATTAGCGGTGTCTTGGAGGCTGGCCATCTCAACCATATCTTCAGCTGTGTCATGGTTCTGTAGATTCAAGTATAACAGAAACCTGCCTTTCAAGGGTATGTCTTGATAAGAAAATCATTATCCACAGTATTGGTTTGTAGACTTTTTTTTACATCATTGTTCTTCAGCTTATCTGTGAACAAAAGGACTCTAAATACTATTTTTGTTTTCTAATTCCCCTTATGGAAAGGAGAGCTTGTATTTCCTTTGAGATTTTGACATACTGTGTTACGAAATAGAAATCATTTCTGTGTTTGTAAAATTCTCTTTGGGGTTAAATTAGTAACCGTACCTTGTAGGGATTGTTGTTGCTGTTGTTATTTGCCATAGAGTTGGACTTGACTCATAGTGAGCCCTTCTTGGGTTTCCGAGGCGGTATCACTACGGAAGTAGATTGCCCTGTCTTCCTTCCGAGGAGTGGCTGGTGGGTTTGAACCGCCAGCCTTCTGGTTAGCAGTAAAGTGCCTTAGCCACTATGCTACCAGAGCTCCCTTGTAGGGATAGGCTAGGCTTTTAAAAGTAGCCAACTATGTACTTGATGATATCCTTTCAGGTCAAATTTCCTGTCTTCTAGGCTTTATGTTCTTCATTGAAAATTAGAATGGTGAATATGGCCAGGTGTGTATTTATTTATTCAGGAAGCGCTGGAAAGATGATTTTTTTCTTTTAGAGGCAGTGTAGTCTCAGAAATCATGCATTTAAATTAGTAATTCTCAACCAGGGGTGACCCCTCCCCCAGGCAGATGTCTGGAGATATTTTTGGTTGTTATAACTGGGGAAGGGAGTGGTACTGGCATCTAGTGGGTAGAGGCCAGGGTGCTGCTCAATATCCTACAATGTAGGGACAGCTCCTTACAACAAAGAATTATCTGACCCCAAATGTTGGTAGTGCCACTGTTGAGAAATCCTGCTTTAAAAATGCAGGTTTTAACTTACGTCATGACTAGCCATGAATTAATTGGTTCTCACTGGAGAAAACAGAAGCATGAGTGAGAAACCAGGAAGTACAGGTGGTTATTTGGGATCAAGCCCTGACTTGACACCTATGCTGTTAATGGAATTAGTAGACTATGGTTGCACATTTAAAATTCCAGACCTGCTTTCTTGTTAGGATCTTTTTTGACTACAAGGCATAGAAACATAATTCTAACAAGCAAAAGTAAGAAGAGTTTATTTTAAGGATATTCCTGGAATCCAGGAACAAAAATGATGCTTGTTTTCAGGTATAACTGGAACCATAGATGTTCTGTCTCTAGTATGATACTTGGTATGGAGTTTTGCATCATCATTTTCTCTTTTTACCAGCTGGCTTCCTTTATTTCTTGGTCCGTATGTCTTCTAATTACTCCTGAGTTTGATATTTTAAAAAATGTGAACCTTGCAAAGAAAGACTGAACTCTTCATCCTAGTTCCAGAATTTGTCATGAAGGACTATGTTTGGCCCAGTTCTGGACCAGTTAACTAAGTTGGCAGTTACTACAGAAACTAAGTGACTGAAATGGAGGGGAGAAGCACTTCCCAGAAGGAGGGGTGAAAGGGAATGTTCCAGGCAGCCAAAGCCAGAGTCTCCTGCATTCCCACCAGGATCTAATGTAGCCTTGTAGATTACAAGTTACTTTTATTCTGTTGACCTAAGCTAGTGCTAAAGGGGCAGTGAGGCCACCTCCTCTAACTACACAAGAGGAGGACAGATCCAACATCAGCAGCCCCATGCCTGCTCCTATGAGACCAGACATGCTGCCACACTCTAGTCCTCTTACTAACCTTAACACCAACTATTCCTCCCACAGCACCCACCACCTATCTGCTGGGTTCGATAATTCGCTGCAGTGGCCACACAGAACTCACAGATTATGGGGTTTATGAGGGAAGCAACAGGCTCCAATTCAAGCTCAGGGAAATGCTCCATCTCTCTCAGCTGGCCGTCTCTCAGCAGTGTGTATCTCTCATGTCTCTCTCACGTCTCTCAGGAGTGTGTTTCTTTCAGCAGCATGTCTTACTCAGCCTGCAGTCAGAGAGACTCCTTCTGCCTCTTGTTGTTGTGTGCTGTCGAGTCGGACCCGACTCATAGCAACCCCTCCTTGGGTTGCCGAGGCAGTATCACTATGGAAGTAGACTGCCCAATCTTCCTTCTGAGGAGTGGCTGGTGGGTTTGAACCGCCGACCTTCTGGTTAGCAGTCAAGTGCCTTAGGCACTACGCTCCCAGAGCTCCTCCTTCTGCCTCTAGGAGGGCTCTTTTTGAGCCTGGCAGAGTGGCCAAGGACAACTAATCCCAACATGAGAATTCTACACACCTGAGAGAGAGCCATCTTCCCAGAAGATTGCTTTGTGTTGCTCCAGGGAGATGACTTTAACAAGCAGCTACTCAGTTACTCACTGCAAAGTGGGAGTTACCAGTACTATGGCTAGAAAAGCCATATCATACAGTTGACTACACCGCAGCTAGATACATGTCTTCCCCTAAAGCTCTTATTGAAGTATTCCACTTCTAGCTCTGGTACTTTGGGTTTCCTGGGTTTGGGAATTTCCATGTGATTGGTGATTTTCATTAACATTGCTAAGGTTGACTGCAGAAATAGTGGGAACAGGATTGAGAAACATCAAAGTAAAGGCCGTCATCCTAGCAGCTGAGTCGATCCTTTGTGAGTTAGCTTGTCATCTTTGTTGTTGTTACATGCTGTTGAGTTGTCTCCGACTCATAGTGACCCCTCCTTGGGTTTCCAAGACAGTATCACTATGGAAGTAGATTGCCCAACCTTCCTTCCGAGGAGTGGCCGGTGGGTTTGAACTGCCAGCCTTCTGATTAGCACTTGACCACAAGAGCTCCCTGTCACCTTTAGAAATGGGAATTTATTACACAATTAAATAGTACATGTTTGAGCATTGAGTATATAGAAGAAGCCAAAGGCTTCTGTCATACTACCAGCAGATTTCCATTTTGACAATAGGTGTTTGCATTATTCTTAGAAGTGCCTATATTGGCATGTATTAAAAAACTCATCACAATACATACATATTGGTAGTTATGCATGGTAGAACAGCATTCAAATTTGCAAACAGGCCTGCAGTGGGTCTCTGAGGTGGGGTTTTGTTTGTCGTGTGGTGCATATTTCCCCAGCCTCTTTCTCTCTCTATTTAATGGGAGGTGGGGAGTTGAGGGCCCCAGAAGGCCAGGCTTGCCTTGGGTTTGGTTGAGATAGTGGATTAATGTGGTAAACAGATACTATTCCTATGGTATCTTCTACACACATTAAAAATAGCACATTTCTGCTGCCAGGGGAAAGGAGCCAGTACTTGCTCCAGTTGTACCAACTAATGGAAAGCCATTTGTTTTTTTTCCTCCACTCTCTAGCTATGTAGATTTGACTAATTATTCGCTCATTCATTGTAGCAAATACAGATAATAAACAAAGAAGTCAACAAACAATTTCACAGTGATACTTCTATGGAATTAATAAAATGAGGGGTATGATAGGGAATAATTAGGAACAATCAATTATCTATAGGCAACAGTTGATCAGTGTGCCCCTGCATAGAGTTGAGCTTGAACAGATGAGAAAATGGTAGGCCCAACAGATACTAACCCATTTGAATCATCTTTCCAGTGATGATGGTGAGTTTGTGAATTTTTATTTGATTAAATGATGTTAGCAACATTAATATTAAAACTAAATAGTTAATGTTTATTGATTCTTTGCTATAGGGTAGGCTTTATATGTATTGTTTCATGTTATTCTCATAAAGACCTGATGTGGTGGGTGCTATTATTATCCCTGTTTATGGTTTAGGAAAGAGGCTTAGAGAGGCCATGGTCTCACCTAGTAATTGCTTAAAGCTGAGACTCATACTTGACCTAGACCTGGCCACGTTCTTAACCAGCTGGCTCTGTCTTGCATGAACAGTAACTGTGGAGTTTGAATTACAACTAAAGCATACTAACATATCCAAACAAAGAGCCCATCCATGACACCAACTGTACAGTGACTAGCCACGTATGTCTCTGCCACCCTCCTCTTTGCCATCAAAGTGTGCACTGATTGAAGGCTTTCTCTCTGTCCTTGCACTGTGCTGGAGTGATATTGGGAGGACTCTTGTAGGCCCAGGTTCATGGCCACTGTGTAGTTGCTCATAAATGAGTCATAGGTTTCTTCTAGCTTCTGGATATTCTAGAGCACATTTTATGATAACATTGCAGAGGCCACTGTGATGGGAGACTTTTATCTGGGTACCTGCACTTGGTTTCTCAAAAATCACAGTTGAAAACTATCTTGCTTGAACACCCTGTTAGGCATGCATGGGCATCTGGGCAGGGGATCTGGGCCAAGCATCAAAAGATTATAACACACGTTTCCATTCCTTGCTAGCATCTGCCCCATTGTATTTCCCCCACATGGTTATTGGAAGGTTCATCTTGGTGTCTACTTAAAAAGTCTTATCAGAGGGGGTCCCAATGGATGTAACTGCAACAGAGGGAGTTTCAGAAGAGGGATTGTTTGAGTACTGTGTGCTTTTGAATGTATTAGATCACTCAAAAGTGCTCTTTCTAGCCAACCCATATGTGGTTCTTTAAGTGACCTGCGTACGTGTATGCTCTTGAGGACTTACCCCCAGAAGCTGAACATCTAAGGCTGTGTCCCAAGACCTGAACTCTAGCCCCTTGGAACTTATATTTTGCTAAGAATAGGAAGAGAGTGAAAGTTTTGGAAAAGAAACAGACTTTGTTATAATCAGGACTGATTTCAAAATTTGACTAAGATTCCTTCTTAATAGGTTTGACTTTCGGTTCACATATTCTCAATAAGAAAATCTAGAAACTGGCAGTATGGCTTTGTGTGCTTTTGTTTTTACTTCCAAAGTTTTGATGTTGTGGACCTATGGGAGGTGACACTGCTTACCTTGCCCCATAGAAACGTTCTTGGACTGATTATGTCAGGCTGAACACTGTTCTTTAGTGTTTTGCTTGCCCTTCAGTCTCTAGAATGGTTGAAGATCTAGAAATGTTAAAAAGGCTGGCAATTTTTGGCTGAGATTAATTTTCTAGTCTCATCATTTATAAGTAAGTGTATGTGTATGGATGGGTTTATATATATGCTTAATGTTTGATGACCAGATTAGCTGTTAGGAGGGTTTTGTGGAGCCACCCTTTGTTGCCTTGAACCAGAACTGTCTGGGTGAGTTACTAAGAAATGAAATGTAGATACTCTGACACTCAAGTGAAGGTTAAGGAGAGAAAGAGAAAGAAATTAGTCTGCTTAGACAGGGGAAAACAATTATTACACAAAACTAAATAGTAACAGTATAACAGTATGTTCTTTCTGGAACATCCAAGACTCATTTATTAAAGCCAAATCTTCATATAGAATATACAGAAAAAAGAAGAAAACAAATCACCAATAATTTTAAAACCTAGAGACAATCATTTGTAACATTTTCTCTAATTCCTTTCATGCTCGTTTTTCTATTTGTTTGCCTAGGTATATATACCTTTCATTTAATACTACTACATATATACCTTGTGAGAAGCTCTGGGTTGGTGCAGTGAGTAAACATTCAGTTGCTAAAGGTTGGGGGTTCAATTCTTTCTCTGTGGGAGAAAGATATAGCAGTCTGCTTCCATAAAGATTACAGCCTTGGATACCCTATAGGGCAGTTCTACTCTGTCCTGTAGGTTCTCTGTGAGTCAGAATTGACTCAGTGGTAATAGGTTTGGTGTATACCCTATATGTTGTATACATACTTTCATTTATATTGTGAGCATTTTCCTTTGTTATTAACATTTCTCAGTTTTTAGTATTGTATGATATAAGTTATAACCATTTCCCAGGAGGCTTTTAAGTTTTCTGTTATTTTTTTGGCTACTACAAATAATCATAATGAATGTGTGTGGGCACCTTAGTATGGTGCTATGTACATGCGCACTTGTCGTTTACCAGTGCCTCCTGGCACTCTGCTTGGTGTTTATAGTTGATCTTATTTTATCCTTAGAATGACACTGTAAGTAGTATCATTGTCCCTGTTTTGTGAGATGGGGAAACAGAGTTGCAATGTCAGATACATACCTGTTGTAGTAACTGAGTTAAGGGCAAAAGTGGACAAAAAACCTAGTGTTGCCTGGTCTGCACCTGGTCTATACCTATGCTGCTCTTTCTACAAAAAAGTGTATCTGCACCTGTTTAATTCCTTAAAAAGAGACACAACAGTGAGAAATCATTGAGCCAAATGGTGTGACCAAGTTGTAGGTCTTTGATGCAGTCTCAGATTATATTATCAGTTAGCTTTCCTAAATCATTTAATTCATTTTCACTTCTACCAGCGGCAAGTGCTTGTCTCCCATGACTTTCGTGAACCTGAGATATTACCACTTAAAATATATTTGCTGATTTAATACATAAAAAGTTTGTCCCAAGGGCTAAGTTTTAAAGGCTGAAATCTTCAAACAATCTTTAATACACCAATTATAGTCAGCCAAATAATTTACCAACTGCGTGTAGGGACCGGATTCTTCTGCTTCCCAGGACATCTTCCTGATGCTGTGCTGGCCTCTTGGTGGCACTTGTTGATTGATCGTTGGCTTCCTACTTCAAACCTGGGGGTTCTCAGAAGTTGCTTTTTGGAAGAGAAATATATTTGCGTTTTAAAGGAGTTGCATATGGTGACCTTTTAAGAACTTAGTTCACATTAACCCTTTGCCCAGGGTGGTTTATAAACAACCTTTAGTTTATAACTCTTTTAGATATTATATCTATAAACCAGTATTTATTTTTTGCAGGCTGGTCTAATTGAAGCCAATGGAGAACTAAAGGTCTTTATAGACCAGAATCTTAGTCCTGGAAAAGGTAAGGAAGCCTATTTTGGAAGCATTGTAAGTCTATTAAGAAATTTACTAAGATTTATATATTTACAAATTCCTTTAATGTTAAAAGTTCCTATTGACTAGTAAAACTTCAATTTAGAAATTTTCCTGTTCTAAGAATCTAATGTAGATGGACTTTTTAATTCTAAAATTAAACACATACACACACATATACGGACATACACGCACATGCATATTCAGTGACTTTGTGACTGCTAACCAGAAGGCTGGCGGTTCAAACCCCACCAGCCACTCCTGGGAAAGAAGATTGGGCAGTCTACTTCCATAAAGATACCACCTTGGAAACCCAAGGAAGGGTCACTATGAATCTAATCGACTTGATGGCAGTGAGGTTTTTTTTTTTTTTTTTTTAAATAGACTATTTGCAAAAATTCAAAATGTTAGAAAAGTATAAAGAAGAAACAAAGATTACTTGTATTCTTTCCATCAAAAGGTAATGAACACTTAACAAATTTGATGTGAGTCCTTCCAGATTTTTCTATGTAGACATTCACAATGCCTTTAAATACAAAACAAGAATTAAAGATAGAATCTTGTTACACACCTCATATATGAACTGAACTTTTTTTTTTAATTAATTGTAATTTGGGTGAAAGTTTACAGAGCACATTCATTTTCCATGCAGCATTTTATACACATTTTGTCTCATGACATTGACTGCAATTCCCTACAAAGTAACAGCTCTCTTCCCACTTCTTCCCCGTAGTTACCTCTTCCCTGTGCCCTTCCCTTCCATGTACTCCTGCCCCACAAGCTGTCTCCTTGTATGTATACTGCTCTTCTGTTCTCCCATGATTGATCATTCTAAGGAGTGTATCTTCCTGATGTAAATGTTCACCCTATATACCTGTCTGTTGTTTGGCTGGAAGGCTTAGGAATGAGTTCAGTTCTGGGCCTGAAGGCTGACTGGGGGTTGTGGTCCCAGGGGTCTCACCAGGCTCTATCAGACCAGCAAACCTGGTCTTTTTTTTTTTTTTTACGATTTTGAGTTTTGTTCTACATTGTTCTTCTCTGCGATCCAGGATCTCCTACACTGATCCCCCTCTGAGTGGTTGACAGTGGTAGCTGGGCACCATCTAGTTCTTTTGGTCTCATGGTCATATAGGCTGGAGATCACATGGACTACCAGTCCCATGAACTAATTGTTTTCATGTGTCTTTGATTTTCTTTATTCTTTGCTCTGGATGAGGAGAGACCCATCGTTGCGTCTAGGTGGCTGTTTGCACGCTTTTAAGATTCTGGTCACTACTCACCAAAGTAGGATGTAGAACAGTGTTTTTGTGTAGTATGCTATGCCAGTTGGGCTTGATGTCCCTTGTGATCATGGTCCTGAGCCCACTGGTCCAACTACTCACTCCCTCTAGGTAGCTCACTATGGCCAGGAGGTCACCACAACCTTGTCCCTTGTGAACTGAACATCTTTCCATGGCAATGTATGTAAAGCCATGTCTTTTTAAATATAGCTCTTGAGTAATTTACATTTTTATGTCATGTCAAGGCCTAGACTTTTGTGCTCTATCCAGGCAGAAGGAGTAGAGAGAAAGATTAAAGCCACGTGTTTTTACTGATTCCTTTGAGTCCCAGTAGTTGATAAAGCATAATTTATTTAACTAATATCATGATATTTCATAGTTTTCACTTCTCACAAACATGACATTGTGGTGAGCATCTTGAACATACATATTTGTGTACATATCTGTTTATTTCCTTCGAATTAATTCTTAGGTGAGAATTGCTGGGTCGAAGGATATGTATAATTAAAATGTTGATGAGAAGTACAGGATTAATTGTAAGGCTGCATTGATTTGGGGTTCTGATAGTTCATGAAAGTTAATTTTAGCATAGCTTGTCATAATATTTTTAAAGGAAAAGCCTGCTTTGTCTTAATAACAATTTTGCTTGCAGAGGATGAGATGAGGTCACTATGTGTACAATCTGAGCGGTGATGTTTACTGATGCTTGTGCCAGGCAAACTAGCAGCTGCTTTAAAGTTGCTTTAAAAAGTTAACCCAAATGGAGTGTTGTTTTGAGTTCTGTTTAATTATTTCTGATTTTTATAATTATTCTCATATATGAAATTAACTTTTTCAGTCTAATGATGAAAGCCATGTTAAGTGATCTCTTGATGTCTGTGATAACTGGAAAAATTTGAAACTGGTGACTAGATCCATTGCTAGACTTTTCTCTCTGTGCCTCATCTCCGTCACATCCATCCATATCTGGCAGGGGGCTAATATGGAAACTTCACCATCCCCTGTAGTCTTCTTAGGACCTCCACACCCCTCCCCTACTACCATCCCATTGTTTGTAGAATTTGGTCCAGCTCCTCCTCGTGGGATTCGCATTCTCCTGTGAAATTGCTCCTCTTCCCACATCTGACAGGATAGAGGGACTGAGTGACTTGACTTCCAGTTATCTGGCAGGTAAGCCCGCTGTTTCGTGCCTGTGAGCTGTTAGGTTTACTCTCTCCTGGCTTCTCTTCTTTGCATAGGGAACTTTACCTTCAAGATTTAGGTAAAGGTTCTGCTCTGGGAAGCTTTGCATACACAGCAAGTGGCATGCAGGAGGGACAGCAGCCTCCTTTGCCTTTCGGCTGGGTGCCCATGTACAGGGCACAGCTGCACAATCGTGTGCCTTTCTGACTGGCAGGATGGAACATTCTATCCTGTGCGCTTGCACAATCTCTTGCTCTTGCCTCTTTCACAGCACCTGTCACTCTGATCACTGTTTCCTTTCCTTGACCGTGAGCTCTGAGCCATCAGGAACCCACTCATAACTCATCTTGTGCCTCTGACTCCTTCTTGGGTTTCCGAGGCAGTATCTCTACAGAAGTAGATTGTCCAGTCTTCCTTCTGAGGAGTGGTTGGTGTGTTTGAACTGCTAGCCTTCTGGTTAGCAGTCATATGCCTTAGGCACTACACCACGAGAATTCCTGTAGACATTATAGGCATGGAATAAGTGTTAAACATATGTTGGTGGAGTGGAGTTCAGGTTCCCATGTGGAAGTTGGGAATGCAGGTTTTTTAGTTTTTTTTTTTCTTCTGGAGATGCTATATCTTCCTCTTCTAGTTTTCCAAAGATGCAAATATAAGTTTATGGAGTCCACTTAGGGATTAAGTATTTATAAACTTTTTTCCCTGATAATTTATGTTGTTGTTGTTGTTATGTGCCGTCGAGTCAAACCCAACTCATAGCAACCCCTCCTTGGGTTTCCGAGGCAGTATCACTACGGAAGTAGGATTGCCCAACCTTCCTTCCGAGGAGTGGCTGGTGGGTTTGAACCATCAGCCGTCTGGTTAGTAGGCAAGTGTCTTAGCCACTATGCTACCAGAGCTCCTTGATAATTTATAGCATTCCCATATTGCTTGAGTGAAATACGGTTTCAGTGTAACTAAATGAACATTTAAAATTTTCAGAAATTTTAGGTAAGACATTTTCTGTTGATAAGATGAAGCAGAAATAATACTTTTTAGATATCTACCAACTTTCTTGTTACTTCATATGTGGGTTATTGCCTTCTTTTTTCATTCTTACTAACAAAATCTGTGCTTAAATTTGATTTATATGGTGTTTACATGTGAGCCAAAGAGTTAAATTGGAAGGATTAAAATATAATAGTTTCATGACTTTAAAATATTCTGGTGTTAGTTTGTTGACTAATATGGTTATATTCTTTTTTTGGAAAAATGTCAGAATTCTTTACCACTTGTTTCAAATACTTTGTCTTGTTTTGGATGGTCTGACACGTTCTCCACTGTTTTCCTTAAGTGTGTTTATAGCACAGTAGCACCCTTTTTCTTATCCTTAGTGTGTTTCCCTAGCCGGTCACATCCTGTGTCTTGTGTTGCTGTTTGTTGTGAATGCTTCCGCTCATGTTTGAGTGCTGGAGAGCTCCCTGCATCTCGCTGCACTGCTGCACACTCAAGGCCTGTTCCTCCTTCCATCCTGTTGTTGTTGATGGGTACTGTCGAGTCAGTTTTTGACTCATAGTGACCCAGTGTGACAAGTAGGCCTGGTTTTCTAGGCTGGAATCTCCATGGGAGCAGATGGTCCTAACAGGTTAATTTGTGAGTATTAACACAGTCAGAATTAGACTTTCTGAGTTGTCCCTCTTCAGTCTTCAGTCACATCCTGGCCTGTCAGAGCACACTTGGCTTTTCTTGCCTCTGCTTCCTCCAGACCCTTCCTTGGCATTCATGAACTCTGTTGCTTTCTCCTAAGGTTCATGTCAACTTTCACCTCACAAGCAGTTATTTTGTAAAATTTGATTTTTTGAATAGGTGATACATTCATGTTACTTTAAAATTTGAAAGTGTAAAAAGGTATGTGGTGAAATCTCTCCTTGGTCCCCATTCACTAGCTTTCCTCCTCTGCCAAAATATGTGACCTCTGCTGTTAAATTTCTTGTTGTTTTGGTTACCTAGTGCCGCTCTAACAGAAAATACCACAAATGAGTGACTTTAACAAACAGGAGTTTATTCTGTTAACAGTCTTGGAGGCTAGAAGTCCGAGTTCAAAGTGCCAGGCCCTAGGGGCTGGATGAAAGCCCCTTGACCTTGGGCTTCAGCTCTCCCTCTTGCTCCTGGCCCACTGAAACTGGAGGCTTTCTTCACTCAGGCAGCTGCTGGCTGCTGAGGCTGACAGACTGAAGGTTGACAGGTAAAAAGGCACAGTTCCGATGCTACCAAAGCACACAGCAGGCTGTTGATTCAAGTCCATTAAGAGTCCCAAGATTGGAAGACAACATGACAGGCTGCTGTATAACTGAATAATGACTTGGCTCTATGCAGGATGCAGGCATGCCAGAAGTTACACACCATTCTTAAAGCTTCTTATATACTAGAAGCAGACCACAGCCCTAAGGCAGCTACTGAGCTGCTCACAGTAGATTCCACCATGGAGTTGACTAACAGTCTCATTATGGGGAATACTATATCCAGATGCCCAGCCACATTGACGCATAACCTTAACTACCACACTTATGTTCCTTCCAGAGAAGCAAATAGATCTTTGGCTTGTTCATTGGTTGAAAACGTATTCAGTACTTCCTGTGACAGATACTGTTGTAGGCAGTGGGAACTTGGATATCAGAAAGACAGTTCAGTTTGAAGGAGCTTCAGGTTTGAGGAGGAGCACACAGGTAACCAGATGATTACCATAAAGCATGATAGGTGCTATGATAATGCCAGCACCGGATGCAATGGCAGACCCCAGAGATAGTCCCAATTTGTATTCACCAAAAACTAAACTCACTGCCATCAAGTCGATTTTGACTCGTGACCCCCATTGGGTTTCCAAGGCTGTAAATCTTTGGAGGAGTAGATTGCCTCAAATTCTTCTCATAGATCAGCTGGTGGGTTTGAACCACCAACCTTCTGGTTAGTGGCCAAATGCCTTACCTACTACACCATCAGAGCTCCTTTCAACCTGTACTTAAAAAGCAAACAAAAACTCACTGCCATCAAGTTGATTCCGACCCATAGCAACCCCCATTGGGTTTCCAAGGCTATACATCTTTATGGAAGCAGACTGCCCCATCTTTCTTCCACAAAGATGCTGTTGCCTTTGAATCACCGACCCTTCAACCTGTACTAAAAAAAACAAAAACAAAACACTGCTGTTGAGTCGATCTGACTCATAGCAACCCCTCCTTGGGTTTCCGATATAGTATCACTATGAAAGTAGATTGCCCGACCTTCCTCCCGAGGAGTGGCTGGTGTTTGAACCGCCAGCCTTCTGGTTAGCAGTCATATGCCTTAAGCATTATGCCACCAGAGTTCCTTCAACCTGTACTAGATGAAAATTCTGATCAGGGTAGGTTCCCTAGAGGAGAAGCCCCTGAATTCTTAGAAGTGAGTAGAAATTAGGCAGGTGAGTATTACATGTTTCAGCAGGGAAAACACTGTGTGCTATGGCAGCAAATAGACCATAGTCTGCACTGGGAACTCAAAGTAGTCAGTATGACCAGGGCAGAGGATAGAGGTGGTGATAAGAAACAAAGCTAGTGAGGTGTAGGTATAGCTGGATCGGGGATGGTTTGTATATTTTGTCTCTGGTGTCTTGAAATCATTTGGAGTGTCTGCCTTGAGCACTGTTGAAGAGGATTTGGGTACGCCTTTGGTGGTGGGTCTATGCTAGGGTCCGTTTTCATTGTCTGCTGTTTATGTGGAAATAGGAGGAGATAGAAAAGGCAAGCAATATGAGTATTTCTTGGGCCTGGAAGGGATGCCTCTTAGGCACATCTAGGGAACTTGGACTTGATCCTGAAGGCAAAAAAGCGCCACCAAAGGATTTTAAATAAGGGAGCAACGTGATTACACTTCCACCTTCTGAGTGGTTCCCTTTTCTTTTCTGCGTCTGGCTTCCAAGAGCTACAGGTTTTCAAGTCAAGGATAGAACTGAATTTTGCTTTTAACTGCAGAGATGGGTAATTGAAAATCATCATTATCCTCTCTAAAACAAATTTGAGTTCCACATGAAGAATTATTTCATTTGTTTGGATAATATGTATATTTCTGAAATAATACAAGTTTTTTCCTTGAGTTTGGGTTTTTCTGTATTGTTACTCTGATTTCCTTTTCTGTCTTAATTACCTTTCTGTTTTAATTACAATTAAATGTTGGGCTTGGAGTCAGAAAATTTGGGTGGAGTCTCAGCTCTAGGTTATTAGCTTTGTGACCTCATGTAATTTCTTAGCCCCAGTTTCCTCAGAACTTCCTTGCTTTTCTTCTATAGAACAAATGATGTAATGTATATAAAAATTCTTACAAATTCAAAAGTGCCATATATAAAGTAATTATAATTTTGAACTTTATAATCGGTGATGCAGATAAAATTTTATTCACTTCCTTGGGTTAAAATCTCAAATTTACTTTATGATCCCTGTTGCCATAGGTTTTGTTTCCAGGTTGCATTCTAATGATTTTCTCATGAATTCTTACATGTATTCTTTGCTGTTACTCTTTGTTCTGTAGTATACCTGATGGAGTCTCTGGTATCTAGTTTTATAGTTTATCTAGGCATTTTTTTTGCTTTTCTTTTCCATTTCAGTTGAAAGTTGTTCATGTAGGATGCTATTGTTTGAACATGATCATGTTGATGTAACTACTAGTATAAACAACATGTGCCTCTGCAGTGGAACTGGCAGTCACCGTTACCCAAAAGAGCCACATGGCCATGGTGTGAGCTGAGCTGTGGACATACTTTCTAATATAGAAATTTGAACCTCCTCACATATGTATTTTTTTAATATGTGAGAAAGTCAGAGTGTAGGGACCACCACTGTGGTCCTTACTTCTCTACCCTAGTTCCTACTTTCCTTTTATAATCCTGTATATGTCCATGGAGTCTCTGGGTCATGTAAATTGTTAATGTGCTTAACACATAACTGAAAGTTTTGAGTCCACCAAGAGGCACCTTGGAAGAAAGACCTGGCAGTCTGCTTCTGAAAAATCAGTCAGTGAAGTATAGTTCCACTCTAACACACCTGGGGTCTCTATGAGTTGGACAACTCAGTAGCACCTGCTTTTTTGGTTTTGTACTCTATACTTTATGTCCATCCCTCCTTTTCCTTATGTAGAACATGCACTGGCTGTGTTGCCTTCTGTAGGAAAGCTGAAGGGTACTGAAGTTGAAATGACTAGGCTAACTTGACTCAGCACAGAGGCACACCTTATCAGTGTAAACATTCTCCCTTTGCTGTCTATCTGTCACACGGAGCTGTTTTCATTAGGAGTTTCCTTTTGCTTTCTAGAAAGTTCATGAATTTTAAGGATAATTTTGGACAATGTTCTAGCTATTTTGAGCTGTTCACTTTGGGTTCTTGGTATTACATTAGATTTGAAGAGCCCAGTGAACTTCCTGTCAGTTGTCACCATTGACATGACAGTACCTTATGGGATAATTACTAAGGAGCACATTGCCAGATGCTAAGAACACACAAGTGAATAAGAAACAGACTCTCCTTTTTTTAAACAAGCATGTTCTGGTACTGGGAAGTAGTCAGTACTTGCTCTAGGTCAGAATGTTTCTCTGGAGATAGAGTAGAATAGAATTGCCATAGTTATGAGGACTACCTAGAGACTGGGTGGTTTTGAACTTGCAAGCTTTGGGTTACCAGTAGAGTGCAGACCATCTGTGCCACCCAGGGACCTTAATAATTTTAAGTTTTTAAGGAGCAGGGAAAAAATGTTTTAAATTTGATTAAGCTCCGAAGTGTGGCTTCCTCTTAGTGTCTTTTTTATGTGTTCTTTCACTTAATTGGCTTTAAAAAAAAAAAAAAAAAAACCCAGTTGCCATTGAGTTGATTGCTGCTCCTGGTGACCGCATGTATTACATACAGAGTAGAACTGCTCCATGGGGTTTCAGGGTTGTGACTTTTGGGAAGCAAGCTGTCAGGCCTTTTTCCAAGGCACCTCTGAGTAGGTTAGCAGTTGAGTGCTTAACCGTTTATACCACCCAAGGATACTAAGGGGCTGCTGTTGTTGTTGTTATGTGCTGCCGAGTCGGACCTGATTAATAGCGAGGCCCTTCTTGGGTTTCCGAGGTAGTATCACTACTGAAGTAGATTGCCCTTCCTTCCGAGGAGTGGCTGGTGGGTTTGAACCGCCAGCCTTCTGATTGGCAGACAAGTGACTTAGGCACTATGCTACCAGAGCTCCCTAGCAGTTCTCAAATCAGGAAACTAGGAGGATCAATGTGGAGGGACACAGAGCAGATGGAATGAATTTCAGTGTCTGCAGGTGTGAGTGGTCAGAGAGGGGAAAGCTTAACTTAAGGCACCATTGGCTGAATTTTAAATGGTCCTCTGCTAACCTACCTAAAGGATTAAGACAAGTACTTAAAATCTGACCTAGAATCTGCCTTCTAAGGATGACACCAAATAAAGAGGCACTAATAATATAACCTCTAATGCTAACTTTCACAGAGATAGAGCTTAATTTTTTTATCTAGGTTTCTCTTATATACTAGAAACCACTTAAATGTCCATGAGAAGACTATTTTCATAAATTGTGATATATTCATACAATAAAATACTATAAAGCAATGAAAACAATGAATTGTAGCCACATGTGATTAAGTCTTGAAAACAGTGTTCAGCAAAAAAAAAAAAAAAAAAAAGTTGTAGAAGCGTATATGTAGTATGACACCATTTAAAGTTTGAAACCATGAGTAATACCACTGTATATTGCTTGTTGGTTCTTAAATATTTAATGAAAGTAGATTTAATACACATTTAATAGAAAGGCATGGGAAGTATAAATGCTAAATTCGGATATGCCAAATACTCTGTGGGGAAGGAGTAGGAAGAGGTAGTAGAAAGTGGTTCAAAAGGAGGTTTTGGCAATGGACACAGAACACATGGATATTCATTGTAATCTTTTTGGCTTCTGTTTGACTTATGTATTTTAAAACATTATTTTAAGAAGATTAAATAGGATTGCCTATTTGTGGCCTACATTTGGACTCATAATTCTTCCTGAACAGAACCAAGCAGACTTTGAACATTATATCCTCAATCCCTCTGGACCTTATATCTTATATAAGGAGTGGTAGGATCTATTTCTTTCCCTTATGGATAACCAGTTGTCTTGGTTGCAGTCATATATCAAGCTTCCATATATCCATGGGATCAGCTGTGTGTTTTCTCTTTCCTCATTTCTCTATTTGCCTATCTCAACAGTAGTATTTCCTCTTATTTATTGTTTATAAATCTCTCTATCAGATAGGGCTAGCCCTTCCAATACTTCTTCAAAAGTATCTTAACTATTCCTGGCTTTTTGCTTTTCCATATAAATTTTGGAATCAGCTTGTAATTTTGAAAAACACTTTTTGTGATTTTTGATGGGTAGATTTTTGACCAGATTAACGGTTCCTTTCTTTTCTGCTTCTGCCTTGTGAGAATTACGGTGCAGTGGTTAGGCACTCAGCTGCCAGCTGAAAGGTATGTGGTTTGAACCAACCAGCAGCTCCGTGGGAGGAATATGTGGCACTCTGCTTCTGTAAGATTCACAGCCTTGGAAGCCCTGACTACTCTCTCCTTATAGGGTCACTATGAGTTGCAGTCAAATTGATGGTAATGATTTTTTTTTTTTTTAATGACACTTGTGTATAAGTCTTTGTATGGACAAGCACTTTCATTTCTCTTGGGTAAATACCTAGGAATGAAATAGCTGGATCATATAGTTAGGGGTATGTTTAACTTTTAAAGAAACTGTTTTCCAAAATATTTATATCAGTTTGCATTTTCACCACTACACCAAAGCCCACTGCTAATAATTCTGGTTGCTCAACTTCTTTGCCAATACCTGCTATGAATATTCTTTTTTTTTTCCTTTATCATTCTTTTTAATTTAGATATCTAATAGTTATCTCATTGTGTTTTAATTTGCACTTAAGATTTTTTTATTATAGCAATACACATACAATAAAGCACGCAATATTTCAATTTCTACACGTAATTTCAGCGACATTGATTACATTCTTCATGTGGTATAACCATTCTTGCTTTTTCCAAATTATCCCACCACCATTAGCATACATTCAGTGCATTCTAAGGAAAAAAATCCCCACTTTTCCCCCTCCCTCCTGACCCTGGTGACCGCTAATTACTTGTAGTTTCTGTATAATTTCTTATTTCATATAAGTGATAGCATACAGTATTTGTCCTTTTGTATCTGACTTATTTTGCTCAGCATAATGTTTTTTATGTCATCCATATTGTGGCACACACCAGGATTCAATTTTCTTTATGGCTGACTAATATTGTATATACCACTGTTGGTTTATCCATTCGTCAGTTACTGGACATTTTGTTTTTTTCCAGCTTTTGCCTTATTATGAATGGTGCTATAGTGAACACTGGTGTACATATGTCTGTTGGCATCACTGGGCTGTATACCTAAGAGTGGAACTGCTGTGTCATATGCTAGTTCTCTGCGGGTCGTTGTGAGTTGGAGTCTACTCAGCAGCACACAACAGGATGGCAGTTGTAAGGACTGGTGGCTCAATAGTTAAGTCCTAGGCTGCTAACCGAATGAATGGTCAGTGGTTTGAATCCACCAGCTACTCTGCAGGAGAAAGTGCCTTGCGATCTGCTTCCATAAAGATTACAGCTTAGGAAGCCCTATAGGGTAGTTTTCCTCTGTCCTATTGGGTTACTGTGACTTGCTGTCAACTTGGCAGCACATAACAACAGCATGGTAGTTCTGTGTTCAACTTTCTGAGGAACCACCAGACTGTTTTTCACAATAGCTATATAAATTTAAAATTCCACCAGCAATGGGTAGGGTTCCTGTTTCTCCATAACTTCACCAAAGCTAGTATTTTCCATTTTCTAAAAAGCAATGCCATTCTAATGGAGGTGAGATGGTATCTCATTGTGGTTTTGAGTTGCATCTCCCTAATAGCTAATGACTTTGAACATCTTTCCATGTGCCATTTGAATATCTTCACTGGTTAAATGTCTGTTCAAGTCCTGCGGTGAAGTAAATCACATGGTATGGCTTTTCTAGCCATAGTATTTGTAACTACCACTTTGCCTTGAGCAACAGAGTTGTTGTTGTTGTTAGGTGCCATTGAGTTGTCTCTGACTCATAGTGACGCCCCGTGCATAGCAGAACAAAATACCACCTGGTCCCACGCCAGCTCTGCAATCCTTGCTATACTTGAGCCCATCGCCACAGACACTGTGTCAATCCGTCTCATTGAGGGCCTTCCTGTGCTTTATCGATTGTCCACCTTACCAAGCGTGACATCCTTCACAAGGGAATGGTCCCTTCTGATAACGTGACCAAAGTAGGTGAGATGAAGTCTGGCTGTTCTTAACTTCCAAGGAGCATTCTGGCTGCACTTCCTCCAGACAGATTTCGCTTCCTCCAGGACAGATTTGTTAGTTCTTTTAGCAGTCCTTGGTACTTTAAGCATTCTTCACCAGCACCACAACTCAAAAACATCAATTATTCTTTGGTCTTCCTTATTCATTGTCCAGCTCTCACATCCATCATGCATATGAGGTGATTGAAAATATCATGGCTTGTGTCAGGCACACCTTAGTCCTAAGGAGATATCTTTGCTTTTCAGCACTTGAAAGAGGTCCCTTGTGGCTATGCATTGTCTGATGACCTGATTGCTGCTTCCATTGGCATTGACTGTAGAACCAAGCAATGTGATGTCTTTGACAACTTTAGTCTTTTCTCCATTTATCATGATGCTGCCTACAGGTCCAGTTGTGAAGATTTTTGTTTTCTTTATATCAAGATGTAATCCATAGTGCAGACTGTATTCTTCAGTCTTTTTCAGTAAATGCTTCAAGTCATCCTCACTTTCAGCAAGCAGAGTTGTGTCATCAGCATAACGCAGGTTGTTACTGATTCTTCTTCCAGTCTTTTTTTTTTTTTTTTTT
>NW_006921676.1:4924735-4931268 GCF_000298275.1 Orycteropus afer afer | reverse complement strand
ACATTTCATTATAGTAATTGGCTTTGTCTGCTCGAGCTACTTTTTGAAATCTTCTGTTCAGCTCTTTTATCTTGTCATTTCTTCCATTTGCTTTGGCTACTCTCTGCTCGAGGCAAGTTTCAGAGTCTCTTCTGTCATCTATTTTGGTCTTTTCTTCTTTTCTCGTCTTTTTAATGACTTCTTGCTTTCTTCATGGATGATGTTCTTGATGCCATCCCACAATTCTTCTGGTTCTCAGTCACTGGTGTTCAGGGCATCAAATCTGTTCTTTAGATGGTTTCTAAATTCAGGAGAGATATATTCAAGATAATATTTTGGTTCTCGTGAACTTGTTTAATTGCCTTCAACTTGAAGTTGAACTTGCATATGAGCAGTTGATGGTCTGTTCCACAATCAGCTCCTGGCCTTGTTTTAGCTGAAGATACTTAGCTTTTCCATCTCCTCTTGCCACAGATGTAGTCAGTCTGATTGCTGTGTTCAGTCTGATTCCTGTGTACTCCATCTTGTGAAGTCCACGTGTATAGCTGCCATTTGTGTTGTTGAAAAAAGGTAGTTGCAATGAGTAAGTCGTTGGTCTCACAAAATTCTGTCATGCGATCTCCAGCATTATTTCTGTCACCAAGGCTGACATTTCCAACTACCGGTGATTCTTCTTTCATTCCAGCTTTTGCTTTCCAGTCACCAGTGGTAATTAGCATATCTTGATTGCATGTTTGGTCAATTTCAGACTGCAGAAGTTGATAAAAATCTTAAATTTATTCATATTTTGCTTTGGTAGTTGGTGCATAAATGTGAATAATAGTTGTATTAACTGGTCTTCCTTGTTAGGCATATGGATATTATTCCTATCACTGACAACGTTGTACTTCAAGATAGATCTTGAAACATGCTTTGTGATGATGAATGCCATGCCATTTCCTCTTCAGATTGTCATTCCCAGCATCATAGCTCATATGGTTGTCTAATTCAAAATGGCCAGAACTAGTCTATTTCAGCTCACTAATTCCTAAGATATCAATCTTTATGCGTTCCATTTCATTTTTGACAACTTCCAATTTTCTTAGGTTCATACTTTGTACATTCCATGTTCTGATTATTAATGGATGTTTGCAGCTGTTTCTCCTCAATTTGAGTCATGTCATTTCAGCAAATGGAGGTCTTGAAAGCTTTACCTTATCTATATCAGTAAGGTTGATTCTACTTTGATGATGCAGCTCTTTCCCAGTCGTATTTTGCCAGCCTTCGACGTAAGTAACTTGTCCTCCTTCACTTTGTCAGACAGTGTTTCCAGGCTATTCATAAAGTTGCCTAGTATTGTAACATACGGTGTTTCTCTGCTATTCATAAGGTTTTCCCTGGGCCATTCTTTGAGAAATGGATGGCCCCTTCCTTCTTCCTAGTCTGTCTCTGTCTGCGAGCTGCCCTGAAACCTGTGCAACATGTGCACCCTGCTGGTGTTTGAAACACAACTGAGTAGTTGATTGTTAAAGTTATCTACCTGGTGTATTTCTGTTGGAACTGTGCAAAGCAATCTTCTAGGAAGTTTGCTCTCTTTCAGGTGTGTAGAATTCTGATGTTGGGATTGGTTGGTTTTGACCACTCTGCTAGGATCAAAATGAGCCCTCCCAGATGCAGAAGACGGTCGCTCTGACTGCTGGCTGTGAAAGATGTGCTGCTGAGAGAAATGCACTGCTGATAGAGAGACATGAGAGAGATGTGCTGCTGAGAGAGAGAGAGAGACAGGAGAGATGGCCTACTGAGAGAGTGAGCTGGCCGAGAGAAACTGAGCGTGTTCCTGAGTTTGAATTGTAGTCTGTTGCTTCCCTAATAAACCCTATATTCTGTGTGTTATGTGTGGCCACTGCAGCAAATTAATGAACCCAGCAGAGAGACGGTGGGTGCCGCAGGAGGAATAGTTGGTGACAAAGTTAGTAAGAGGGTCAGAGGGTGGCGACATGTCTGGCCTCTTAAGAACAGGTCTTGGGTTGCTGATGGTGATTTTCTCTTCCTCTTGTGGAGTTAGAGGAAGTCAGAAGATGCCACCTCCATGTTCCTTTTGCAAGGCCTTTGCCCAGTTTCTGATTGGGTTGTTTGTGTTTTTGTTGTGAAATTGTAGAAGTGTTTTATAAATTTTGGATATTAGACCTATATTAGATATATACCCCCCAAAAGAACCCCCAAAAACCCAAACTCACTGCCGTTGAGTCGGATCCGACTCATAGAGACCCTTCCTTGTGTTTCCAAGGCAGTATCACTGTGGAAGTAGATTGCCTAATCTTCCTTCATAGGAGTGGCTGGTGGGTTTGAACCACCAGCCTTCTGGTTAGCATTCAAATACCTTAGGCACATTTTCTCCCACTCTGTAAGCTGTCTTTTCACTTTAAAAAAAAAATTTTTTTTTTTATAAACAGATGTTTTAATTTTTATGAGGTCTCATTTCTTTGTTTTGATTTTTTGTTATTTGTGTTTTTGTTGTTGTATGAGATAGTTTATCCCAAAAACCTAGTTCCCACAACTTTGTCCTTATATGTTCTTTTTTTTTCTTTCCTAATTTTATTGTAATTTGGGTGAAAGTTTACAAAGCAAATCCATCTTCCATGCAGCAGTTCAAATACACTGTGTCATGACATTAACTGCAGTCTCCTACAGTGCAACAGCTCTCCTCCCACTTCCTCCCCATAGCCACCTCTTCTTCCCTGTGTCCTTCCCTCCCATGCACTCCTGCCTCCCAAGCTGTCTCCCTAAGCATACACAGCCCATCTATTCTCCCATGATTGATCTCTCCAAGGACTGTAACCACCTAATGTAAATGTTCAGCTCATATGCCTGTCTTTTGTTTGGCTGGAAGGCACAGGAGTGGGTTCAATTCCAGGCCTGAAGGGCAGCTAGGGGCCATAGTCTCAATGGTTCCATCTGGCTCTATCAGACCAAAAAATCTGGTCCCTACTTTTTTTGTTTTGTTTCCCATTGTTCTCCCGCTCTATCCAGGATCTCTTACATAGATCCCCTTCTGAGTGGTTGATAGTGGTAGCCAGGTGCCATCTAGTTCTTCTGGTCTCATAGTCTGATAGGCTGACGATTGCATGGTGTACCCGTTGCTTGGACTATTTGTTTCCATACATCTTTGGTTTTCTTCATTCTTTTTGCTCTGGACAAGGAGACAAGACCCATCATTGTGTTTAGATGAGTGCTTGCAAGCTTTTAAGATCCCAGTGGCTACTTGCCAAAGTAGGATGTGGAACAATGTTTTTGTGTAGTGTGTTATGCCAATTGAGCTTGATGTCCCCTGTGACCATGGTCCCAAGCCCACAGGTCCAACTACTTGCTCCCTCTGGGTAGCTGGCTGTGGCAAAGAAGTGACTACAACCATGTCCCTTGTCAGCTCTTCTGTATATCTGGGAATTTTTACAGAACATACAAATAACACTTGTAGAAACATTATCTGTCAACCCTGTACATGGTCATGGGCACACTCCCCTCTGCCTAGACATACCTAATCATTCAGTCTGTCCGCCCATCTGTCTACCTGTAGATCATTGTTTGCCATCACTGATAACAAAGTACTGTATGTGCAAAAGGGTTCACCTTTGTTGTCTCTACCTCCCATGCACTGCTCTCTGTCTTCCTCTTTCTCAGTGCTGCTGTGATCACTCACATTTGGTACATTGCCCTTCTCTTCACCCAATCAATACTTATCTCTACCTATCTAATAGTTTCCCTACCCTACCCTCCCATCGCTGGTAACCAACAAAGAAAATTCTCTTCCATATATAAACCTTTCCTTGACTGTTTACAATAACGGACTAATAGAATATTTGCCCTTCTGTGGTTGACTTATTTCACTCAGCATAATGTCCTCCAAGTTCACCCACTTTATGTGGTGTTTGCAGATTCTACGTTATTCTTTAGGGTCGTGTAGTATTCCATTGTATATATGCACCATAGTTGGTCATCCATTCTTCTGTTGATAGGCACCTAGATTGTTTCCATCTTTTGGCTATTGTAATTAGTGCTACAGTGAACATGGGTATGTATATATCTGTTCTTGTCCTTGCTTTCACTTCTTTGGGATGTATACCTAGTAATGGAATGGCTGGGTCAAATGGTATTTCTAATTCCAACTTTTTAAGGAATCATCATACTGCTTTCCACAGTGGTTGTATCATTTGACAGTCCCACCAGCAGTGTATGAGAATCCCAATCTCTCCACATTTCTTGCTAGCATTTGTTATTTTCTGTCTTGTTGAACTTTGCTACTAGTGTTGGGGCAAGATGGTATCTCTTTGTTGTTTTGCTTTGCATGTCTCTAATGGCTAATGATTGTGAACATTCTTCATGTGTTTGTTGGATGCCTGAACATCATCTTTGGTGAAGTGTCTATTCTTGTCTTCTGCCCATTTTTTCATTAGATGATTTATCTTTTTGTTGTTGTGTTGGAGTTTTCTATAAATTTTAGAGATAAGTCACTTGTCAGATGTGTCATTGCTGAAAAATTTTCCCCAATCTATAAGTTCTCTTTTGACTCTTTTGGAGAAGTCTTTGGAAGCACATTTACATTTAATTTTTAGAAGGCCCTATTTGTCTAGTTTATCTTCTGCTGTTTGCAATTTTGGGATATGCTTCATAGTCTATTATGCCCCTAAATTAGGCCCCTAAATTTGCCCCTGTTTTTTCCTTGAAGAACTTTATAGTTGTAAGTTTCACATATAAGTCTTTGAACCATCTGGAGTTAGTTTTAGTATATGGTGTGAGGTATAGATCTTGTTTCATTTTCCTGCAAATGGATATTGTTGGGTATATAATTCTTGGTTGGAAATTTTTCTCTTTCAGTGTTTTATATATACCATCCCATTGCCTTCTTGCCTGCATGGTTTCTGCTGAGAAATCAGAGTTTAGTATTATTGCTTGCCCTTTATAGGTAACTTCGTTTTTCCTGTGCTGCTCTCAGGATTCTGTCTTTGTCTTTGGTTTTGGTGAGTTTGATGATGATCTGTCTTGGTGATTTTCTTTTGGGGTCTGTCCTACTTGGGGTTCGTTGGACTTCCTGGATGGATATATTCTCATCTTTCATCATATCAGGGAAGTTCTCTTCCAACAAATCTTGGATAATTTCTTAGTGGTTTTCTTTTTTCTTCCTGTTCTGGAATTCCAGTTACATGTAGGCTGTTCCTTTTGATGGTATCCTATGTGAATCTTAGGCTTTCTGCATTTTTTTTTAGATCTTTTTTCTGATTGATCACTTTCCAAGAAGTATTCTGGTATTTGTCTTCAGTTTCATTAATTCTGTCTTCCATTGATTCAGTTCTGCTCCTTTACCCTTCCAATGTGTTATCTATTTCTTAAAATTTAGTATTAATCTTCAGGATTTCTATCTATAGATTTTGTATCATTTCTAATTTTTCATTTATTTTATCATTTTGTTATTGTATTTTGTTCCAAAATTGTTCTAGGGTTTTCTCTGTGTTTTCCTTAATTTTGTCAGTGTTTTCCTTGATACTTGTCTCAGGTCATTAAAGGTACCTAAATATAATTGTTTTGAATTCCTTATCAGGGAGTTCCAATGCTGCCTCTTTCTGGGTGGTGTGTGGTGGGTCTGTGTCCCGCTCGCTTGTTTCTACTGCTTTATCTTGCTTCTTTGTGTGGACTGTGGTGGTCTGTTGTCTCCAAGCCATTGTGACTTTGTTGTATTTATATTTAATTGGTGATTGTATGTTGGAGTGTGACCCAAGATTTTTGTCTTTTTTGGATGTGTCTGAGTAAGGAGGGTACCTTTGTTCACTAGTTGGCAGCACTTACTTGTATCGTTGGCCAGTTCGTGTAGAAGGAAGTAGTGACTGTCACTCAGTAAGTGAAATTGTAGGAGGTACAGGTGTGGTTGGGTTGTATAGGCAGGGTTGCTGTCTCCCATTTAGTTAGACAAAAACAACAATTGAAAAACCATCACAAAAGTAAAAGCAAGAGGGCAAAAAACACATACCACATAAACACATACCACAGGAACAATCACCAAAAAGAGAAAAAAGAAAGGAGAGAGAGAGAGAGAGAGAAGGCAATAAATGAGAGAGAATATTTAAAGAAATGCATTAAAAAGCCAAAAGAAATATGAATAGAAGAAAGTGGGGGACCTGTAATAACTAAAGAAGCTGCTCGTGAAGATGGCTGCTCAGCGCATCTCTGCAGGCTGGCAGAGCAGTGAAGGCAGGGAGCTCAGGCCTGGATCCTGGTGTGAACCAGTCAACCCCTACTACATCAACTCTGGCTGTGCCCTGGCCCCAGCCACCAGTGCCAATGACAGTGAATAGCAGAGCCTGTCAAGTGATGCCAACATCCTGTCCTTCACTGACAGCAGCATGGAGGGGTAATAAGAGAAAAGAGGTAGGGTAGGAGAATAATAAAGAAAAAATAGGAATAATGGAAAAAGAAAAACTAGGAATGGGGAAAACCACAAGAAAGTAAAAAGTGGGAACCAGAAAATGGGAACCTGGGAAGGAAAGAAAAAAGAATAAAATAAAAAGGACCAAAAGATCATATAA
>NW_006921676.1:4920827-4924357 GCF_000298275.1 Orycteropus afer afer | reverse complement strand
TATATATATATATATATTGATAATAATTTTAAAACAGACAAAAACGAACTAAAAAAGAAAAAAATAATCCAGGCAGGGCACCCAGGCTCTGTCAGAGCACACAGACTGGGGTAGAATTTCTGCTGGCCAGAAGGTGGATGGGAATGAGGGATGGCCACAACTCCGTTCACCAAGAGGGTGTGGGGTATAAGAGTAACAAGGGGAATGTTGTACCTTTATAGTCATTGGTGTCTGGTCCTTGTGGTCCCCAGCAAGTGGAGCCTATTCTTAGGTCCCTGGAATCTGAGAGAATATTACCTCTTTAAGTATCCAAAATGGTTGAACTGCTTGTAAACATTCAAATTGACTTCACTCTCCAGACAGCCAAAAGTCCACACCTAAGCCCATCTCCCTCTTTGCTGCTGCTTCTTTTATTTACCAGCTGCCATTGTGGTCCTTCGTGCAGCCCTTGGCTAGCAGGGCTGCTTTTTAGGTTAATTCTAAGGTTCTAACTCCACTTGGCAATATCCCAGCTGTCCATGCCATCAGGATCACTAGCAGTCTGCAGTTCCGTAGGTCTCCTTTTTCAGTGTTTTCATGCAGGTTCTTCTAGTAGTTGGAATTTAGTCCACTTCTGTATCCTTCCTTTCAAAGCTCTGAGCTCCAGGATTATGTTCTGTATCTGTGTTAACTGGTTCCTTGTTGAAGAGGGTCTGTGTAGTTTGTCTGCCTATTCTGCCATCTTCCTGGAACCTCTCCGTATATGTTCTTCTATGAATTTTATGGCTTTAGTTTTCAGATTAAGATTGTTGATCCGTTTTGGATTGTTTTGTATAGGGTGTAAGAGTTGGGTCCTTCATTCTTCCACACAAGTATCCAATTTTCCTGACACCATTTATTGAAGAGACTTTTCTCCTTGCTGAATGGATTTAGCACTCTTGTTGAAAATTAGTTCACCATACAAAACAAACAAACAAAAAAAACCAGTCCCAGTGCCATCGAGTCTATTCAGACTCAGAGCAACCCCCATTGGGTTTCCAAAGCAGTAAATTTTTACAGAAGTGGATTACTTCATCTTCCTTCCACAAAGTGGCTCGTGGGCTTGAACCACCAACCTTCTGGTTAGCAGTGAAGTGCCTTAGGCACTGAGCCATCAGAGTTCCTTTAGTTAACCATAGATGTATGGATTTATTTCTAGGCTCCCAATTCTGTTACTTTGGTTGATGGGTTTATTGTTAGACCAGTACCAGGCTGTTTTAATTAATGTAGCTTTACAGTATGTTTCAAAGTCAAGATATGTGAGTACTCCTACTTTATTCATTCCTTTAGCTATTTGGGGTCCCCTACTTTATTCTTCTTATTTAGTATTGCTTTATCTATTTGAGGTCCCTTGCCCTTCCTTATAAATTTGAGGATTGGCTTTTCCATTTCTGTCAAGAAGGAAATTTGATGGGGATTACATTGAATTGATTTGGATTTTTTGAAATACTAATGCTGTTGAGCATCTATTTTATGTGCTTATTTATTACCCATAAAACTTTGTTGATAAAGTCCTCCTTTTGAGATCTGTTTTTGGATTTTCCATTGTGTTCCACTGATCTGTTTGTCTGACACAATACCACACTACCTTGATTACTATAGATTTATAATAAGTCTTGAAGTTAGGCAGTTTAAGTCTTACAGCTTTGTTCTTTTTCAAAGTTCAGCTATCCTAGCCTCTTTGCATTTTCTACAGAAAGTTTGCTGGGATTTTGATTGGGGTCACATGAATATATAGATCAATTTGGGGAGAATTGACATTTTAACAATATTGAATCTTCTGATCTGTGATCACAGTGTATTATATCTAATTCTTCTCAGCAATATTTTATAGTTTCCAGTGTTCCGATCTTGCATATGTTTTCTTTTCCAGAGCCTCTTGTAGTCAGAGAGTAGTATACTTTGACTTGAATTTCTTTATTGAGATTTGTTTTATGACACAGAATATAGTCCGTGTTGCTATATCTTCCATGTGTACTTAAAGAAAATGTGTATTCTGGTGTTGGGTGATCTGCAAATGTCAATTAGATCAAATTGATCAATAATGTTCAAATTCTTCTATCTCCTTAGTGATTTTCTGCCTACTTGTTTTGCCAGTTATTGAGAAAGGGGTATGGAAGTCTCTGACTAAACTTGTAGATTAGTCTATTTCTTCTTGCTGGGGGTCAGTTTTTACTTCATGTATTTTGAAACTCTTCTGTAGATACATAAACACTGAGGAATATTATGTCATGATGAATTAATTACTCCTTTCTCATTATGAAAGTGCTTCTCTAATACTGTTTGCTCTGAAATCTACTTTGATATTCATATGGTCACTTTAGCTCTTTTTGTGTGTGTGTCAGCATGGAATATTTCTTTTCTTTCCTTTTACTTTTAACCTGTTTGTGTATTTACATTTAAAATTTGATTCTTACAGACAGCATAAAGTTGGATCCTGCATTTTTATCCAGAGGAATAATTTCTGTATTTTAATTGGGACATTGTCCAGGAGTTGGCATACTTTTTGTACAGGGCCAGAAAGTACACCTTTCAGGCTTTGTGGGCCATATGGTCTCTATTGCAACTATTCTGCTTTGTAATGTAAGTGTGAAAGCAGCCAAAGACAATATGTAATGAATGAGAAATTCTGTTCCCATCTTTTTCTTTGTTCCTCTGCATGTAATGCTTTTATTTTTCCCTTTGACTGTTTTTGAGATTTTCTCATTTATGACTAGCTTTAAAAAGTTTGATTATGATGTGCCTTGGTGTACTTTTTGAATTGTGTGGGTTTATACATTGTAAATCACATCTGGGAAACTACTGGCCATTATTCTGTCTTGTCTACCCCTGCCCCTCAGGTGACTCCCATCAGATGTATATGTATTTGGTCATTAAAAGTTACTCCACTAATACTTTGTTCATTATTCTTTTTTCATCTAATACCAGTTTCATTTTGAATAATTTATATTGCTATGTTTTCCGATTTTACTAGTCCTTTTTTTCTGAAATATCTAACCTGCTATTATCCTGTCCAGTGAGTGTTTTCCCATCAGATAGTTCAGTTTTCAACTTGGAAGTTTCATTTGAATTTAAATCTTCCATATTTCAACTATTTTTTGAGCATGTGGAATGCAGTTATTGTTTCAATGACCTCTGCTATTTCTAACATAGTATCAGTTATGAATCTGTTTCATTTGGTTGATTTTTCTCTTCATTATTGATTATGTTTTTCAATTTCTTTGAATGGCTTAGTTTTGATTGAGTGAGACATTTGAATTTACCTGTTTGTTGCTGGATATTTTTGCATTATTATAAATATTTGTAAACTTTGTTCTGGGATGAAGTTAATACTTTTCCAGTGTGATGCTTTTGGATATTGTGTTACCAGTTTTGTTAGCTAGGGGTACCAGTGTTTAGGGTATTACAGTTTTCTCCACTATTGAGGCAAGACCTTTATTTTTATTAGGATTTGCAAAGACGGCAAGAAGGCCACATGTTCTGACCTCCTCTAATCCCACAAGAGGAAGACA
>NW_006921676.1:4916793-4920397 GCF_000298275.1 Orycteropus afer afer | reverse complement strand
CTCCCAGAACATTGTTTTGTGCCACTCCCAACAGAAATAACCCAGGTGGACAACTTCAGCAATCAGGAGCTCCTCAGTTGCTCATAGAAAATCCCGCCTTGGAGTTTACAAAGACTTATGGGTAGAAAAGTCACACTAAGTAATTTACTACACCACAGTACTCTAGTTGATCTTCCATGATTAATGAACTTTGCACTCTGGCTCTTGGGAACATGCAGTTTCTGGCCCTGTGTAAAATCTGGATGCTAGTCCCTCTGATCCTTTTCTGTAATTTCTGTACAATTATGTTGTAAGCATTACTGAACCCATACCTTTGAGATCTGTAGATTTCAGGCCTCTTTCCTTTGTGCAACTTTCTTCTCTTCTGTACTCTACCCTGTGTTATCTTAAACTCTCTCTTTAGTTAGTTTGTTTGTTTTGTTTTCTGTATACAGATTTCTTAGTATATATCCTTATTTTGGTAGAAGAGTTTTTCCAGTAACTGATTGAGAAAAGGAATTTGGAAGGAAAATATTTTGAGACCTTGAACATTTGAAAATGTCTTCATTTCCCCCTCACTCCTAATTGATAGACTTTCTCTCTCAGCTGTAAAGGCATTGCTATGTTGAATTATGCTTCACGGTGTTCCCGTTGAGAAATCTGTGGTCGTTCTCATTCCTGATCCTTTTTTAATCTTCCAGTAAGTTTTTACTATTTTCCTTCTGTGTCCTGTATAAGAGGTTTTAGGATGACTTGCCCTGATGTGGGTCTATCATGTTGCGAATGTAGTGGGTCCATTTCACTCTGGGAACTCATGTATTTGGTTCTGGGAAATCTCTTTGAATGATTCATTGTCTAGTTGAACTTCCTGGACCACTTTTCTGATTTCTTACTTTTTCTCCTCTTAAATTGAGGTCAGAGTTATTGAGTTATTATTTACATACAGCAAAATTCACCCTTTGAAGCTATAAGTTCTGTGAATTTTGACAAAACTACAGATGAGTAGACATCACCACAATCAAGATAGAATACAACAAATTCAATTTCTTTAATAGATAAAAGATTCTTCAGTTACCCATGTCTTCTTTTCTTCTTACTATGGCTGATGAAGAGCAAATTGGAATAGACTTGAATTTTAAAAATTTGAGTGAAGTGGAAAACAACCTAAATGTGAAAAATTCGGGACCAGAGCCCTGGAATGGGAGACTCAGAAGAGGTATAATGAGCCCTTTGAGAAGCCTGATGCAGGAGACTAGATTATTGCTAGGACTGTGGAGAATGATACACATTCAAAGTGAGGACTCAGCCTCTATCTTTTAGCAGGACAACATCGTTTCCAACCATGCCTGTCAAGAGATTTGGTTGCTATGCAACATGCATGCTGCCCCTATTTTCTAAGAGGGAGATTAAGTTTCTAGCAGTGCGTTGACCTATAATTTTATCCATTCCAGTTATTGCCCCGATTCACCCTCATTTTACAAATTCAGATCTGTTCTGGTTTTGCTTTGTTGGTCATGACTGAACAGAGAAGAACTGATTGAAAGTCCTGAAATATACACTGTAAAACCCACTCCTATCCAACAGTTTCTGGACATAATTGTCAGTGACATTGGTTACATTCTTCACTTGTGTCAACATTCCTATTATTTCTATTTCATTCTCGTTGCCATAAACTTCCTTGCCTCTCCAGCCTTCTTGTCTTTAAAATATCTGTTGTCCATTTGATCTTTTTTTTTGGTCCACATGATGTTATGTAGGAGCTCTGGTAGCGTAGTGCCTAAGGCATTTTAACTGTTAACGAGAAGGCTGGTAGTTAAAACCCACCAGCCCTACTCCTCAGAAGGAAAGTTGGGCAATCTACTTCTGTAATGATAATTGCTTTGGAAACCCAAGGAGGGGTCACTATGAGTCAGGTTTGACTAGACAACAGTGGGTTTGGTTTTTTTGTTCTTTGATGTTATGTAGATATTTTTTTAAAAGAACACAATTCTTAGGGTGACAGTCTTTTTGAACTAACCTGTTAGTTTAAAGGTGATTTCAGAGGATAGCTTTGATTCAAGGTGTGAAAAGTAACTCAGGATAATAGGACTCAAGGACTCTTCTAGCTGTAATAGGTTCAGTAAGTCTGGATTCTTTAAGAATTTTAAGTTCTTTTCCACATTTTGCTTACTTTCTATCATGATTCATTGTGTTCAGAATGTTGAGTAGTGGTAGCACCATCTAATTCTCTTGTCTCAAGGTAGAGGAACAAGTGGTTCATGGAGACAGTCCTGGAGTCCATCTTCTTTGATTCTTGGGTTTCCTTCTTTCACTTTTGTTTCAGACTAATAGAGACCACTAGTTGTATCTTAGATGGCTGCTCATAAGCTATTAAGACCCCGGGTACTACTCCCCATACTGGGAGGTAAAACATAAATTTTAAGAACTATACAATGCCAATTGACTGGATTATCCCATAAATCCATGACCCTAATCCTTCAAAAGAGAACTAATCCCATGAGGTAATTGGTTATGTCTAATTAATATCAGCGTCTGTAGCTCCTCTTTTTCTTTTTCCATTGTTATGTTTCAAAATTATATGTAACGTAGCATTCACCACTTCATCCTTTTATCTTGTGTACAGTTTACTGTGCATTAGTTAGGCTGTGTAGGCTTTGCCCACATTCAGTGCTACTATCTCATCACCATAAACAAAAAAAGACTACAACCTAGGGATGCTTTCCTCTCTTTCTACCTCCTCCCCACCCCTGGTAACCACGAAACCAAACCAAACTCACTGCCGTTGAGTCGATTCCAACTCATAGTGATCGCATTGTATTTCTAAGGCTGTAAATCTTTATGGAAGCAAACCGCCTCATCTTTCTTCCATGGAGCAGCTGGTGGGTTTAAATCACTGACCTTTTGCTTAGCAGCCTTGGAAATCCTATGGAGAAGTTCTACTCTGTCCTTTAGGGTCACTATGAGAATGAACATTAGGTTCTGTATATATACCTATTCTTGTCATTTCATAAAAGTGAGACAATATTTGTCTTTTTGCAGTTGACTTGTTTTGTTCAGTATAAGGTCCTCCAGGTTTATCTGTGTTAGAGAACTCTTGTTTTTAATGGATGAGTAGTAGTCCATTTTATGTACCCCATTTTACATATCCATTCATTCACTGATGGACACTTAGGTTATTTCAGTCTTTTAGCTGTTGTGAATAGTACTGCAGCGAATATAGATGTGCATATGTCTGTTGGCATTAGTTCTTTTAGATTTGTAGGGTTTATACCTAGGAGTAGAATTGCTAAGTCATATGCTAGTTCTATTTTTTAATTTTTTGAGGAATTATTAGACTGTTTCCTACAATGGCTATACCATTTTGCGTTCCCACCAGCGATAAATAAGGGTTCCGATTTCTCCACATTTCTCCCCAACAATTGTTGTTTTCTGTTTTTTTCTCTTAGCCATACTGTTGTTGTTGTTGTTATTTGCCGTCGAGTCAGCCCTGACTCATAGTGACCCCTCCTTGGGTTTTCGAGGCAGTGTCACTACGGAAGTAGGATTGCCCAACCTTCCTTCCGAGGAGTGGCTGGTGGATTTGAACCGCCAGCCTTCTGGTTAGCAGGCAAGTGCCTTAGGCACT